>NC_090024.1:53048360-53367526 GCF_037176765.1 Anolis sagrei | reverse complement strand
CAGTGGTACAGATGGATTTCCCAGTTTGTTGTGCAGAAACTTCATCCATGGAGGAAGATCTGGTGTATCTGTGCCCTAAGGACGAATAGTGAAATTGAAGATTATAACTGATTAACATGGAATTATACACACATGCAAATATCTATGCAGCCTCCACTAGTAAATTCCAAAAATCACATGGAACTTGCTTTTTGTATCAGGTTTTAGTTCAGATCAATTTGATCCCAAATTCAAACTTCTGCTCAACTCTAGAGCAGTTGAGAAAACAGAGTATATTATAGAATCATAGAGCTGAAAGAGACCTCATGGGTCATCCAGTCCAACCTCCTGCTAAGAAGCAGGAAAATCACATTCGTATTAACAAGAGATTAATTTACAAGCCATACTCACTTTTTCTATTGCAGGCATGATGTTATTTCTGTGCATATGTTTAATCAAGGTAGTCATTGAGGCCATACATTCATGCTGGTTGAGTTCATCCATTTCCAGTTCCATAACATCATCCAGAGCCTCAGATTCTGTGGGCTCCTTTTGAAACAAGAACAAATATGAGTTCTGAAAATCCCATATTGAATTCATATTTCACATCTTAAACTTTCTTTTCACAATATTGTTTTTCTATAATCACTATCTATAGCCAAGATTGGAGCACAGTTATACAGTAAGAGTGAACAATAACAAAAAAATATAATAGCTTTAAATAGTGCCCCAATCTCACTGGAGCTGAAACTTCTAATTATTTCACTGTGGGTCTGATATTTAAACAGGTCTGTCTTAGACCAGGTATAAACTATGCAATGGATAATCTGTGTGGTATTCTATACTGCTCATTTAAATCTGGTTATCAAACATGAAACATCAGACACCATTCCAAGCCATTAATCCACACAGTATCTACATAGGATGTGTTGATTTGAATAAAATCTTGGTGGAATTGACAATTGTACAGGTAATTATTATGAAAGTTAAGAGAACCTTAACTTATATTACAGACATTCCTCAGTCAACCAAGCAGATGTTTCTGGGCATTACCGTTGATAGAAATTTGATACCAGAGTTAGATATAACACAGAATGAAGAGATATGAGATCCTACACTATAAAACAGAAAAGGAGTTCTATATGATCCAGCAATTGTTTTGCTTTTATTCCTATGGATCTTTTGTTAACAATACCCATAGGAAGTCCTGATTCTAGTTTGAGTGCAGAATCAGGATTCAAATACTTGCTCAGTTCTTTCTTCTTCAAATCTAAAGCCCCACAAAAGGTAAGGAAATTATGAAGCGACAAGGTGTGTGTATATACACACACCCGCACACACATATATATACACAGTATCCAAATGTAGTATGAAATTAAAGTCACCTTTCTTCTGAAGTGAGAACGAGAGGTCCAAGAATCTTGTGACTGATATGAAAAACTTTGTACTCCAGTTGAGAAATCAAATTGGCTCATTTCTTCACTCAGACTGCTATCTACCATATATGACGCAGAAGCTAAATAATGTGGTCCAGCTAAAAAATACACACATATAAATATAGTTATTTTAAAGAGCAGTTGAGAGACGATGGCAGAATTGCTGCACAAAGCATTATGCGTGCCTTCACAGATGATTTATAACTTGTTTCAAGATATTAATTACTGCTATTCGGCCTTTATTTTATTTACTTATTTATAACATTTATACCCCATCCTTCTCAACCTCTGAGGAGGGACTCAGGATGGAGATTCATATGTCTCCGCATAAAAGAAAAACAACATATGTCTTTGAAATTTAATACAGATTTATGTTGTTCATCCATACCACAGGCAACAAAAAGTGTCTTTTAAAAGCAAAATCAAATACTCTGATTTTTTTTTTCTGAACTGCACTGTTTATTTTTGCTGCTTGAAACCTAAGTGACAGTATGCCACCATAATTACGGGGTTTCTTCTAAACCTTGACTACACTGCAGGTACAGAAATATACGGACACTTTTTTGGAGAATTGACATTTTGCAAAATGCAGCAAACATTTCGGTTTATACATGAGAAAAAGGAAGTGTTCAAAAGGGTATGCGTTTCAAGTTATTGCAGGTTAATTTTTTTTTCCTGTGTGAGAGATCTTTTTTTCTGCAGGTAAAATATGTTTAAATTTAAACCAACAGGAACGTGTCAGTGTATTTAAAATCATGACAAACAAAACCTTCTCTCGCTCTCTTTCTCTCTCTCGTCATTAGTTGCCCCTTGACATACTATGAAGGTGTTGCATGGTGAGGGCAAGATGTCAACACAGCATAAATCCCATGGCATTTTGGTTTTCTTCTGGAGATTAAAGCTGTTTTGTTTTTTCGTGGGATAAATGCAGCAGCAAAATACAAACCAGCTGATCAAAAAAGCACTTCTGCCATTAACTCCAATAATTTCAGGGCACACCAACTGACAGGAGATTTGCTATTCCCAGTTTTTAAGGTTTACATCACTGCGCTGTTGTATTAAGTATTTGACCAGGAATGTAATCTAACTGAAATTATGCAAGCCTAAAATCAGTTTAACAGAACATAAATTAGTCATGACTAATGTGCCCCCATTAATTACAATAGCTTTAAGGATGTATTAAAATATAAACAACACAGCAAAAATATTTGATATAGCAACATTATACCTAAAATAGTTTTTCCCCATCAAAATGCTATTTGCTTTGTAAGACATGCTTCCTCCTATAGTTGTGTTTGGGTTTTTAAATTTTTTTCTATTCAATTAATAAATGAAATTATCAGTCTTTGTTTCCTAGATCCCCCACCATGAAAATCAACGTACTGCTGCAGCAGCCTTGTTCCTTTTGATATCTTCTACAAAATCCACTACTTCACCACTCAAAAGTATTTATTTCTGTCTGAAGTGTGAGTGCATGTAATGTCATTTAATATTTCATCCCCTTCCCATAATTGCTGTTAAATCACCAAATGATTAACCCCGAGGCATTTGGACTACAACTTCCACCATGCCTGACATTTAATTACACCAAAATGTGGCTCATTGAATTCAAAGCATCTGGAAAGCATCAGGCTGGGGCTGGCTTATTTAGATTTCAATCCCCTTAGGAAGTGATTATGATAATTTCTGCTAATGTTATTTTATAAAGTACCTCATATATTTAAGATTTTAGTTACCCATAAACACCACTCATCATACCTGAATCCCCACTCACTGCTTCCCTGGCTTCTTTCCTAATGGCAATATACCGTTTCTTTCTTTCAAGAGGAACCTAAGAACAGAAAAAGAGTTTTTCAATAGTTATTATACTTATTCTAACTTACAAAAAGCATGTATAAAATAAATAAGAAGAGTTGAATACATTGCTCAAAAGAAAATATGCTTACTAGTGATCTACCAGGTATTGGTTGCCTAAAAAACACAGTCACTGTCCTCTTTCAGATTGACCAGGCAGAGTTTTCAAGGTTATAACTTCCTTTGTACAAATCATTATAAGGACACTGAGGGAATACTGGGAAGGAGGATATAGCTTACATACTGATTAATTCGTTTGAAGAACTTGAACAGATTCTCATTGAAAGAACCATTCAGTTTTTGCCTCAGACAGTCCTTCAACTGTTGGACACACTTTGAATAAGTCAGATTGGCCACAGTGGTCCACAGTCTGATCACATCGAGAATAGACTACTGCAATGAGCTCTATGCGGGGTTGCCTTTGAAGACCGTTTGGAAGCTTTAAATGGTTTAAAGGGTGGAAGCCAGATTTCTCACCGGAGTGGCATACAGGGAACATACAACCCCCCCCGTTACGTCAGTTCCACTGGCTGCCAGTTTGATACTGAGCACAATTCAAAGTGCTGACTTTAGCATATAAAGCCCTAAAAGGTTCCAGTCCAGCTTACCTGTCTGAACGTATCTTTCTCTATGAACCAGCTAGGAGGTTAAGATCGTTTGGGAAGGCCCTCCTCTTGGTCCTGCCCCCTTCACAAGTGCGACTGGTGGGAATGAGAGACAGGGCCTTCTCAGTGGTGGCCCCTCAGCTATGGAACTCCCTCTCTAATGAGGTCAGATCAGCCCCACTCCCTCCTGTTTTTCAGAAAAAGGCTAAAGATGTGGATGTGGGATCAAGCGTTTAATTAGTAACCCACTAAAGAATTATGGAATTGTGCAATGACAATTTTGGAATGGCCATGGACTATGATTTCGGACAACATGATTTTAACAAGTATTTTAAGGTTTTATATTTTGTAATGATTGTTTTAATAAATATGTTAATTTTACTACATATGTATGTTTTACATGGCATTGACTTTTTGCCTATATATGTAAGCCGCCTTGAGTCCCCTACGGGATTGAGAAAGGCGAGGTATAAATAAGGTAAATAATAAATAAATAAATAAGATAAGATAAGATGCCAGGCCTCACTCTGCTCATGCATGTTAAACCGGTACCTCCTTGAAACATCTATCCCTCAGTTAGCTTCATGTATTACCATTGTATATTCATCACTATTACCAAATATTATATTTAGTAAAGGCTATGTTATATTTTGAACTTCTTTCCACATTCTGAACAGCATAGTGGACTTACAGGTGTCTATAGAATTCCATTTCCCCCCACAAACCTATTTTGAAAGAAAAAGATAAGAGAGAATGGATTTCATGCTTTATAAGGAGGGCAATGTTGGAGTTAACTTTGATCACTGTTAGGCTTGGTCAGCAGAATTGGAACCAATAGATAGACATGGACTAAATTTTTATTAAAGCATAGGATTATGTAGGATACCACAGATTAGTACATGCACACCAATGCAATTATAAAAATCTTGATCTATTTGCCCTACATTTAGTCTCTAGCAGCAGGAAGACCACCTCTGAATAGGGAATAGTTGACCTGTGTTTATCATTTATGGACTATCAACTGAAGGACAATGCTAAATGACAGTAGTATGTTTGCAGCATAGTTTGTTATACCAGATAAAAGTGACAGAATATTTCAGTTAAATGCCAAATACTACATTTTACCTACCTCGATCTCAATGGGAAATAAGTAATGGTGTTGCAAATCCAACAAGTTTTCAAAAATAAAGAGACTCTGCAGGGAAGAAAAAAAATACCCAATCATCCCAAGTTGCTGTATTTTTTTGCTTCTGTATTTTTTTCACTGTCAACATGATAAACCAGGCATCCTTTAATGGCATCAATTAAAATGTGACATCCCAAGCTGAGGAGATGACTGCCAAAATATAGTTAGTGCAATATAAGCAACTTCATAACTGAGTAAAGGTATGATCCTTCATTTATTGTAAATGAAAGCTTCTGTCACTTCAACAATCTCTCAGACAACTTCAACTACCTCCCCCCACCCCAAACAGAACTGCTCTCTAGACAAATCCCACTGAACAGAAGTATGAACTGGTATCATTCAACTCTTTTTACTGCAGCTTGCAATCAATTTCCATAGACTACTCTGAATGCGAATGTATTTATTATTCTAAGTATTAACATTAAAACATTTCTAAAGTAAAGTATCACTAATGTCACTCCAAGGGTACATACTTTGCATTTTCAAATAGAAAACAACAGAAACTTTTAATTGTCTTCCAATTGTTGTAGAATAGGTGCTGCATTGAATTAAGCTATCGAATGACCTAAAGTACCTATACTTCCTATTTGATCGATAGTCCAGCTGAAATATGTGAAGTTTACATTTGGAAACAGGGCCAGACACTGTAAATCTTGATGAAATTTGATTTAATACATACCTTTTCTGGTTTTTCAGTGAAAAGAAAGCCTTGATAGAATTTACTTTCGTTGAACACACAGCTCACAACAGCAATGGCACAGTTATAGGCAGCACAATGATACTGCCTTCTCTTCTCCAACAGTTGAGTTTCTCCTGACATGTTTTCTGTGAAGGCATCATAGCAGGACCTGGAAACAACCATTTGAATAGAATTCATATTTTGACATTAATTATCAAATGCTAAACAACATACTATTAAAGCATAAATCAAAAGGTTTTTAATGATTTGTAAAAATAACATTGCTGCAAGCCTCAATCAGCTTGCTTATTCTTTCAAAGTGACCTTAAGTAGCTAGATCATCAAATGCAAAATAGATAGGCAGCCCTCAAGTTACGAACAAGATAGGTTCTGTAGGTCTGTTCTTAATCTGAATTTGTTTGTAAGTCGGAACAGGTACATTTTAAAGTGTGACTCCAGACAAATATATATAGCTTTGGGTAGCATAGGACTGCGTTAACACCTCTGTACTGTTTGTTTTGCTTTCTGTGCCCCTGTTCAGAAGATTTCACCTGATTTTCTGTCCCTGTGACAATTGGATTTTGAAAAGTTTGGCTTTATGTGGAAACAAGATTGGTGCTAAAGCTTCAGTTGAGACACCTTTTCCCCATGATAACTTTTCCAGGAGTGAGTTCCCTTCCCAAGGGTAGATTTCTCTCACTTCCTGTTTTCTCACCCCACTCTTAACTATAAGATGTTTGTATCTAATTTTGTCAGGACACTCAATTGGACAAAATAGGATGCATGATAGAACAAATAGGAAGAGAGTCTTCTTATGTTAGATGGTGGTTTAAAAAAGTAGAAAGCACTGTGCTTCCAATTTAAAAGATCACCATAAAAACTTGAAATGAAAGTTGCAGTAATTCCAGGTGTAAATCCATTACAATGCTCATTGCATTGTTTTTACCCTTTCTCTGGCAGTAAGAACTTGATCTAAAGAATTTTCTAGTCCTCCATAACAGGTTTTTATGACTTGGGGAGCAAGAGCTTGCAGGAAAAAGGGAGATTTTCCCCACTTAAACAAACTGCTTTAAAGAGCTCAATGACAACAAGAAATACATTTAATACAGGTAATAGAGTACATTAAACACAATGATATTTATTTTTAAATAAATATGCACAGAATGCAATCAGAAGTAACTTGCACCCAAAAGCTTAACATTCTGAACTCAAATAGGTATTATCTCTGTTCATTTGCATTCTGCCTCACACACAGAGATCTTCAAGAATTATTTTACTAACTGTGGAAATCATACCCAAGAATGTTTTAAAGCAAAAATAATATATATATTTTACTTTATTAGAATCTTTGTGAGTTCATTTCCTTCTACACAAGTGGAACCCTGAAAGGCTTGGTTAATTCTAGAGTCTTTAGAATATACATCATCCTTGGAAAGACGTGAATACATCACTTCCAAAATCTTGAAGTAGCTCATTTTCTTGGTGAGTTGTGTTTCGAAAGCAGATTCGTTTGACTAAAGAGAGATATAAACAACTAATTTTAGGAGATGTTGGCAAGACTGCATTAGATACAAATTCATGTTCAGAATTTACTGCTTCAACAATGCATATATATATATATATATTCTACAGATGAAGATTCCAAATAAGTGTATTTTTAGACATATTGGTAAAATCTTTTATTATGCTTATTCAATGTTACATTGAATCCATGTGATTTTGCTTTCTTTTCCTGGCTGAAGAATTACAGCAAGATGCTCTCTATGTGTCCCCTGTATTCTCCTAGCCACTAAATGGATATGGAAGTATAACCCACTACAAGGAGACAATACAGAAGGGGTATTGAATACTTTCTTTGACAACATCCGCAGGTTGCTTATCCCATATTCAAATCCTAAACATTTCTTCCCTCTGTTCTCTCTACAGCAGTGGTTCCCAACCTTTTTAAAAAAAATCAGGGACTACTTGAACAGGGATCATTCTCCAACATTTGTACCAAATCAATTTTTGGTCACCTTTAGATTCAGTTTGATTATTTGGAGTGCTGATTCAGAAAATTGCATTGGATAGACCACATCAGCTCTGGTTTCTGGTACAGAATATATGCCATCCAGTACTTGCCATCTGCTCGCCCACAGAAAACTATATTTAATAGATATGATGTGGTAGTAGTAATTTTTCAGCTTCTCCCCTCCCAACATCCCAATTGCCTTGGAGCTACAAGAGAGTTTCACAAGACCAGTTGCTCATGTTGCCACGTGATTTTGAGGCAACGATGTATTAATGGTGAGGCCACGGACCATATTTTCATTCTTGCGAACCACTGGTGGTCCATGGACCACAGGGACTACCTGTGGACTAACCACTTCTCTACGGTATACTGCTTAATTCCAATTAAAATGTTTTTAAAAAAGATTAAGTGTAATTATTAAATTATTTAAAATGTTGATTTAAAGAGACAGGGTCTTTACCTTTGTAAACCTGGACTTTATTGTATCCATAGCCTCCACAATGATTTTACTTAAAAATTCTTTCAATGCATCCAAGTTGCAGTGAAGTAGTAAGGTGAGCAGAGAACGATCTATATAGGCTTGGCGGGTTGCATTTGACAGAAGGATTTCACTTTGGAACATTTTGTGCACCGAGTCCAGCAGCGCCACTTGTTTATCACAGCTACCCCTGAATGCAGTAGGAAAAGCAGGCACAGGTCAGTAAATGTGGCTTCTTCGCAAGGGCATTTCACCAACTTTATGAATAGACTGAATTGTGATCTGAGGGACATTGTTATAAGAACCCATTTGACGCCATGGACTGTGAGTGAGCCGCTGTCCTGAAGTATTTGCATGATATGGGATAGCAGTTATTTCCCATAATGGCAAGTGACAGCGTACAGCTGTTAGTATCATGCGATTGTGATGCCTTGTCAGTGCAAACCTGCACTTCCAGGTGGGCAGCATAACTCTGCTTCTCCTACTCTGCTGCTCCCCTTTCTTGTTTTTTATTTTATTTTTACTGTAGAGAAAAAAAAATCATACAGATTTTAAAAACTTCTCCAGAGAGAAGAGTGAATGCTGTAGCAGAAGCTAGGGGACCCTAGACTTTCTCACATGATGATCCCTGCGATCATGACATGATCAGGGACTATTGATGTCATTTCCCTTAATGGCTTCACTGAGCAGAGGTAATGGATTGGACAAGCACTGCACTACTGTGCTGGTTTGCAACCTCTGTGTGATAGCCCATGTCTCCTATAAATAAAATCCTCTTTCATCTATGTGATTCTGCCACGTAGGAGCTTAGGGCAAACATGGCTACACCCTCAGAATATTTTAGCAAGAATCTTAAATAGCAGATTAAGTATTTACTGTAAAAGTTCACTTCTGCATGTGAAAGGAGACCTCCAGAAGAGTGTTGCTTCTTAGTGCTGCACTGCATAATGCAAGGGCAATGTGATAGGAAGAGCAGAATTATACATGCAAACCTTGGCTCCCACCCATTTCTTGCCCACAACCAAGTGAGAAGGAAAAGACAGAGTGAAACAGAAGTACAATCTATTTGGATGAGAAGACATTACCTTTTTTCCAAAAATAACAATTTATTTTCATGGTGAAAATACAGCATGTAGTTTTATATGTGGAGAATGTGACATCCAGGACTGGAGTACACCTAAGCTCCTTGAGACATAGGATGTGAGGGGCAGTAGTTTCACTAGGATTGGTTTCACTCAGTGCAGGGAAGAAAAGTCACCCAGTGACTGGGAACTCACACAAGCCCATGATCTGGGACATCATGTTTCCTACCTAGCAGGGGATAGGCCCACTCAACTTTGAGTAGGTCATCAAAATCAGAAGGGAAGGGTGCTTCTTTTAGAGTAGGGCTTCTTAAACTGTGGGCCTAGATCCCAAATGGGGTACCCTTAGCGCAATGTTAGGGTCACGAAAAATTTGCCATCAGTAAAAGGTTTCTCAATGCCATCAATTTACACAAATCTATTATAAACAATGTGAAATATTTATAGTAGACTCTGCCAAAAATGTTTCAGCTGTACTCCACATAAAGGAAACTAGCCTGTTTAGCAAGCCTTGCAAATCTGATTTATGATCAGTTTGATTTTATACCTATTTTATATTTATATATTTATATACTTGGAATCACGTAAAATTTATCAGGCAGAAAAGAGGTCAGAAGTGGAAAAATTTTAAGAACTCCTGTGTTAGAGAATGCTTCTCACTGGATGGATTGTGGCAGAGGAGCAAAGGAGACGGTATTTGTTTGCCAGCACAAGATAAAGATGGCTTCTGAAACTCCAAGGACTGAACTGAGTAAGTGGAATAAAATCATTAGAATAAGCTTTCTAAGTAAATCTTATTTGAATTATTTGGCTCAACTAATCATTCACTTTCCAGATTTAAGAATTAGAAGGAAGGGAAAAGGTATCTAGCTCATCTGAATCCAAATGGAGATTAGGAGATAGATGAGACTAGGGGAGGGAAAGAAATTATTTGGCTTAAGAACAATGAGATTTGACCACCTTGGAATTGGGGGAGACAGGTAAGGGGATTAGGTGCATTCTACTGTAAAAAGTGTGAAAGAAAAATTTCAATGCAGAGCACAAGAAGGAATTTGCAAATAGAAATGTCATCCCTAAGAACCCTCTCCACTTCTTCCTCCATACCTTCTATTTCAAAAAGTAGGCCAGTTTTCATTATCTATTCTCTCTTCCATCATCCCCACACACCCCTAAAAATTCTGGAGACTCACAAAGCTGCCTAAAGTACAACAGTTGAATAAGAGGAAAACTGAGAGATTAGCCATTTCACTCCACTCTAATCTAGTCTGGGTGGCAATTGGGTGGTCCTTTCTGGACATCTTCTACACTGCATACAGAGAATAAAATACTTCCTCAAACAATTGTTGCCAAACATACAGTCACAGTCTTCTAAAATCATGCTGCTTTCTTAAGTTTTAATGTTTTTTAAAAATTTACTAATTTAAGTCTACTAATTTTACTAATATAAAAGTCTTTTTATAATAGTTGAGTTAAAATGTAATTTTAGTGTGTTGTCTAACTTTGTAGTAATGTTTTATTATTGTCTGCTGTCGATGTGTAATGCCTTTAAAAAAAATTATGGTATGTCTTGTTTATCAGTTGATTGTATTATAAGGCAATGAATATTTGCCATTATGTGCTGTTGGCTACCCTGAGTCCCCCTTGGGGAAATAGAGCACAATACAAAAAAAGTTATTATTGGTATTATTATTATTATTATTATTAAGTATAAAAATGGGAAGAAGAAAACTCGACAATACATCAGCATTCTCAAAGATAGAACATCTATATTCCCAACACATGCCTTATAACATTTTGAAACATTTCCCAAATTTTAATATTTAAATGACATGCTTCGTAATACGGGTGCATGCACTTATCTGTGTGAATGTGCATATTTAGTACTATAAAGAATTAATGTTTGGGATCACCTTCTGGCAATTCTTTTGAAGCTGATTTCAAATATTTCCTCCATTACATGCCTGCGATCCCGGCAAAGAATTTCTGTCATCAACTGCAATAATATGGGACTCTGGGATAGTACAAGTGCATCTAGAAACTGGGGAAGAGACAGACTGTATTGTTAGAGGTTGCATAATATACCAGCTGTGAAGCTGCAGCTCTCAAGCAAGTTAAGTAGCTAACTTGCTATCAAGCAACATAAGTGATTTCACAAACTGCCAGTGACATCTAAGCAAAGCATATAAATTGATCGTGTAGTACTTGTCTGTTTTTCCATTATCTTTTCTATTTCCATCTCTTCAACAACCACAACAAAACAGAGCAAGAAACCTTCTACATATGGATACTGGAAAGGCTAAAAATTTAGTCCAGTCAATATGCAGCATGTCAATCCATAACTTCATATACATAATGGCAGACTATTTAGTATATGGATTATAAAAGGAAATCAACCCAATACACTCCAAGATTTTAACTATATCTCAATTCTAAGAAAAATCCATATTGAAACTAAAAGCATACAGTCACAGTCTTTTAAAATCATGCTGCTTTCTTAAGTTTTAATGTTTTTAATTTTTTTTTACTAATTTTAAAAAATAATCTTTTTATAATAGTTGAGTTAAAATGTAATTTTAGTGTGTTGTCTAACTCTGTTAGACAAAATCCATATTGAAACTAAAAACATACAGTTACAGTCTTCTAAAATCATGCTGCTTTCTTAAGTTTTAACGTTTTTAAATTTTTTACTAATTTAAAAAATTAGTAAAATTTACTTGTGTATACAATCTGCACAAGTAAAAAAACAACCTCTTTTTTTGGACTGGAAAAGAGGATTGTGATGATTATATGGTGGCAACTATAATGCAGTGAAATATGGTATTTATAATAACTTAAATAAGTTAGACATGTTCACTTACTTTTTTAGTGCAATCTGCATAGTTGTTGTATTTTAAGGTTCCTTTGGGAAATTCATCAGATTTCAAAGGAAAATTGAATGCTACAAGTTGATCAAGTGCATTCTTCAGTTCACCAAGTCTTTCTTCAGTAAGATTGGTGAAGAACGGAAGAATAATAGCTGCCTGACTCTGCAAAAGACACAAAATATGGAATAATGATCTATATGTTCATAATATCAAAACGTTAGATTCCAAAGCTTTCACATTTTAAAGAAAAAAAATCTGTCAAGGATAAATTGAGCATGATTAATTTACATTAGAAATACAAAACTCCTTCACCAGCAAACAAGAGCTTCAAAGGGGGTATTTTCTTTTCCTTTATTTTCTTTTTCAAGAATATATTTTAAACTTTTCCCAGTTGGAAACTTTGGGAAACTTGATGAAGTAGTTTCTCCTTTGAATGAATGCAATGTTTTAAAGGAATGTTTTGATCACTCTAAATGCTGGGAAGAACATTAACTGAAATGTATGAACAATTATGTCTAAGACAGACATGGGCAAACCCAGGCCTGCGGGCCAGACATGGCCCTTTGGGCTCTTCATCCCAGCTCCCATCTGCTTTGGCCTCCCTTTCAGTATGTGGATGCAGTGGCGTGCTGTGTCTCCAGACTGAGAAGAGGGCCAAGGCAGAGACAAGCCTCTGCCAAGTGCTCTCTGGAGAGCATTCAGCAGCGGCGTGCTTGTCTCCCTCCCCTTGGGCCCAGAGAACAGCCAGTGAGACAAACACGGCGTTGCCAAGCGGCAGCAGTGTGTTTGTCTCCTTGGAGACAGACCCACCCTTTACCTCCCCTGGCTCCAGCTCCTCCAGGCCCAAACCCCACCCTTTCACCCCAGCTCCACCCCTTCCTGCCCTGACCTCGCCCCTTCTGTCCCACAGCCCCATACTTCCCAGCCCCATCCACACTTCCTCCTGGCCCAGCCCTTGCAGCCAGTCCCACAAGGTGGCCTCAGGGCAAAAAAGTTTGCCCATGCCTGATCTAAAACAGCATAGAGAATTAAGAAAAATGTTTCTATGCAGATTATAGACATATCCAACACTCAAATCTATTCATTTTATAACTAGTGGATGATGCCACTTTATGCTAAATCAAGCTCTCTAAATTTGATGAAGATAAAAATGAAGGCTATAATTAAGAAGTCAATCTTTTACAAACTGATTTTGATTAAAAACCTATGGTGCTGGCATTTACTAAAACATATATATTATTAAACAGTTTACCCTTACATGTCCCTTCTCTGACCTGTTCTTTCCTCCTCTCCTCTCCCTCCCCTTTCATCTGAAGCAGAGGCCTGGAGCTATCCGTGGCGCTAGCCTCTTCAACTGACTTACATTTGCACATTCTCAAAGCTTAAGGGGGGAAAAACCCCAAGCCGTCTCATGGTGTTTAAATGTAAAGCAGAACAATGTCTGACTTAACAGGATGTTTGTGCCAATGTTGCTCAAATGTACAATAACATATTGTTTTATATTGTATATTTAAAAGAGATAAAAAAATGAGTCAAAGTGGGAAAAAATTAAACAGTTTACTATGTTCAATGTTGAATTAAACTTTATATCCTAATATGACGTTATTTTAGTCCTTACGTCTGGATATAGGAGCTTGCTATTCAAATAATACAATGTTCTACAAAAAATTATTTCCATTTTTATTTTGCAGCCCTTCAAATGTGGCAACTTCTGGGGGGAAGATTCACAAGCTTGCAAGGCTTTTATAATTTATGCAGTAATTACATTATGAGTGACTCCTGTGTTGTTCAAAAATTAAGATAGGTTTAGACTTAAAAGAAAAATAAACATTGCATACATCTCAATTTCCCTTGTATTTTCCTCCAGAGTAAAATTGATTTCCATAGATTCAAAATTTCCAGAAATATTAATCAGATTTCACTACTAACTAAAGATTTGAAACTAGATTTACTCTTTTCAGTTCATGTGGGCAGAAAAGAATAAAAAGGAGCGTCACAAACTGCTTCAGGAAGCACATTCAGATGTGCACAAAACAAGCCAGCTCAGAAATCATGACGAAGCTCACTCGATTTAAATTGGGACAATTTAAGCAAAGGATATCTATTCAAACACCACAAAACACACATGTAACTAAGTTAGTAATGCAAGAGGAGCACACCAACCTAGAACAAGATTAGGATGATTTATATCTTGATAAACTGTCAGATTTCAACATGGCTACTGTATGCAATCACTACTTTGATAATAGTACAAATAATATAAGCATGGGCACAAAAATGCACTTACTTTGAGATTCAGGCCCAACTTCTGGTCAGTAAGAAGACTTGTATACGTATGGAATACAGCTGGAAATGCTTCATGTTGTACATTAAATGATACAGAAGAATCAATCTGGAAAAAAATAAATAAATTGATATTCAATTAATATTAAAATTTCATATAGAGCACAAATGAGAATAATGAGGTCCTCCAAATGTGACTGGCCTGCAGCCATTACCAGAACAATCAGTGGTGATGAATGCTGGCAGTTTCAGTTGTGCCATCATCAGCCCAAGATTCCTATCGCTGTAGTAGGCTGTATTCTTCAACATAACTGTTTAAAATTTCTCGTGTGTTAATTCATCACCAAAGTTTGTAAAAGAAAATTTATGTTATTAATGGACACTTGAGCTGAATATTTGTTTATAACAGATTTAGCCACTAATTTTTCTAGCAAATAAGATCCTTATAATGATTCCTGTTCAGTAATGCATAAACAGGAAAATACCTCAGACTATAAAAATAGCAGTAATCGACAGCTTCATTCTTGATCAAATCAAAATGCAAAGACTGTGTTTTTATATTATGCAATCATACAAAGATTGTATTTTTATATTATCTAAATTTAAGTTAACCCCAAATTGAAACATCTGCAACCCAACAAAAACAATTAGGCCCAATCATATACAACTAGATAATGGTTGGAATTCTGTTGATTAAATTGCTCTATGTGTTGCTGTGCATTTCCCAGGTTGTATGGCCATGTTCCAGAAGCATTCTCTCCTGATGTTTCATGCACATCTATGGCAGACATCCTCAGAGCTAGCCTGCCATAGATGTGGGAAAAACATCAGGAGAGAATGCTTTCAGAACATGGCCATATAGCCCGGAAAACTCACAGCAACCCAGTAATTCCAGTCATGAAAGCCTTCAACAACAAATTGCTTTATACTGACCTGTAGAACTTTAGCAAGCAGTGTTAAGACAGCCATTTTGCTCTCGGCAGGAGCATCTTTGCTCCACCAGTGATCAAGCTGTTTCCAATTCTTTAATATAGCAGTCACTAGTTTTACTCCTTGTTGCTTCCGAACAGCACTCTCTTTGAAGCTTTGATCCAGCATACCATTCAAAATAGTACCAACCTGAAATACAGAGAATTGGTATTATGAAGTATTAACAGTAATTAATCTGCAACAATGTGGGACTAAAACGTAATGCACATAGGATTAACAAAAATTCATTAAATAATATGTAAAGTCTTTTTCATGCCACATCTATATTTGAAAAGTACACTTGTTCTGCAAATAGAATTTGACTATATTTAAGTCAAGTCAAATTGTGTGCCAGTCCAGCAACCACTGCAATTTTAATGAATAAAATACAATTCACACTAAACACATAATCCAACATAAAAACTTACTAATGTTAGAACTAAAACAATCATATTGCTAATATTTCTCTCTGTATATAGATACATATCTATCTATCTATCTATCTATCTATCTATCTATCTATCTATCAATGTGTGTGTATATATAGATGTGATGTTGAAACAAGCAAAAACAGTATGGATTTTTAAATATATATGCCTGAATAACAATTTTTCAGTTCAATAATCGGAATTTAACTATTGTCCCTATTCTAGAAGCAAATACTGAAAGATTTGCTGTTTAATGTGCCCATAGGATCACTATCTTGAAGGAGAAAATTTTCATAGCTATTAGCTGGATACACTAACTATTTGAAAAGAAGAATCAAATACCATTTTGGGGCTGTCTCCTGCTGACTTCATAAGGTGAAGTACAGCCGCATCCAGGTTTTTCAACAATTCTCTATTAATTGTTTCCAAAAACAAGCTGTAGAAATATTCTCCATGAGAAAAGTTGATAAGATTTTTCTGGGATGCTCCAGATAACGGCACAGATAACATCAGTGAGTTCAGCAAGAGACTCACAAGCTCCGTGCACTACAAAGAAAGTAAACATAAGAATTAACAACACAGATTTCAATATTATGAGCATGCCTTTCAATCACCAATGTAGTAGTTCACATTTCCCCATCATTAAGGCACCAGAAGAGTTGTGCCTTCAATAATTAATGTATGTTTTTGAGGATATCCTTAGAAATACATTGAGTCTGAGCTATGCAAAATAGGAAAAGAAACTGGACAGAAGAAACTCACCCACTTGTAGGAATTAGCTAGTTAAAATAACCAGCTTTGTAATGAAGCAAAATTGAATAGCACCATATTGTATACTGTATTACTATATTTCATTGTATAATAGTTTTTAAAATCCGTTTTAATTGAAAAAGGGGGTGCAAATATTATGCACTTTAAAAAAAACCCCGCCTTTGATTCTCCAGTTTGTTTTAAAACTGGAGGAAAGATGATCCTGCGTCAAACAAACAGCTCACTTTCTGTGTGTTGTTAAAGGCTTTCATAGCTGGAATCACTGGGTTGCTGTGAGTTTTCAAGGCTGTATGGCCATGGAAAGCTACAAGGCCAATAAATGCTAATCAAGGTGGCCAACTGCAACATTCACACTTGCCTCCAGTAGACAAGAGTTCTTTCTCTCATCCTGGACATTCCACAGATATATCAACTTCACTTGTCCAGTTTCCAACAAACCTCACAACCTCTAAGGATGCCTGCTATGTTGTTGTTCATTCGTTCAGTCGTCTCCGACTCTTCGTGACCTCATGGACCAGCCCACGCCAGAGCTCCCTATCGGCTGTCACCACCCCCAGCTATGCCTGCTATAGATGTGGGCAAAACGTCAGGAGAGAATGCTTCTGGAACATGGTCATACAGTCCGGAAAACTCATATAAACCCTTTCTGTTTGTTTGTTTTTTTAAACTGCCTCATCCTTCCTTCTTTCTCCAAAGGCAAGGCAGTTTACAAAATCTGAAATGGAGCTCTTCGGAGAAAGGAGGAAAAATCTCCATTTCAGGTTTTTTAACCTGCCTTGCATTCAGAGAAAGAAGGGAGGGAGGGAAGGGGATTCAGCCTCAATGGCTCTGCAACTATTATGCGAGGAACACAAAAATACTAATTATGCCACTCAAAAAACATATGACTACTATGCAGTAGCGAATGTTATACAATGAAATACGGTATATCGTATATTAACGTAACATAATTACAGATTGATTATATACTGTAATATAATAAAATACATAGTTATACTGCATTATTATTACTGTATTGTTTTGTATTGTTTCAGAATAAAACATTATTTTGTTTAAAAAGTTAAGATTACACCCTTTCTTCTGCTATACAAAAAAATCTCCTGAAGTACTAATGTCAGTCATAGATCATTGGTAGCTTCAGATGATTCGCTGAAATAGAAATTCTGGCATCAACGAGTTCAAGCTCCTACCTGAACACTAAAAGCAAAAGCCAACTGCAACAGTCCCTCAGCCAATCGTTTACTGTTGATGTCCAATGAGGGAAGGGACTTCCGTTCATCACCTGGTGCAATACCTTTGTATACAACTAGCAGGAGCTTTGAACCTATCTCACAATGTAGATCTGCACCCTTGAGAGAGAGAAAAGGCCAAAAAAAGTACACTTAGAAAAAAAATCTATAAATATAGAAGAAGAAGAAGAACAATAACAACAACAACAACAACAACAACTTTATTTTTCTACCCTGCCTCCATCTCCCTGAGAGGACTCGGGGCAGCTTACATGGGGCCAAGCCCAAGACAACATATAATTTAAAAACAGAACAATAACATATTAAAATAGCATAAGAACAGCATAAACAATAATAAACAAGCATCAAAAGCAACAACAGACTCATTTTTGGAGGGGGGAGGGGGCCAATATGCAAAACTAGTTAAAGGATAGGGTGGTCAATAAGGTGGATAGAAACGTATAGTAGCATAGAAATAGAGTGATTAAAATATATTAAAATGAAACTACCATCAGAAAAAGGTTAAGCAAAAAAGTTATGTATTCTACTCCAGCAATCTGGAATGCAATTAAGAACCAATACTTGAGTATTAATGATATCATAACAGTACTTCCATAATACTGCCCCTTTTTAAAACATGATCAAAATCAGGTTTAGAGTGACCCAATAATGTATAGATTCAGGCTGGTAGCAACAATCCTGTTAAGATTGCAGATGAAAGGAAATGTTTATGGTAAATGTTCTGAGCAGAAGAAATACCTTATTTATCAAGAAGACTATTATTGATAGGTGGTGAATGCTCAATTTACAATATGTTACACCGAATTGTTGCCATATTGACATGCTGATATTCTATGTACTGTAACTCTATTCTGACTTGTTGTATCTTATTTTTCCTTTACAAACGTACTGAATAATGTATTTATAAATATATATATACACACATATACCTGAGATTGCAAGATACAGTGAATCAAACCAGCCTTGTGAAGCTGCTTACATGCAGACAGAATGGAACCAAGTCTAAAATGATCCAGCCGGGCCTCTTGATTGTATAGTTCAACACTACAAAGTTCCTCAATGCTGGGAAAATACAAGAGAATAAAATATTAGCCACATAGCTAGATAATTAAAATGTCAAATTAAACTATTATTTTTATATGAACCAATATAGGATATTGCATTCAGAAACTTACCTTTTTGGTGTTATTATTTTCTTTATGCTGGCTTCTAAGGATTCTTTATATGGAGACTTCATCAAAGATTTCATTAGCCTCACACAGACATTTGGGAGGTTTTCCATAACTTGTACATCTGCTACATTAAAGCCTGTGCTTTTTGGGTGGCAGACTGTTCTTACAACAAGTTCTGTTAAATCCTCATTAAATAATTGTTTCTCAAGTAACTAGGAATTATAAGATAAAAATAAGAAAAATAGTTTCACTTTAAAATTCATAACGTAAGACTTCCTATTATTTATATTGTCTAAATACTGATCCATAGAGCATATGAGTTCACTAAATCTTTATACTCTTCCTTTCAAGTTTCAGACTTCAGCTAACAAAAGTTAGTTTTATTAAACTTTATTTATACATCTGTATGCATGAGTTATGGATACAATTTCTATTGAAATCGATGAAATTTTATTTCTGCAATTACTATTTTTGTCCTAAACACTAAAAAAAAGCATTCTCCTCCAAAATAAACAGCTTCTCAGAATTATGGTCCACTGACTCTAGTCTTAAATTCAAAATAATTTCACAGGATCATTGTCATAAAGTAAGACAAAGGCTAGCTGATCTCTCTTTAAAAGTAAAGCTTTCCCTTGTCATTAAGTCTAGTTGCATCTGACTCTGGGGGGTGGTGCTCATCTCAATTTCTAAGCCAAAGAGCCGGGATTGTCCTTAGACACCTCCAAGGTCATGTGGTCAGCATGACAGCCTGGAGCACTGTTACCTTCCCTCAGAAGTGGAATCTTATTGATCTACTCACATTTGCATGTTTTCAAACTGCTAGGTTGGCAGAAGATGGGCCTAACAGGGAGAGTTCACCCCGCTCCCCAGATTTGAACCACCGATCTTTTGGTCAGCAAGTTCAGCAGCTCAGTGATTTGACCCTCTGCATCACCAGGCACCAATACATCAACACATCTACCAGTGTAGTGTCAGAATGTTTGCAGAAGATACACTTTTTAATGCAGAATGATATCCTCACCAGTCGTACATTCCAGAAATCCAATGAACTTTTCAAGCAAAAGGTCACACCAGCATTACTGTGTGTTAAGAGCTCATGCCACATTATAAACATTGCTTACTTCTTCCCTCAACTTCAAATCATAGTCTCCAATAAGGATGAGGAAATAAGGTTGGAGAAACAAGAAACCCCTTAAATCTCCTTGACTTTAGGGAAGCTGTTGCAGACTCCTTTTGATTCAGGTCATAAGAGCAATCCTACCTTCCAGAAATCCTGCTGGCGTGTATCCAAAATCATGGTGGCAAAAACCATAATTCGAACTATAATGGTACATTTGCTGTAACTGTAGTCTTCTCTTTCTTGTGGACTAAAAATGTTGCCTTTGGACCCTGTGCTAAAGCACTGTTCTGCCCCAGACACATCGTGCAATGCGATTTTTCGAAGAAAGAACTCCAGTGACATCAAAAATGAGGACCTTGCATCTGTACCTTAAAAGAATTGTGAGAAGATTACACAGTTGCAGCAGAATACAAAATGTAACCTAGTATTTTTAAACATATAAAGACTATGTAAAAGAAGTAACTAGTATGGCCAGTATAAAATCTTGAAAGCATCTGCTGATATTAGATGAGATTGGATGTGTTTCTTGAAGTATCATATTTCCTTGCATATCAGTTGCAACCAGATAATATTCACACCCCCATTTCACAGGCTCAAATTTAACTATCAAACTATTTAAACATAGTTGTAGAAGACTGCTTGAAAGGGGGGGGGGGGGAACAACCTAAGGAATCATATAGAAAATTGAAAAAGAGTAAGAGAACACAGAAAGAGGAAAGCACAAGGTAGTAGGATACATTATTCTCTGACAGCTGCAGGAAGGAACATAAAAGAAAGAGGCAACACAGTATTAATGATGCAGAAGTCATCAGTTCTATCCTAAGATGAAAGAGATGATTATTTCTGGAAGCCAAGTAATGTTAAATCAAACAGAGAATGGTTATCTAACATTTATGGAGCAAACATATTGTTTTGTTTTAATATTCTGGGAAGATGAATGATTAAGCAGGCCACTTTTGTGATTTACCTACCTAATATTTCATTTGGTATGATGATCCTCTGCTCAATAAAGGTATTATAACAATCCAGAGCAGCAAGAAGCATATCCATCCATTGCAGCACAGCTCGCAAACTAAAGGTCTCTTGCAAATCATGAAGAGTTGGATGACACAAGATTCCAGACACATTTTCACCTTCATAGCCACCTCCTTCAAATTTCTTTATGAGAAAAGAAATCCCTTGTTTCTGAAGGGCATCGCCCAACCAAACAGATGGAGAGTTGTTTCCTGGTGGAGTAGCATTAAAATATATTACCAAAAGTTCTGATAAACATGGGAACAATCCACATAAATCTGATTTTATTTCTAGTTACAGATAGTATGCTGTTGCTTTTGAAGTGACTTCTCGGACAATGGAGAAGGAGGCTTAATTAATTCAGAGAATGATGGAAATTTCACACCTCAGGAAAAATAGTAATAAAAGTATAAGATTCCTAGATTGCAATTATGCACATAAATTGAGCTGCTTTAGTAAAGGTAAAGATTTCCCCTGACATTAAGTCTAGTTGTGTCCAACTCTAGGCGGTGGTGCTCATCTCTGTTTCTAAGCTGAACGGCCAGCGTTGTCCACAGACACCTCCAAGGTCATGTGGCCAGCATGATTGTATGGAGCACTGTTACGTTCCCACCAAAGCAGTACCTATTGATCTACTCACATTTGCATGTTTTGAACTGTAGGGTTGGCAGAAGCTGGACTTAACAGCGGGAACTCACCCCACTCCCCAGATTCGAACCGCCAACCTTTCGACCAGCAAGTTCAGCAGCTCAGTGGTTTAACCCGCTGCGCCACTGGGGGCCTTAGTTCTGATATATTAATTCAGGGGAGTCAAACTAATTTTCATGGAGGACCACATGAGCATTGTAGTTGCCTTCAAAGGGCCACTGAATCTATGAATAGAGAATCTGTAGATACAGAGGGCCAATTATACTTTTTTTTTTTTTACAAAGTATTAGTTGCTCTTTACCCATTTTGAGTCCTCAGATGTTACTGAAGGACAACTCCCATCATTGTTGATTATCTGCCATGCAAACTGGGGATAATGGGAATTACAACCCAACAGCAGTTGTGATTCTGAGGTTGGGGAAATATTAAAGGACATTTTAATGTCAGACATCAAGCCTTGCATCTAAATTCAAAACCCACTATCTTGACTAAACAAAAAATTGCAGCCTTTTAGCTGTTACTGTATCACAACTCCCATTTGTGCTAGTCATGATGTCTAAGAAGGAATGCTGAAGCTGTAGAGTCCAGCAACTGGAGGGTCACATAAAATGACATGGTGGGCTGGATTTAGCTTGAGAGCCTTGATTTTCACACGTCTATTAAGTGAATTGCAGCATTATGAACAAATACAGCTTCATTTATATCTAATTTTTCATTAACAATTTAAAACATTTCATAGATCTACATGCAGGACTCAACTTGAAAAAAGAGGGATTTGCTCATGGTAGGGATAATATCTGAACTGAGAAAATTCTGATTCATATTTCCATCACTAAGATACACATGCAGCAGACTACCTGCATATGTTGCAATATACAAACCTGGCAACAAGGGAACAAATTCAAAGAAAAGCTCCATGACTTTATGTCGGCACTCAGTTTGGGGACGTCCACATTGTGTTAAAAGCCACATGACTACATCCACTAAAGATATTGATGTAGATGGAAATCCTCTATGTGAATGGAACAAAAAAAGCTTGACATTATTAACCTAAACCAGAATTAGTAATACTCTACTAATCTCAAATATGAAAGTAATGCCTTTAGTTCTAAAAACACTATTAAATTTAAGACACAATTGAAGACTCATCTCTTCCGGCAGGGCTACTTGGACAATTTTAAAAAGTGAATTTTAATCTGCATTTCATTAGTGGATTTTAACTTGTATTTTAACTCTGTTGTATATTTTAAGAGTGTTTTATCTCTTGTTTTAATTATGTTGTATCCCACTCAAGCTGCAGGGAAAGGCAAGTAATAAAATTATTATTATTATTATTATTATTATTATTATTATTGTTACAACTAATAACAATAATAAAAATACTTTATTTATATTCTGCTCTGTCTCCCCGATGGGACTCAGAGTGGATTTCAGAATACATTTATGGCAAACATTCAATGTTGTTATACAAATTAACAAAGACAAACAGTACACAGATGGCCCAGGATTATGATTTGGATTGTGTGATTTTAATTGTTGCTTTAATATTTGATGTTTTTAATTGTTTAGATTTTAATATACGAATTTATTTTATTGATATGTGTGGCATCAAATTGTTACCTTTTGTAAGGCCGCTTTGAGTCTCCTTTGGGGTGAGAAGGGTGGGAGTACAAATGTGGTAAGTAAATAAATAAATAGACAGAGGCAATGCTTCCCTCTTTTTTCATTTACAGCATCTGGAGGCTGTGCTTGACTCAGCCATGTGGAGGTCCTGTTGTTACATTTTCCCACGCTGAGAAACCTGTTGTCCTTGGACGCCTTGCCAGCATGTCTTCAGGGGCGCCTTTTACCTCCCCACAAAAGCGGTACCGATTGTTTTTGAACTGCTAGGTAAGCAGAAGAGCTAGAGCTAGGGCTGACAGTGGGAGCTCACCCCACTCATGGCTTGAACTGCCAACCTTCTGGTAAGATTTTTTGTAGCTGGTGGTTAAACCTGTTGTACTAACAGCGGCCCCCAAATGTAAATGTTTTCCCCCTTCTTCTAAGTCATAAACAAAAGCATGGTATAGGCTGTAATGTCATTGTCCTTACCCAAACACTATCGCAGATCAAGCGGAATGTTTAGGTTTTAGATAGCTAAAAGGAATTGCAATGACTTTGCATACTGATTTTTTGGCTGCCAAAAGCTTGATGCAACTACATTATTTGTTCGTATTAAAACAAGATGTTTGTTTTCTATATCACTAGATTCACAGAAGGTAGAAACTACCATCATGGCTGCAAGCAAAGCTGGAGAACAAAAAAGGAAAGCCCTTGAATCTCAATCTCCATTTTAACCATCAAATTATTGCTATTTTACAAAACAGTGAAATATATTCAGTCTAAATGTCATATTTAAGGACTTAGGACAAAGGACTATTCTTGCCAAGGAGAGATCACACATTAATTAGTTAACTCCTGTTGCTGCCTCAGCTAGATAAGTTATGATGTTATTTAAAAAGCATTGTGTAGTTGCTTCACTACAAATGTCTTCTTATAAACAGAAAAAAATACTACTCACTGAGGTACCCTCCGATTACTTTCTTGGTTAAGGTCAGATGCTTTATGCTTAATTATACGCTTCAGGTGGTCAATAGCATCACAACATTGTTGGGTTGTGCCTGTTTAGAAATGAAAAGATTTGTTTAAATCAAATATATAAAACAACAGGGATGTTTCTAGCCCAATAATACAAAAGGCTCTGAACAACTCATTGTAGAAATATTCCCTACAAACAATTTGATAAGAATTAGAAAGCCAAAATAAAAATGTTAAACCCACTCAAAAAATAAAAGGTACTGGAATCTGGTCTTGAAATAGATGAAAGACTTCTTTCCAGTGTAGCTGTCTGTATATTTGTATAGCACATGGTTTCATTACTATGGAAATATTTAATTTGTTTTCCAAGTTGATGCATTTAAGAGAACATGACAATTGTTCAAGCTATAAACTTGAAGTGTTAAAGAAAAGCTTTATCAAACAATGTTTTGAAATTCTGTGTACACACCTAATGATTTTTCATCTCCATGGGTCAAAGCCAGACTTTCCAAATATACAACCAGTATTTCAAACACAAACTGGTCCACAAGAGCACTCTCCTCCCTATGAAACCAGAAGGGAATAATATTAAGATTATACTATTATTTGAAAGCCAAAACAACTAGATAATATATAAAGCATAGAATGAAAAAACACATTTTCATGTCAAACTGAAATAAACTACCAGTTTGTATGTCAAGGAACAAAAACAACAAAAAAACAGGAATGTCTGCAAAAATGAGTACCTTATTTGTCTACAGATTACATCACATTTAATCATAGCAAAGACCATCAGTATTCCACGTGCTGGTTATGAACTACAAAGCCCTCAAGAACTTATTCTACCAAATAAGCACGTTCTTTCTTTTGATAGCATTAGGGCAGCCTTTCTGCCTGTCACACTGAGCTCACACTTCTTTGGTGGGGAATTGGGAAAGGATCTTCTTGGAGACTGGCTCTGGAACTCCTTTTCTATAGTGCAGTCCAAATGCCTGGAGGGCCCAAGTTTGCTCATGCCTGGTATAGTGGCTAGGCTCATTTCCTTTATGGTGCCCATCATTAAGTCTCTAAATGTGCTACAAGATCCCTTTACATATAAAGGAAAGTCTTAAGCCTAACAAACTAAATATGATTAATAGAACAACAGCAGATTTGTCCCTCCAGTGCAAATCCATCCCAGACCATTCCTTGAAAATTTCATATCCTCAGAGAAAGAACTTTAAAGCGAAATCCCTCAAGTACATCAACCCAGAATGAGCAGTTTATTAATGTCAGTCTGTACAAAATGTTCAAAGCAAAGATATTTCGTAGATACTACTAACTCCTTCCCCCCCATACTCGCACTGTATTTTCCTGCTCACCTAAATTCTCTGTAGATGTTATTAAAGGCAAGTGCTGCTCCTAACCGCTTGAAAGCATTGGGATGGAGAGCAAGGCTGTACAATCTCTTGAAAAGAGACTTGGTATTCACTGGACTTTTTTCCTGCTGCTGCGGTGTAGTCTGTTTAATAGACCACTTCAAAAATTCACGGACACACTGACCACAGAAGTCCCTCAAAGTGCTGTCTATAGGGTCCACTATCCCATTCTGAAATTGAGAACAGAACATATATTGTTCACTATAAAAAAAATTCTAATTGAGTTATGACAGTCATTTATTAAACTGAAAAAAAAATCATGTATGGCAAGGAAAATTAAAGTTCTCATCGCAAACACGTTAAAGGGGAGGGGGAAATTAGGTATTTATGATTTTGATTCAACAGCTAAAATTTGTCTCATGTATTAAACACTTACCAAAATTGCTTCTAGCAATGTCACTGTATCCTGACTTTCAAACTTCTTGTTGTTTGTGAACCAGTGAATCAACTCCATAACTAAAGTACCATACAACTGCCTTGTAACCTAAAAGGAAAAAGAAAAATGGCATTGAATTATGTTTGCCCAGTGCTTTAGATCATCCTGCTTATTTTCATTAACTGCTGTCCAAAACTCACTAGTCTTTTCCCTACAATGCATGCTGAAGGGACTGAATTCTGAGTGTTACAATAATGATAACTTATACTGACAATGAATTCTTCTTCTCATAATCAAACATTTCAGCACAGTTCATCTTAAGAAATGGGGCTACAAAGTGGAGTCCACGACATGAAAGTGGGGAGAAGAACAAACCACAGACTACAATGCAGTCTGTGCCCTACCAAATGCACAATGGAGGACCTTCCTACAGTGATACCAGAGGCATTACAAGTGGCCAGCTTCTGGTCAAGGGAAATTTAGCATTATGTCTAGTTTTTAATGTTGTTTGTGGTTTTTTATACATTATAATTGTATTCTCAATTTGCTTCTGACATGATAAATAAACAAATAGCCAAACATCAAAGATGGATAATAGGCTCGACTTATCAATCAAAATCCAGTATCTACAAAAGAATCCATAAACAACTTAAACGAGAAATGATTTTATCCTCTACTAAAAAACACAACTCTTTCTAAAAGTTAATTTTACCGAATCACTGGGCCTGTTCTACTGATGCTGGCCATTTTCAGTTTATGCTGAGCCACAGTTCAATGTAGTAAACACTGCTCTACTACTAATGAATGCCTTTTATATCAGAAAAACACACAAGAGATCTTATCTTTTACCTTACATATTCTCCTAGACTTGTGGTTCCAAGTCTTTTTTGACTAGGGACTACTTTGACCAGGCACCACTCTCCAACATTAGTACCAAAAGGGTTATGAATCACTTTTTGGTCAATTTGGTTATTTGAGGAGCTGATTAAAAAATTGCATTCGATAGACCACATCAACTCTAGTTTCTGATAGAGAACATATGCCATCCAGCAGTTGCCATCTTTTTGCCCACAGAAAACCATATTTAATCAAACTTGGCCCTATAAGAGAGTTTCATGAGACCAGTCGCTCTCGTTGCAATGGTGCAGTAACTGTGAGGACGTGGACCATATTTTAATTCTTGGGGACCATTGGTGGTCCACGAACCACAGATTGGGAACCACTGTCCTAGACCAACCCCTGAACATATAGCACGTTTGCAAAGCCAGTCAAATAATTCTTTCTGCAGAAGTAAAAAAAAATCACTTGGTGATCCATTTTATGTCTAAATGTGAGAAGAACATTACAATATTACTGTATTTACTTGAATCTAATGCTCTCCTTTTTTGCTTATATTACCTTGCGAAAACTAGGGTGTGCATTAGATTTGTGTAAAATTGTAATCTTAGTGCTGAGCCAAAGCAATAAGGGAAGCTGCTTCAGGAGCACCTCAAGCTCTTTTGAGGGATATCATCTGTAATTTAATTGTCACAGCTCAATGCTATAGGATCCTGGGATGTATAGTTTGATGAGTCATCCACATTCTTTGGCAGAGAAAGCTCAAGCCTTTGTAAAAGTACAGTCCCCATGATCCCATAGCATTGAAAGTTTCTTTTCCATTGATGAAAGCTTTGGTGTTCCAACACAATTGTTTTTAAAGAAGGAAATCTAATTAGGTAGCAACTGTAATGGGCACATTACAAAAATGCACCTTTTGCTGATGTGCATTACATTTGACAGCTAATATTTCTTTGGTTTCAGGGTTTTGAAAATTGAGGCGTGCATTAGAGTCAATGGTGCATTAGACTTGAGTAAATACAGATAATAATTACTAGTTATTTTGTATCATATATGCAGGCCTTTTGTCTGTCTCCTTCAACATCTACCATTGTGAAGAATTAACCATAAACTTGGTTTTGGAACCTCTAACATTTAGAAATGAAAACCATTCGTGGAAAAAGGCAAAGGATACAAAGTTGTAAGCACCCACAATTTTTTTTCATTTGGCTTTACTCAAAATGATTCTACAGTAATTCTTCTAGAGCAGGGGTCCTCAAACTAAGGCCTGGGGGCCGGATGTGGCCCTCCAAGGTCATTTACCCGGCCCTCGCTGAGGGTCAGCCTAAGTCTGGAACGACTTGAAAGTACATAACAACAAAAACAATCCCATCTCATCAGCCAAAAGCAGGCCCACATTTCCCATTGAAATACTAATGTTTATATTTGTTAAAATTGTTCCTAATTTTAATTATTGTATTGTTTTAAGTGTTTTTTACACTACAGATAAGACATGTGAAGTGTGCATAGGAATTCATGTTTTTTTTTTCTTCAAATTATAATCTGGCCCTCCAACAGTTTGAGGGACTGACCTGGCCCTCTGTTTAAAAGGTTTGGGGACCCCTGCTCTAGAGGGTACACACTTTTATGAACTCTGTACCTTCTTCAATTTTCGAGCATCCTCTACACAAACATTCAACACATGGGGATGGGGGAAACAAAATAAGTTTTTCCTTGATACTATCTAACTACAATGTAGCTATATTTGTATTTGCATTCTGGTAATGTGAAAAGAGACCGTTGGTTAAATAAGAATGTAACTTCAAAAATATTTCATTTTTCTGGCTCGTCAGTTTACAGTTTGTTTTCCTGTTGTAACAGCAACAATTTGCTAAATTTCCACAAAAGCATTTCTGAGGATTGTAATGAAATGAATTTTACTCCATGAATGATTTAGGTTTTATGTGCAAATATATAACTTATTTTGTCCCTGTGCATGCTTGGGAATTCAAAAAGGGTCATGCATCTCTTTGAAGCTTAAAACATGCTCTTTCAAGCACTTTTTGATTCATTATTTTTTCAGAAAAAAACAGAGGCCAGACAGGCATAAAGAGGCATCAATTTCAAGACATATATGCCATAGAGTACACCTTCATGCAGAGCATTTTGGTATATGACATACTTTTACTCCCTTCAATTAGGGGGTAAACAACATATTGTCTGAACTAATGATTATTTTGGTCTTGGCTGCAAATTTGAATAGGCACCCCTTCCTTGAGCACCTCTGCTAGACAACAATGTAAGAATACCTCACCAATTCCCTACACTCACTTGCATGGCAGAAGCTGTGTTTGCAAAAGCTTTTGTGTAGTCCACCTCACCTTGCAATGTTATTTAACTATCACAAAGGCAGAAACTGTGACTGATTTGCCCCCTCTCCTGAGAAGGCATCTCAGTCTGATTTCTCTCCTTACCCTCAAGGCACCACTGATGTAGTACACATCTGAAGAAAGTTGGGTATTCTTGCCATCCCACTGTTCCCTTTAGGGTGGCAAGCGTCAATAAAATACGATGATGCTCACAACTTTTACTCTAAAGGCCTAAAATTAGCCAAATCCTATCCTGTTTCAAGATGAGGCAGGGTGTAACTGGGAAAAGGTGAGACCAAGCCTCCATCTGAACTGGAAAGGTTCATGGATATGCGACATGCCTTACCTGTGAAGCACTGAGGAGGAACCAGACCCCACCCCCCACCCCCCACACACACACTGTTGGGAAGAAAACCTAAACAAAATCAATCACAGATATCTAAAAACACCAAAAAAAATCTTTGAAAAATATTTTACAAGTGGAACATCTACAGTTGATTTTAAGCAACATAATTTTTGAACCAATATAGTTTTACTTGCCTGGTCAACATCACAGGCAAGTCGAAGTAGTACTGGAAATATATGCTTATGAAGCTGAAACATGGGTGGAGCAATCTTTTGTCCTTCAGGCATTTGAGAAGCTTTCCCCAGCATATATATAACAATGCTATGCAAAAGTTCACAAGCGGCAACCTGGAAAAAAAGATAAAACATTTTAGTTCTATATTCATTTACACAAAAAAGAACACATTCTGGGAGAATGTCTAATTTGTTGTGAGCAAATTAAGTCACTAAAGCATCAATATATTTTGATTGGGTAAAAAAACCCCACTTGATTAATCCATGTTTAAATTATATTCCCAATTACAGTTAAGTACTAATCAAAATGTTTCTAATAATCATAAAACTACAATGCTTTAAAGAAAAATGACATTAAAATTTTTAACTACAGAATAAAATCAAAATAAATATTGCATTATAGTGAATTTTCACTATGTTTGAAAATCATTTACAATCCCAATTATCTTGAAGGTGCTGTGCATCTCTCCAAACCTTAAGATAAATCGAAATTTAGGTGATACCCAATATCCCTTTTACTCGAATTTTCATTGAAAACACACACACAGTGGATAATCTGGGATGCTTAACCTGGAAGTCAGGCAGGGAAAGCCTTTGGTATTGCAAACATGTTGCACTAAAGCTATCACAATCCTTTTCCATTGTCCATACTGGATGGGGCTAATGAGGGTCCTGCCCCGTAATTAGTTATATTATAATTTCATCCCTTTATCAAATTTTAGATATATAACTATGACTATAGCTTAATGAGAAGACTTTACTTCTCTTGTGAAGGAACAGCAGATTTGGCACTCATATTTTGTTTCCATTTCTGTGGATAGTTTTTGTACATTTCCCTGTCCACAATTCAAAAATTTTCTTAAATTATACTTCACAATTCTACATTAAAGTTTTTTTCAAACTACATGAATATTGAAATGCATTTTTTGGTCTCGGTAGCAGCTTCAGAGTGATCTTCTTTAAATATTGACTGTTAACTAAACCTGAACTAAAGATACCAGATAAATAAAATATAATGCCTGGTGAGTCTCTTTGCTTGGTCTATTAAAAATACACTATGTCACATTGTTAATTATGCATTTAATTAAAAAAAACACTAGAAATATAAACTAAATGCCCAATATAATAACTTTAATGATAACTTGTAAGCAATTGCTTTTAAAATAGCCTCTCAAACTCTGGCCAAAACATTTGGAAGGCCTGTTTCCCCATTCTTCTATCATGACTGTTATTCAAAATTTTCATCAGTGCCCTTCACAAAAACATAGACCTGATGTCTCCTTCATACCAAAAACAGAAAGCCACAGCAATTGAAATACCTTAGTCTGCCTGTCACTCGCAGAAAGAGCCAGTTCAGTGACACGAGGCAAGAATAAGTCCAAGTAGATAACAGGCTTCATGTCAGCAAATGGAACTGCAAAACTCAGTCGTTTCTCTGTGTCCCAAGACACATATTTTTTCATCTTCTCCTCTGCAGAAGAAGCTATTTATTTGAAAAAGAGTGCACAAACACAAAATAATCACATTAAAGCAACAAAAACAAAAAATACTTTTCAATCTTGATGACACATTCAAATTTATAGGATACAGGTTTGATAGTGGCACCTAGTTAAACAACTGTACAATTACCCACCCCCTCGATGGACTGTCACCTTGTCGTGGTGAGGGGGCTTGCGTGTTCCGATGAACCTGTGGGCACAACAACTGGAGTCGTGCACTCCCAGGAGTGGCCGCAGGGGAGGTTCCAGACCAAGCACAGTCCGAAGACCCAAAGACCTCAACGGCGGAGCAGGCGGAGGATAACATGGCACATGTTACAACGGCTGCGAAGGCGGAAGAAGGCTGCAACAGACTGAGAAGCCATGGTCATTGTGTTAAACTACATCACCAGTGGAACCTCATCTGTGAAGACTGTGTGTTGTTCAGTTGTGCACTGACCTCCACACATTAAAAAAACCCACGCACAGGCGTCTTCCAAAGAAAATAAAAACCAAGCAACCAAAGTCCCATGGCGATCAGCGAGTGGCGACGGGGGCAGGACTGTGAAATCTGGAAGCCCCTAGTCACAGACTGGCACATGGGCGGTGGGTACGGACTCAGTCGTTCTACCTCAAGGTCCGAGGCAGTTGAGTAGTTCGGCAGCTGTATCCACGACTGAGCAGCCCTATTGAGGACCCACTCTGCTCACCCCACACGGGGAGGGGGCTAGAAAAGGTGCCCTAAACATAGTCTGCCTCACTTATCCCTGACTGGACTGCCGCGTCCGGTGGGGTCACCATCCTGCGGCCAAAAAAGAAAAATGAACTTCGGTACGTGGAACGTACGGACTCTGATGGACAACAGTGACAGTGAACGCCCCGAACGCAGAACTGCCATCATCGCAAGGGAGCTGGGACGCTTCAACATCGACATAGCAGCCCTTCAGGAGACCCGGAGAGCAGGAGAGGGACAGCTGAAGGAAGAAAAAGGAGGCTACACCTTCTTCTGGAAGGGACTGCCCGAAAAAGACCAAAGAATGCACGGAGTTGGCTTTGCCATCAGGAATGATCTGGTGAAACATCTGTCCGAAGCACCCACTGGCATCAACGAACGACTCTCAACCCTCCGAATTGATCTTGCCAAAAACCAACGGGCAACCATCATAAGTGCCTATGCACCAACACTAGACGCTGATGAAGACATCAAGGAGAAATTCTACTGTCAGCTGGACAACGTCCTATCGGGGATACCTAAGGAGGACAAAATCATTCTCCTGGGGGACTTCAATGCAAGAGTCGGGCGAGACTTCGACCTGTGGCCAGGCACCATAGGAAAAGACGGGGTTGGAAACAGCAACTCGAATGGCATCCTGCTTCTCACCAAATGTGCGGAGCACAACCTTGTCATCACCAACACGCTCTTCCGCCAGAAAAACAAGTTCAAGACATCATGGAAGCACCCACGGTCAGAGCATTGGCACCTCTTAGACTATGTAATAACACGTGCCAGAGACCGCCGTGACGTACTCCTCACAAGAGCCATGACAGGTGCTGACGACTGCTGGACCGACCACAGGCTAATCCGATCCACGATGGCTATCAAGATTGCCCCCAAGCGCAGACTCCAAGGAAGAAAGACAAGGCGCAAAATGAACACCCAAGCCCTTCAAGAGCCCTCCAGGCGAGCCCATCTCCAAACAGCACTCAAGGACCATCTACCCACAGTACACCCCGAAAATGTTGAGGAACACTGGAACAAACTGAAGACCTCCATCATCCAAGCCTGCGAAGAATCTATTGGATACCAAGCCAAGAAACATCAAGACTGGTTTGATGAAAATGACATCGAGATCCAACAGCTAATCGACAAGAAAAGGAAAGCCTTCCAAACATGGCAGAGAGACATCAACTGTGCTGCTAAGAAAAAGATCTACGCCAGTGCAAAAGCTGAGGTCCAAAGAAGGACAAGAGAACTCAAGAACATCTGGTGGACAAAGAAGGCTGAAGAAATCCAACACCTGGCAGATACCCATAATGCTCAAGGATTCTTCAAAGCCACAAAGGTCATCTATGGGCCAAGAAACCATGGCATACAGCCTCTACGCTCATCAGACGGAACCAAACTCCTGAAGGACCAAAAGTCAATTGCACTACGTTGGAAAGAACACTACCAAAGCCTCCTAAACCGCAGCTCCAGTGTGGCCGAAGAGGTCCTCTCACAAATCCCGCAACAACAAACCAGGGATGAGCTTGCAGCAGTGCCTAGTTTGGAAGAAGTCAGCAATGCCATCAGCCAACAAAAGAACAACAAAGCCAGCGGACCGGATGGGATCCCTGCTGAAATCTTTAAAGAGGGAGGACCTGCGCTGACACACCAACTCCACCAGCTCATAGAAAAAGTGTGGGTGACCGAGAAAACCCCAGCAGACTTCAAGGATGCCACCATCATCACCCTCTTCAAAAAAGGGGAAAGAACAGACTGCGGAAACTATCGAGGTATCTCCCTTCTAACCTCCGCTGGGAAAATCCTCGCAAGAATCCTTGCAAACCGCCTTCTGCCCCTCTCAGAAGACACCCTCCCAGAATCCCAGAACGGCTTCCGCCCCTCCAGAGGAACTGTGGACATGATCTTCACTGCACGACAACTCCAAGAAAAATGCAGGGAACAAAACCAACCTCTGTACATGGCATTCATCGACCTTGCAAAGGCATTCGACACAGTGAATCGCAGCGCTCTCTGGACCATCCTCCAAAAAATCGGGTGCCCAAGCAAATTTGTGAACATCCTGCGGCTCCTCCACGATGACATGATGGCAACAGTCTTGGATAGCAATGGCTCCCAAAGTGACCCATTTAAGGTGGAATCGGGTGTCAAACAGGGATGTGTTATTGCCCCAACTTTATTCTCCATCTTCATCGCCATGATACTACACCTTGTTGATGGGAAGCTTCCCACCGGAGTGGAAATCATCTATCGGACAGACGGCAAGCTATTTAACCTCAGCAGACTGAAAGCCAAAACCAAGGTCACAACAACATCTGTTATAGAACTCCAGTATGCTGATGACAATGTCGTCTGTGCGCATACAGAAGAAGATCTACAAGCCACTCTAAACACCTTTGCAGAAGCATACACAAAGCTTGGCCTGTCACTGAACATTGAGAAAACCAAGGTGCTGTTCCAGCAGTCGCCAGCCAATCCCTCTCCAATGCCAGTAATACAGCTTAATGGTGTCACATTAGAAAATGTGGACCATTTCCGCTACCTTGGCAGCCACCTCTCCACCAAAGTCAACATCGACGCCGAAATACAACACCGCCTGAGCTCTGCCAGTGCAGCATTTTCCAGAATGAAGCAGAGAGTGTTTGAGGACCGGGACATCCGTAGGGAGACCAAGGTGCTTGTCTATAAAGCTATTGTCCTCCCAACCCTGCTATATGCCTGTGAGACGTGGACTGTCTACAGACGTCACATGCAACTCCTGGAACGATTCCATCAGCGCTGCCTCCGGAAAATCCTGCAAATCTCCTGGGAAGACAAGCGGACAAACATCAGCGTGCTGGAGGAAGCAAAGACCACCAGCATTGAAGCAATGGTCCTCCAACATCAACTCCGCTGGACAGGCCACGTTGTCCGGATGCCTGACCACCGTCTCCCAAAGCAGTTGCTCTACTCCGAACTCAAGAACGGAAAACGGAATGTTGGTGGACAGGAAAAGAGATTTAAAGATGGGCTCAAAGCCAACCTTAAAAACTCTGGCATAGACACCGAGAACTGGGAGGCCCTGGCCCTTGAGCGCTCCAGCTGGAGGTCAGCTGTGACCAGCAGTGCTGCAGAATTCGAGGAGGCACGAGTGGAGGGTGAAAGAGAGAAACGTGCCAGGAGGAAGGCGCGTCAAGCCAACCCCGACCGGGACCGCCTTCCACCTGGAAACCAATGCCCTCACTGCGGAAGAAGATGCAGAGCAAGAATAGGGCTCCACAGCCACATGCGGACCCACAAGGAAACCCATGATGGAAGACCATCTTACTCGTCCAACGAGGGATCGCCTAAGTAAGTAAGTACAATTACCCAGAACAGCAAAGGCTTACTGGTAGTAAGCAGAAGGTAACATTGGCACTCACCATGGAGGGGAGCAACATGGAAACCATCTGCCTGTATCGGTTGTGCTCATAAAGGGAAGTCATCTAATGACTATTGAGTAAAAGTGGTAGATCTTCAACTTAGGCTACAGCTGAATTGGTATCATCTGATGAAGAGCAGCCCAGTTGGAGGCTGGGCTGTATTTCTCATACATTAGTCACCAAAGCTAATGGAGAGAGATGATGGAAATGGCAATCTGACAACATCCTAAATTTATAAGAAAGTGCCCTCTTCAATAACAGAACACCCCCCCCCCCAATAATATTGTTGTGCTTATCGGGATGGTTTAAAATGTTTTCCACAAGTAAAGGTCAGAGCAAACAAAGTGGGGCAAAGTGCCTGATCCTAGAGAATTACTATATATTTGTAACAGCTGGCTCAAGATAAATAGTAGGCAGTAAACCATGATGAAATGAAACAAATCTTGTGGAAGGACACAGACAAAAAATCATCTTGTTTGTCCTTCCTCTTTTGAATGATAGAACTGCAGAAGTAGCCAACCAAGACTTTAGGCATGAATTCTGAACTGCAGATGATTATATCCCTTGAGGCGGATAGAAAGATGAGCCCCCAAAATCAGCAGTGGTCACTTTTCACATGGAGTTAATTTTATTGGGGGGGGGGGGGGTAACTGAGTGAAGAGTTTGAGATAAATTGTTTCCAGCTTAAGTAGTGGTTACTTTAATAGAATGTTGGAAACTGATTCAAGTAACTTATCACACAATGACCATACTTCCAGTTGATGTTCAATAGAAAATGCTGGATATTCCAGTCATTTTTGTTTTATAATGATTGTGTTTATCTTTGCTACCATAAATTCAGTTTTAGACACGTCTTGTTTTTAATATAAGCTTGGGGCGGGGACACATTTCTGAGCAGAAATTTTGTGGTATTCCTACTGGGAAACCAAATGCTCAATTATTATATTAAATTGCAGAACTTAGGCGAGACTTAGGCAGAAGCAAAATAGCAAGAAGAACAGAAAACACAAGCTATGTTCTTATGAAGCCCTGGTAAAGAAGTTTAACTTTTAAAAAATGTACATTACTCTAAAATGATCAAAATTAAACTAAAAGTACTGTTGCCAATGTACAAATAAGGCCACATCTCATTACTTTCTAAGAACATGTACTCAGACTTTCAGAATACTTCAACTTGATACTGATCACCTTCATTCATTTTTTTCAGAATACATCCAGGGTTAGGGCTCCAGTCTCTGTGTTGTTAAATAAACACCAGAAGTAAAGAAACAGTGCATATCACCCTCATTTAAAAAAGCAGTACTGATGCAGTTGAAGGTCACATAGAACTAGTTTCAGCTTAAGATCTGATATGTATGAATGGCTCACAAAAATTCCTATGATGGATAAACATGAAATGTTACCATGTACCCACTGTTTGTACAACTGTTCAAAAACAATCTTATCAACTGCATCTATGAGGCATCTGATGGTGGGATGGTCATTGACCAAAATGGATAACCTATTCTAACTCATAGTTTCACTGATATAACTTCACAAGAATCATTGCGAAAATCACTGCCTAGAATGGATGTAGTTTCCATCATCACCAATATATTTTCTACTAAAGGTGGAAAGAGAACCACACTTTGGTTTTGGCCAAGCCTCTCTTTTGTGAATCATAAAGCACAATACTGACATATGTAAAACAACTTGCCTGGTTGACAAGTCAGATCAGCATTAATTATTTCAACTTCTCAAAATAGCTCTGACCACTTACCTGCAAGCAAATTCCGATTTATTTGCCCTCCAAGAGATCCAAGAAGGCGTACAACTCTGGCTCTTACTTTTTCTACTGAAAGATCCTCCTCCTATTCGAAGAAAAGAAAGTCTCTACACATTTGTCTTTCATTTTAAACCACTGAGTGTACAAAGCCATTTTTGAAGGACAGGGAAATTAGGGATTCTACAAGACTAGAATTTGAAAAAAAAAACCCCAAATATGCTCATTTTATGATAGCATTTGTTATATGTAGAAGAGTGCTTTAAAAAAAACAAAACACTGTTCCTGCCAGATTCCCAGTGGTGTACAGCCTGCTGCTACCTACACCAATATAGAATACTAACATTTGGTATTTTATATATAGTAGTCCTGGCAGATATACAGTTGGTATTAAGTACTACTGTACTAGATAAGAAGCATGTTTTAGACTGGGCTGTTAATATATAATTAGAATATATTAACACACACAGCCATGCCCTGTAAGGACTTAGTCCTGAACTGTTTCCTATAAAATAAGGAAAAGTAATTGTGGGGCAAATACTACATCAGGATACTCCAAGTGCAGAACATTCCAAAACCCAACATGAAACTACCACTCATAGATAATTTAAATAATGCATAGAAGTGGATATTCAAAGGAAACAAAGAATGCATTTCTAAAGAAGAACATGTATGTCTTTACATTGAAAAGATGACATTTCACAAGGGTGGGGGAAACTTTACCAATGCAGTAGTCTTTGCTTTCTTTAGACGTTGTATTACAACTTTGTTACGTCCCTTCTGGATTGCCTGAGAAAGTTTCTTCACTTCCCAATTATCCTGACTTTCATCTAGATTACAAGAAATGGTTTACTAGTATCCGCACATTTGTTTCTGAAAGTAACTTGTAAATTCTCTGTAACCATCAAGATGTTATGGTAACCATCATAACAAAAAGTCTGTCAGAGATCTGTACACCAAGCTTCAGCTAGCCCTGCAACATACAAAGCTGACTACTATCAATTTGGAGGTTGTTCATTCCAGAAGGATAACCATCAATGGCTCATTTGCCCTTAATGGCTATTACATAACTATTAAATAACTATTATTATAGTTATTTATATCACATTTTTTCTCTCTTAAAACAGACTCAAAGCAGCTAACAATACTAGAAACTATACAATGTACAAATTAAAACCCAAGACATCTCAACACTGAAACAGAATTAAACATAAGACAATTTAAAATACTTAGTTAAAAGAACAGAACCATTAAAATCTATAAAAATACATAAAACACAGCACATCACTCCCTGGTTCCATCTTAAAACCTCTCTTCTTAAAAGAATGCCTGAATAAAATATAAAATGGTTTTAGCAACCAGAAGGATAGCAGGGAGGGGGCCATTCTAGCCTCCCTGGGCAGAGAGTTCCAGAGTTGAGGAGCAGCCACTGAGAGAGAAGGTTCTCACTCGTGTTCCCACCAAATGTTCTTGCAATGCTGGTGGGACCAAGAGAAAAGCCTCTCCTGGGAATTTCAGGGCCTGGGCAGGTTCATATGGAGAAATATGATCTGCCAAATAGCCTGGGCCTGAGCTTTATAGGTCATAATCTGCACTCTGAATTGTTTGCGGAAACAGTCTGGCAACCAGTGGAGCTGCTGCAACAGAGAGGTTGTGTGTTCCCTGTAGCCAGTCCCAGTTAGCAACCTGGCTAGCAAACCAGTCAAAGTTTCCATATCCTTAAAGCAGCCCCCAAAAGAGTGCCTGACAGTAATCCAAATGGGATGTGACTAAGGCATTTATCCCCAATTGGTGCACAAGTTTTAAATGTGCAGTCACTCCTGCTCATCGAAAATACCTGGGCCTCAGTATTCAGTGCTGAGTCCAAGAAAACTGCAGATTTGTGTCTTCAGGGGAATTGAACCCCATCCAGCACAGATTGGATTGCTATTCCCTAATCTGTCTTCTGACTGACAAGAAGCACTTCTATCTTGTCTGGATTAAGTTTCAATTTGTTTGACCTCATCCAGTCCATTACTGATGACAGACACTGGTTTAGGGTCAGGACAATTTCTTTGGCTTTAAGTGGAAAGGAGTAGTAGAGTTGAGTGCCATCTGTATATAGTGACACCGAATGACCTCTTTCAGGGGTTTCATGTAGATGTTAAACAGGTCAACAACCAGGGGTTCAAACAAGAGTCCCTCAGTGTTACCTTCTGGGTCTGTCACTTCAGGAAGGATTGGAGCCACTTTAAGACAGTGCTTCCAAGTCCCATCACTGAGAGATCCAAGAGAACCAACAAGGACACACTCCCCCTGTCCAATTCTCTGCTTAGACCAAGGCAACCAAAGCTGTCTCTGTCCCATAGCTAGGCCTGAAACCAGTTTGAAATGGATCCAGATAAATCGCTTTCAGTGTCCTTCCAGCAGCAGGTTAAAACTTTTTTATTCAGGCATACCTTTAAAGATTAATATTTTTAATACTGAGCCAGGTGGTGCTATACAGAGTTTATAGGTATGTTAAAAAGTTTTAAATGGCTTTTACAGTTTTAACTGTGATTTAGAATAGTTTTTGATATTTAATCCTATTTTACTGTTATATTTTAAATTTTAAATTATATACCACATTCTATTTATTGTTGTTAGCTTTGGGCCTTTTAGAGAGATAAAGCAGAATAGAAATACAGTAATCATATCTGGAATTAAAAGAAGGGTTGGAGAGGCTCTTTGGTCTGCAGGCTAATTCATTATGGAACATAACATTTTCAAGAAAACTGCGTAGCAATCATGCTTAAGGGCTTGTTTCCAGTATTTGCTATGCCAAACTCTCTGCTCTACACTGTTGTGGCTGCGTAGTTTCAAGGTTCGACCCTCTCACACACCTACAAAGGTGGATATTTCCTCTTCTTCTAACCAAATAAGGTACCAGAACACATTAGTCATAAAAAGAACTGAAATGAACAAGAGGGACATCCTGTTGATTACTAATTGCATTCTCACTTTGAAGTTAAGTAGATTTTGAGACAGAATATTATTTTACTCCAGAGAGAGGGGGAGCTCAAAAACCAAAAAGGCATTACCATTCGACAAGCCTGTCTCTAAACTGGAATGACATTTTAAAGTAACTAATAGTCCTTAATTTGTAGAAGCCTGAGAAAAAATACAGTCTGCATCGGCTGTAAAAAAATTCTTTTGAAAGATTAAACCGATCTCTACTATGATGCAAATCAAGGGACCTCTTATTTTGAACTAAACTGCAAGATTTGTGGCCAAATCTCTCACACAGATGTAGGGGATAGTTCTTTTTCATGCTGCATTTTGAATCAAGAAATAGCAGTGCAGGAAGCTTGGGCTGCTTATGGTAAATCCAAAAGTAAGCCTAACAGAATACTTATCCTCTCTCTCCACAAGTTTTGTGGTGCATATACAGATACAGGTATACATAAATAAGGGCTAGCTACTAAAGCCAAAATCTCAACGCCGCAAGCAACACAGACCTAAATTCAATTTCTCATGCCACCACTTAACCAACAATTATAAATAATGACTCATTAAGGCTGAAATCCAAATTGTTAGTCCTATACAGAAGGCCCTGTTGTTGGTGAGTTAATGCACATACAAATTCCACTGATTAAATGGATGTCTTGCAGTTGGGACTAAAAGGATTGATGTTTACATTTCCATTGCATCAACAGATCTATTTTAGTTGGAATTAATGATGGCATTTAAAACATAAAATAGAAGCATATTTGCACCCATCATTAATTTGTTTTCTCTTTACAGTGCTACAATTTGTTTGCTATTATGGAATGGGAAATGAGATCAGAATACATAGTGGTTAAAAAATCCCACACATATCTATAAATATAGCCAGGTAACAATATATTTAGTAAAAAGATCTATGGAAAGTTAATGAACAGTACATACCTATTGATGTAGAAGTTTTCAAATAACCATCAAGACAAGGCAAGATGTCCTTGTAGTAAGGCTGAATTGTGTATCTGGGAATATGGGCTGACCAGTCCTCCAGTGCATCCAGTGCCACATCAGCTATTGGAGTGTGGCTAAGTCCCAATTTAAAAGCATTCTGTGTAAACAGAGGGACATTTGAAAGAGCGCTGAGGTTTTATAGAATGATTTCACAAAGAAATACTGAAATATATGTACAGTAGAGTCTCGCTTATCCAACATAAACGGGCCGGCAGAACCTTGGATAAGAGAAAATGTTGGATAATAAGGAGGGATTAAGGAAAAGTCTATTAAACATTAAATGATTTTACAAATTAAGCACCAAAATATCATGTTTTACAACAAATCGACAGAAAAAGCAGTTCAATGCATGCTAACGTTATGTAGCAAGTACTGTATTTTATGAATTTAGCACCAAAACACTGCAATGTATTGAAAGAGTTGTGGATCCGTGTGGGAGGCAGATTGTGTTGAATAATGCAGAATGTTGGATGAACGAACATTGAATAAGTGAGATTCTACTGTACTACATTTCAGTTTTTAGAAGACCTGTTCTTGAAATGATATAGGACAGCTGTAATAATCAGCATATAAAAAAACAAATATTCAAAACCGAATTACAAAATCAACCATCATAGGCCTACAAAATTATCGTTCAACCTTAGGATTTATCTGCTAATTCACCCATTGATATGCTAATGAACGACTATGAATGTGCTATCTCATAGGTAAAGGTAAAGGTTTTCTCCGACATTAAGTCTAGTCCTGTCTGACTCTGGGGGGTGGGGCACATCTCCATTTTTAAGCTGAAGAGCTGAAGTTATCCATAGACACCCCCCACCCCAACAAGGTCATGTGGGCAGCATGACTGCCTGGAGCACTGTTACCTTCCCACAGAAGTGGTACCTACTCACATTTGCATGTTTTGAAGCTGTTAGGTTGGCAGAAGCTGGGGTTAACAGAGGGAACTCACTCTGCTCCCCGGATTCAAATCACCAACCTTTCGGTCAGCAAGTTCAGCAGGTCAGTAGTTCAACTAGCTGCACCACCAGGGGGCCTGTGCTATCTTATACATGCCATTATATTGTAAGTCCTACTGAATCAAAGACATATCTTGCTTAAATTGAAAGATTATTGCACAGAGTTGCACTAGGAAAAATATGCAAACCATTTAATATACTGACCTACCTGCAGAGCAGGAATGTATGCTTTAATATCCAGCATAATAATATCATGTGGTAAAGAGAGCACAAAAGTCAAACAAGAAGCTAAGAGTTCATCTTTGTACTGCTTCATTTTTGCTGTAACCTGAAGAAAATAATTAAAAGTTTTAAAATAAATTGTACTGGGAGTACCTGAAGTTCAAATCACCATGTAATGAGGCTTAAGACTGTATGAATAAAGAAAATATTTTTTTCCAGGCTGAAGTAGATAAAGTCGTCATCTTAAACAAGTTCTTCCACAATATTCTACAAAGATCCTGGGACACATTTCTGAGTATGAAGAACTATTCCATTTCTGACCTAGCCTGATGCAAAGTGTATGTTTTAAGTACAGAGACAGATTATATCAATGTTATGTGGTAAAACAAAACCCCAAATACAGTAACACGTATTTCAAAGTAAGATCATGAATAAAACTGATTACCTCTTTTCCAAACTTGGCAAATAATGCAAAACAAGAACTCTTCTCTGGATCTTCAGGATATTTTTTAATACTCTTTGGACCAACCCCCTAGCAAAGAAAAAGATAAACAGAATTGTATAGGACTTTTTGAAAATGTGCTTGTCTTAGTATTGTTTTGGTACTATTCCATTATCCAGACAGAGGTCAAAAGGGGGTGTTAGACAGAGAAGGATATTCCATTTTCCAGGGGATGGGGGGATTGAAGGAGTAAAACTATTTCCCCCTATTTGCCTGTTATTTCCCCCACCCATGTTGCCATTGCGGAAACAACCTTTGTTTATGACAAGGGAAGAGGAGGGGGGGGGGGGAATAATAAGCGGAAACAGGATAAATGGTTTTCCTCCTTTAATCCCCCCCCCCCCGGTAAAATGGACTATTCTTTTCTGTCTAGTGCCCCCTTTTGGCCTTGGCCTGGATAACAGAACAGTATATCCTTTTTCTCTTTTAAAAAATAATAGCTTATTGGCTATTCTAAAGGAACATGCAATCTCCAAACATCTCTGTGATGTAATTAACACAGCTCTATTTGAAGATTGCTTGAAAATTAAATTGATTCAGAATACGGTTGTCTAGAACTAGCAATAATCTTCCCAATTAATTTAAACATTTAAATTAATCTTTAGACTGAAGAACAAATTTGCCTGATCAAGGGCACCACCAGTGACTGTCCTTGCTAGGTATTTCCTATACTGTATTCACATCTTCGGAAATAAGATAGGTAGTAATAAAATGATGATGGTTTGTGTTTTACTTTTTCTCTCTAAAAAGAGATCTAAAGTGGCTAACAATTCTAAAACAAATATATTATTTAAAACCTAAAAAAAAATACAAACACTAAAATAGGATTAATTATTTCAAAGCAATTGTCTTAATTATATTCAATATAAACAGAAAAGCATGCACATTAGTAATAATCTTTAACTAATCACAAAATTTAACTTCTCTACAAGTTCTTCTTACCTCAAAATACCTCATTTTCTTAGCAATTTTCATTGCTATGGACAGCAGCTTGTAAAACCCGCTAATAAAAGGTAACCGTGTTGACTGCATAATCAGCTCGTAACTGAATGAATAAATCCATGGTCCAAAATATTCAACATGCTTCTCTGGGAGGATCTCTCTTTGAAGATAAAGGCAAACAGTAAACAGGAGATGCAGTATTACTTTTAAAAGTTTGGGCAAGCACTGCAAAATAAAGTAGCATACTCAGGGTGTATACTCAGTATATACCACTGTGAGTATGCCAACTGCTCAATACTATTGCTAGGTATTTCCTGCTGTACAGAAGAGATAGGTCACATACAGTCCACCAGACCAAATATGAACCCTCCTAAGCCCCTGAAACTCCCCCTCAAAGTGGAGAGACCACCAATGCTATAATAGCAAATAATGTTTGCCATGTCTTGTCATACACTCAAGACTCCCCTTAGTTATGGCAAACAAGTGTTGTGCAATTCCTTGTGCCTTTTAATCCATGAAAGGAATAACAGGACCTTTTCTCTCCGCCACATTTCTCCTGGCTTAAAATATTTTTGCTTCCTTGATAAAACTCCCATTCTCTCCTCCTTCCTTTTCTCCCCTCCCTCTCCTCAGTATATTAATTCATCTATAAATTGCTATATTTTCTTAGTAATTTTTAAAATGACTCTCAAGTAATTCCAGATGCTTGGATGCAATCCCCAAGTGCTGTTGCAGTTGCCCACCCCAGTTTTACAAGACCATGCAATATCCAGACCACAGGTTTGGCTGCCCATGTTATCCTAGAGGGGACTCCATTAACACATTAGGATGGATTATGGATCATACTTGCAAAATTCAACAAGGTTAATGAAGGCTGTGAAGTCTTTTGGTTTGGTTGGCTGAAGGTTTGCAGCTGGATCAGAAGAAGGAATTGTGAGATCAATGGCAGCTTCATTCCCATCCTGAGGGGGGAAATGCAAACAGAACATATAGCTGGAGAGTTCAGGTGGGTTATTGACTCCAATAAAAATTATGGCTATGCTTTGCTTTAACACAAAATGGGTGTCACTAAATATAAGCTTAAGGGAATAAGTCATAGTTTAGGCTATGTGAAGCATATTTCAAATGTGGGCAGTTCCTACGTCTTCCCCCTCTTCTTGCATACCTTTTTATCTTGGCTTAATTGGCCTTATCACCCTGATTAGGAAAATTGACAAATTATAATTACTTAATAATAAAAAAGAGATGGATGCTTCTGATTTCCTTTTCATAATTATACTAAAGATGATAGAGGAGATTGTAGAAGCCCCAGCCTCATTTACATAGAACTGAATTGTGATACAATGCTGTACAGAAACACGGCTAATAATTATAAATATGAATGATGTGGTAGGAATGCCATTACAAATTGTAGAAAGCACAACTTAAATGCAAGATAATAAAAAGAAGTTTTATAAAACTCTTACCTTCTCTTCACAAATGTTCTCTTTTTGAACGGAAAGATCCAACTTCTCAATTATTTTTAAGACAGACTTAATTAGTTCATCATACAGCAAACGATTTAAAGATTGTAGTGGTGAATTTATAATCAGACAAGTCTCATCTGCCAATAGAGAGTCCTTCATTGAACAAAAAAGAATATATATTTTAGATGGTTGAGACACCTAACACTGGTTTTAAATTGTGCACTACATTAAGTGCATGATCCGGCACAGACTCTAAGATCTGCTCAGGAGGCCCTCTTTGTGGTCCCGCCACCGTCTCAAGCGCGGTTGATGGGGACAAGGGAGAGGGCCTTTTCTGTGGTGGCCATCCAGCTCTGGAACACCCTCCCCAGGGAGATTAGGCAAGCCCCCACACTGTCCTCCTTCTGTAGGGACCTGAAGACCTGGCTATTCAAACAAGCTTTTGAGAATGCCTAGTACCTAAGTTGATCTATGAATTTGTTATGCAGCCTTGCACTTTATACCATGCCCTCATCCCATGGTTTCTTCAATTGTATTTTATATTATATTTTATGTCATGTCTTGTTTTAGGCACCTTGTGCCTTTTGTAAGCAGCTACAAATATTTTTGGGGAGATTGTGGCAGGATACAAAAATAAAGTTAGTATTACTATTATTAAGTGTGCTAATTTCTCAGAATTAATTATAGAGAAAAGGAATGATGTTTTCAGGTTTGGCAACAGAAAATTCATCCTCCAAACCAGGAAGAATATTTGCAATATCCTTCAAGTAACACTAACACTGCAATTTAGATTCAAAACTATCCTCTGAAAGCAATAGATGAAAGAATAGGGTATCCATAAACTAATATCAAATTGTATGATTCAGAGCAAGGACAGTATAAAAACCATATATCCATATTTGTTTTTTTAAAAACCCACAGTAAAAAATAGTGGGAAGTATAGTGGGCGCAAGGCAGACTAGAAGGCAGTGGACTCACAGCTCCTGCCCATCGTCAAGAAGACGCCTCAACTCCAGGACTACTTGCACGCTACTTTTTCCCTTTCCAAAGGTATTTATCCTCACAAATTGGTATTCTAAACAGTATGGAAGCATTGCAATAAACATTTGAGGAAAACCCTCCCCAAAAAATAGGGTGAAGTATAATGGGACAACATCTGCTTTATCCCTAATCCACTTAAATAAAACAATTAGAAGCATGCATATTTGAACAAAGGTCGGACAGTCCAAGGAAATGGTGGAATATGAACAAGAAGGCTATTTAAGGAGGACAGGGGATGGAAAGGTAATATATGCTAAGGAAATAAAATTATTTTGAGCTTTACTAAGAAGCCAAATTGCTGAAACATAATAATTCATTCAATAACTATCTCAGCAACAGTGTGTTACCTTCATTGTGTCACAGCTCAGTAAACTTTGAAAAAGCCCCAGGTAGTCCTTATATGTAGGTATTTTCCATTTCCCACTTCCAACTTGTCCAGATGCAGGTTGCTCTTCTGAACTTGAAATATATTTCCCAGAATACTCCTACAAGACACAAGACACAATACTGATCTCTTCCTCTTTATAGCTAGGTGTATGCCACACACAATCACATCAGCAGCTGTATTGGCAGAAACTTAAACAAAACTACCTATTTTCAGTATGTTGCACCACTATTCTTCCAAGTTTTTTTGTATTACTACTGTATAATATGTCCTATTCTCTAGAAAATACAATAGTAATTACTAAAAAATGTGGATGCTCATGTCTCATTATACAATGATGTAGCAAAATGGCATCACCTATAAAAATTGACAAAATCAGGTTTCGCTTTTGAGACACATGTGTTGTCTGAATATTTTAAGTCATGGATGGTGGAATCCATACACACAGAGCGCTAGCTGAATACTACAGAATTCTTAGAACTAGTTAAAAAGTACTGTACTCTCTGCAAAACTTTACAGTCTCATTTGGGAGGTTGAGAATCTGACATCATTTTCTAAAAAATGATCAACTTCTTTTCATGTGCCTTAAAATAATTTCTGACTTAAGGCAACCCTAAGACAGCCTGTCACTGGGTTTTCATGGCAGAGAGTGCAAAGTCTTGCCTTTCTCTGAGGCTGAATATATTGACTTCAACAAGACCACCCACTGGTGGGTTTCTAGGGCCACATGGCGATTCAAATTCTGATCTTTCAGTGTCTGTGTAAAACACTCAAACCATTGCATCATGCTGGCTCTAGCCAGCTTTCTTCTGAATAATTCATCTCATTCACTGAAAATTGGCAAAACTCTAAAAGCTATTTATAGAAGAAAAATATAAAAAACTATTACAGTGAAACCTACTTCAATGAAGACTCATTAAGGTATCAGTTTCAGGATTTTCTGAGGAAAATGGAAGTAACTAGTAACGATTAATTACTGATGAAACCCATACTCTGCTACAATTTTAAAGTTCTAATAGATTCCTGATAAACTTATAATCTGAACTACTGTAACGTCTTGGTCCTTGAGCACTCCAACTGGAGGTCATCTGTGACCAGCAGTGCTGCATAATTCGAAGAGGCACGAATGGAGGGCGAAAGAGAAAATCATGCCAAGACGAAGGTGCATCAAAATAACTCTGACCGGTACCACCTTCCACCTGGAAACCAATGTCCTCAGTGCGAGAGAACTTGTGGATCAAAAATAGGACTCCACAGCCACCTACGGACCCAATTCTGAGAGACTACACTTGGAGGACCATTATCCTCAGGCTACAAGGGATTGCCTAAGTAAAGTACTAATGTAACTACTCATCTTCAAAAGAACATGAATTCTGCAGCATTTTATCAGATTTTCCTGTTTCCTTGCTTAACATATTAAAGTAAAATTAAGTTTGATGTTATAAAAACTGATTCTCAAGTTTTACAGTAGACTAATACAATTGCAAACACATAAACTCCAGCAAACATACCTTTGAAAAGGCAATTGGCTTAGAACAGACTCTGATTAAACCTTGATGCACTGAAAGTAAATACATAGCAAAATGTTAAAAACCACATCAAATCAATGACTAAAAAGTATCTCTGGAATTCTCCTGCTTGTATTAACGGGAATGTTCACAATCATTTCACAGATATTGCTAATTGCCTATACTGGGCTTAAATCTGTATTCAATTCTAAAACATAAAGTATCCTGTCAAACTGTTCTACAGAACAGTACGTCTGGTTCTGTCTTTCAAGCATGAGAAAATACATGAACAAGGAAGAACACACTGTGAAGATGCAAGGTGAGGAAGGCAGCACAAACATTTAAGAAGCAAGCATAAGAGGCAAGAGTGAGAAAGAGTATAGGGCAGAATGAAGAGTTAATGATGAGAGCAGTGGAGTGCAATAAGCAGGGGACACACTGTGAAGGTGCAAGGTGAAGGGAGGGAGTAAGATAGGGAATGTGAGCATCAAAATATAAGAAGCATGAGACTAGAAAGTAAGAGACTGAAAGTTGTGGTGAGGAGGAAGAAAAGATTAGAGGTAAAGAGTTTAGGGAAATGCAGCAACAGACTTGCAAGGAATAAAAGAAGGGGCATTGCAAAGGTAATAGATGAGAACAGGAAAGTGGGCCTCTTGTAGAAGGGAATAAGTTCAGCTGTTATAATATCTTTTATCATGTACAAATTTTAAATTTATTGATCTTGGAGCAGGGTAGCAGCATTTGAACTGTTTAATCCCACTTATGAGGTACTAAATTGAGTGTATATGAGTGATTCATACAAACACACATATATAAGGAATGAGAGCTATTGTGGTGCCAGGGACATTAAAAACAATAAAAAGGGATTCTTTTCTTATGTCAGTAGAAAAAGGAAAAACAAGGAGGCGATAGTGGAACTCTCTGCCTCGGAGTGTGGTGGAGGCTCCTTCTTTGGAAGCTTTTAAACAGAGGCTGGATGGCCATCTGTCAGGGGTGATTTGAATGCAATATTCCTGCTTCTTGGCAGGGGGTTGGACTGGATGGCCCATGAGGTCTCTTCCAACTCTTTGATTCTATGTACTGCTTTGTATATTGAATTAAGACTGGAAGAATAGGGATTAAATTCCCATTCTGCACTGGAAATCCAGTTGATAAACTTGGGCAAGTCACACTTTCTCACCCTCAGAGGAAAGCAGTGACAAATCCTCTGTGGACAAATTGTTTCACCATCAGTTAGGAATGTCTTGACGACACACAAATACAAATAACTTTCTAGAGATAACATTTGACTCTATAATACATATTCTATCAGGGATACAAACAGCACTAAAAAGAGGAAGGACCAAGAAAGGATTTATGCTGAGAAGTACACAGATGGTATATTTCGGAGGGGAGAGGGATACATTGAATTAGCACTTGTCTTTTTTCTTACACAAATGAACATCTTTCAAAGTTTTTAAGAGGGAAACAGTGTTAGTCTTGTGTAGCAAGGGCACGGAATATTTACCTTTGTATGTGTAAATTGCCCTGAGTCCACAAGGGGGAGATAGGGTAGTGTAAAAATAAAATTGTTTATTATTGTTGTTATTATTAGCAAAACAGGTTGCCTAAATTGGCAGCGATTTATACTCATGGTAAAGATGGAAATATGTAATTAGTGGGAGAAATGTAAGAAGTTTAAATATTTATCATTACCTTGACTGACATTACCCATAATTGAATGAGAACAGAAGTGAATTGTGCTGAAAAGCTGAATGGGTAAAAGAAAATTAAACCAGTGTTGTAGTTATAATAAAACATCTTGATGTTTATCTCCATAGGAAATCTCACTATTCTATTTTGGCATAATATGTTATTTCCATGGATCTGTGGCTTTTTGCTATCAGTGAAAAAGTAATTGCAAAATAAAATAAATGGTAATTGATCACAGTAACACTGAAAATGCCTGTACATGACAAAACATTAACAATACTGTTGTTCTTCAGCTATACTGCACTAAGTATGCTAATATCCACTTTCCATTGTTCTACTATCTTCATTAATTTCCAGGAATAATCTATGAGGTTAACTGCCTGGCAAACAATCATGTCCCAAAGTCACATGCTAAATTCCACAACCACCACGGAAATTTTAGTTTGGGTCTCTCTTTTCTATTTCAAGCGATGGAACTCTCAGATAACATTTTAGCTGTAAAATGGTATGAAAATTTAAACATAGTATATAGAGAAGGAAGGGTAATTTATTTATTATTAAATTTTACTGATGATGTACAATGTTTTAAAATGATTTTATTGTGAATTGTAATTTTTATGGTATTTATGCTGTTAGTATCCTCTGATGCTCATGTGAGGCCACGCTGAGTCCCCCTTGCGGGGAGAAGGGCAGGATATAAATATTGAAAATAAATAAATAAATAAATAAAATGCTAACAAACTATTATTGCTGAAAATGTTTTGTTCTGTGAAGTATTTGAAGACTGTGCCATTAACTCTAGTGATTCCTTACTCCCTGATCAACTTAACTGAGATTGTTGTAGTTATCAGATTCCTTATAAATGTTAAGGACTGCACTAGATGACCTTTGAGTTCCTATTCAACTTTTAATCAAAGAGAGAGGATCTAGAAAATGTTACAAGGTTGAAAAAAGTAAAAAAGATAGGCCATATTACAGAAAAAGAGTGGGAAGGAGGAGTCAGAAAAATAAATGCATTATGAAGGGATTCAGTTTGAGGACAGTGAAAGTTACCAGAACCTGAGAACACAAAATTGAACAATAGAAGCAACACATAATTCGACACTCAGATATTACTTTGTTTTGTTACTTCTGTGCCCAATTCTTCAAAGGTTGTCATATTTGAACAAACATGATCAGGAAAAGAACCAATGTCAAGGTAATTAAAAACTTACCCACAGTGCCTGTAAAACTCCAGAGTACAGGGCCTTTGCCTGCCATGGCTAAAAAAATCTTTACAATGGATTTACAACACGTAGATTGCATTTTTACACTGTATTGTGGGAAACTATCTATTTGCACCACAATCAGACGTTCAAGAACTGGGGTATATACTTCTGGAATCTAGGTAGGAGAAGAATTCAAAGAATGGCAAATTAGAAAATTACTTACTGCATGATCACTTAAACAAAAACATCAAATTTTGAACTGGGACAGAAACTTTGCACTTGTGTCCTCACTACATCTTAAATTACAAAATAATAGCCTCTCAAATAGGATTTAAATGCTTACTTACCTCATCCAAGTGGAATATAACACTAGCAATAGATTGAAGGAAACTTGGAAGCTGATAAACATGATCATCTATGGTTTCTGTTTCAGTGAGATACATCTGTTTACAGCGCTGAAGGAGTTCAACATACATGAAGTCAACATCCTTTGGACTGATAGCTTTACATGGCTTTAAATGAAAGAGAAAGCACAAGTATCAAAAATTAAATCCGGTTCAAATATATCACTTTAACAATACATACAGCTTGTCACAAAAATACAGTCTAAACTAGTTTGAGCACTCACACAGACAAGTAACTAAGTTTTGTTGCTCCACATTTCTATACCGATGTTATACATATATAGGGTCGGTCCTCTTGCATTTATATGAAGGAGCCCCCTGTGGCACAGTGGGTTAAACTGCTGAGCTGCTGAATTTGCTGACCAAAAGAGCAGTGGTTTGAATTCAGGGAGCAGGGTGAGCTCCCACTGTTAGCCCCACTTTCTGCCAACCCAGTAGTTCGAAAATGTGCAAATTTGAATAGATCAATAGATACCACTTTGGCGGGAAGGTAACAGCACTCCATTCAGTCATGCTGGCCACATGACATGGGGGCGTCTATGGACACTGGCTCTTTGGCTTAAAATGGAGATGAGCACCACCCCCCAGAATTGGACATGTGATTCTCAACCTGTGGGTCCACAGATGTTTTTGTCTGTAACTCCCAGAAATCCCAGCCAGTTTACCAGCTGTTAGGATTTCTGGGAGTTGAAGGCCAAAACATCTGGGCACCCACAGGTTGAGAACCACTGTTCTAATGGCATTTATATACTAAAATATCTTAAGGTTTTGAAATTGCAATTTGTGTAGCTGGGAATTTTGGGAAATCATAACACTATGTTCTACCTTTCTATAATAAAATGGTGTTTAAAAGGTTACAGTACATTTGGCCCTTTGTATCCACTGGTGGCTGATTCCAGGACTTCCCCGCTATGCCCAAAGATACAACATTTGCTGGTGTTGAAACTCTCAGCAAAATTTACCCCATGCTGATTAAATCATAAAGGAAAGATCAATTACTACTTCAGAAGTACTCCACTGGTGTAATAATTAGAAAAAACAAAAGATAATTATATCTTAGAAAATGATATTTTTCTAATTAATATATCAGAAAGGTTTATTTCCAATGAAAATACAAATTTAGTAAAAACATATGACTAATGGAGCTAAACGTTCATTTAAATCAAGCCTCCCATATAAAAAATACAATCATACTTATTCAGCACACTAAAACAACATACCGCAGCAAATAGACCATATCCACGAATAGCAATGGACAGTTCTTTGTTGCTAACATCCATTTTTCTGATTATTCCATAAAACTGTTCCATGAAGTAGTGCAGTTTGTTCTCGTGCATTTTTACATCATTTGCAACCATCACAGAGACCTGCAATTGTATATGAAATCAGTCATTTTATAAAGTGGAAAATGCATAAAAAAATAAACAATTCCAATCTGGCATAAGGATAGCTGTCTGGATCTTGAATTTGGTAAGTTTAGGTTGCCAGAAACTGCATCCCTCAACTCAGTGGAATATGTGCACACACAATCTTCCTCCCACTGCAACCAACCAGAGATATAATCAAGGATAAAGATGGAGGGAAAGTGGAAGAAAGGGAACAAAAAATGATGCTCCTTTATTTCTACTCTTTCACTAGATTTTTCCTTCCCCATGCAAATATTGCTCTGTAAGTATTAATTAGATCAGAAAATGCATTACTATACACACACTAAGTATTCTTAATTCCCCACATTTTCTATTGCATTCACGCAAAGAGAAACTGGAACAAAGAGGTAGCAAGGTAGGGGAATAAAAATAAAGAAAGACAAAAATATAGATTTCCTACATAATTCACTGATTTTAAAGTTAAGTGAGGAATGTGAAAAACAAACCTCCCGTCTTCTGTATAATATTTCACATTCAAAAATTAAACTGATAAAACGATGTTTGCACTTAAAGTACCTGTTTAAGAAAAGCATCCAAAGCAGAATGTCCAGCTTTCTTCAGTTCTACATTCTGGTGGCCACACCATTTAGACATTACTTCAAACAGCAAGACATAATTTTCCAGAAGGCAAGTGCTGAACTGAACAGCATGTTTACTAAACAACTGTAGACCAGCTACAAAACAAAATTTTAAGTTTAAAGCTAATGATTTTAACATGAACTCTACAAGTTAGCATCTTTTAAACATTTTATGCTACAAGTTTTTTTAAATGGTTATCACCACTAGTTATAGTAAAGGTAAAGGTTTCCCCTAGAGATTAAGTCTAGTCATGTCCAACTCGGGGGGTGATGCTCATCTCCATTTCTAACAGCACAAACACAAGACAGTCTATGTATAATGTCAAAATATAATGTCAAAAGCGCATATAGTATGCTATTTAACAAAATCCCGAGTACATAGCTCAATTCAGTGGCCCAAAACAAAATCAAAAGGAGCAACCGCTCTCAAATGTAACAGTTCCAGGTCTGAACAAGGGTACCACTGTATATAGGCTTCAGGGATACATACAATGAGATAAATCATACACAAAGTAAGCATAGAGTCATGAGGCTATATGTATGCTGAAGTCAATAATGAAGATGGAGCACCATTCTCAAAAATCTTCATGGAATAAATCCAAATTAATGTTTAAAGAAGACAAGGATTTCTTACAACAATGGGTTAAGATTCTAAATAAATGCTCTTTGGATTTGATGGCCCTACTAATTATGAAATCCAATGCCACTATTAAGGAAGGAGAAACTAAAATTACTAATCTTATGGAAAACATTATGAAAGACACAACTTCTCCTACCATGCTTGAGACTCTTGACAAAAAATGTAGTGATTTATATAACCAGGTGAAGGAATTTAAAATCAAAAAATTTGATAGAGATCGCAATGATTATCTGTCCAATCGAGTCTACCCATGGCTATTGGACAAAGAGCAAGCCCCCTCTAGGAGAAGAGTCAGTTTTCATCCTCAGTCTGCAGATTCCTCCACAGAGGAAGACCCAGGGAGAACAACTGAAAGCTCTGAAGCCTCTGACACACCTTCTTTAAGACGATCTAACAGACAAAGAAATATGAACCGATCATCTTCCTCCACTACTTTTTTTCGACGGGGCCAAAATCGAAGACGCCTGACTTGATTGTCAATCTATCCGATTACAAGTTATCAGATTTAGAAAGGTCAGTAGTAAATAAAGGTCTATCATTTGTTCCCACCCCAAAATTTAATGCATTCCGAGCACGCATAGATTTATTTAAATTGTTTAGAACCATCCGCCTAAGAGAGGTTTTCACAAACAGCATACCCAATTCCACCATAGATCCCTTCAAACCTAAAAGCAAGTTTTGCCCCTCCACAGACAGCATACATATCAAGTGCTTTGAAAAAGTAGTAGAGAGGGACTTCAATAAGTTAATCACCCACAGACAACCATTCCATTCTAATTTGTCTGACATTGAAAGAACCACTTTGAACAAACTGAGTAACCTTAAAGAGGTAGTCTGGAAACCAGCAAACAAAGGGGGAGCTATAGTGCTACTCAACAAAAAAGATTACATTAAGGAAATCAACTGCCAGTTATCTAATAGTAAATTTTATAAACCTGTTGCTACAGACCCCACTAAACACATACAGTCCCTTATTAGGGTTGTGTGCCAAGAGGGATTATCCCTGGGATTTATCTCTTCTTCCACATTTAAATATCTTCAGAAAGAATTCCCTAGAATACCAATCTTTTATACTTTACCAAAGATTCACAAAGGTGTTATTCCCCCCCCCCCCCCCAGGCCGACCCATTATTTCAGGTTCTTCTTCAGTGTTGGAACCAGTCGCTAAGTATCTGGACTCTTTCTGCCAACCCTTTGTCCCTCTCTGTGATTCCTATATCAAAGACACCAAGCACTTCATTAATGTTATAGAAAACCTCAAAGTAGAGGAGGATAGTGTTTTAGTAACTATTGATGTCACCTCACTTTACACCAACATTCTGTAGCGGGGGGGAGGGGTCCCCAATCAATAATCCAGGAGAGCGAAGAAGAAGGAAGAGACAGAGACAGCTTTGCAAGTTCACAGAATTTAATGCTTACCCGGGTAAGGGCACCTCAGCTTCAATCTGGCTGATGAGGTACAAAGTACTAACCCAAAACCACCCAGTATTTATAGGCAAAATTATCCAGTTCGCACATGCGTAAAAGAGTCCTAACATTTACACAATCTAATCAGTTTGTCCTCGAATCGTGGCCAAGAACATTTGTTGGCAAGAACATCTGTTGGCAAAATATTATATTTTCCACAACTTCCCCCTTACATCATCTGACCACGCTCCCAAATGATTTACATTAAAATGAATCTTTAAAATGAATCATAACTTCATATATTTCTTCACACATCATATTATATGATTCCACACATCTTCACATATGTATCTTTAACCTATCCAAAGCAAGCGTTTCCTTATTAATTCTCCTTAATTGTCTTCCCAATACATTCACAATACATTCACAATACATTCACAATACATTAGTTCTTTCAATTGATCAATTGCCTGCTATTTACATCAACCAGACAGGAGGTGGCGCTGTTATACCATATCTTCAGATGTTTGCTTCTCCCTAGATTAATAATTATCAATTTGTTCTTGGCACCAACTCTTGTAACCTTCCACATTTAGCCCAGCCTTGGCTTACTCAAATATTGACATAAGATAGGTCTCTTGCCTTCCTGTCCTCCATACCATCTGTTATTCTTCCCTTCCACCAGAATTATTACCAGAATTCCTTCCCTACACTATTAGGAATCTCTTTTAAGGTAAGACTTCATTTAATTTCATTAATTTCATTAGGTTATAATTATTTTTCTATTTAGCTGCTGCCACATACCCCACAAAATCTTGTGACGAAGAAAACTTCATTTTTCGGAGTCACACCCTTAGTGTGATTATATTGCCTTATTTCCCCTGGATAACTGTTGCATCTCTTCTATCTCCATAGTCATAAGTTGTTTCAATTGACTTCCATGTCGGGCATTTGCTATAGTAACAATTCTTTCAATCATATTTCTTAAGCAAGCAATCACACAAGGTAGTAGGAACATGATTAGAATACCAACTATCAAGATAACAAATCCTACGACGATGAGGTCTTTTAACCATCGGAAATTCGGCAACCAATCAGTTAACCAACCAAAAACATTCTCTCCCTTTGGGGCGTATCCAATTCTGATGGTAGATACTACTTTCTGTATCTTATTTATATCAGATTCAACCTCTCCTGATTTGTTTATATAGTGGCAACACGTGGTATTTAGAAAAGAACATAGTCCTCCTTCTACAGACAATAGGTAGTCCAAAGCAAGCTTGTGTTGCATCAGGACCCCTGCCAAGGAATCAACTTCCGTCTGCAGAGCTCTTATTCCAGCCACAGTTTTGTTCGCCAGCCTCTCCACTTGAGCTGAGAGTCTCCGAATCTGTTTTATATTTAGAGCTACGCCCACAGCAGGGAACAAGATGGCTCCCAGCCTTTCTCCTTCATTTAAATAAGTTTGGTCTGGATCATATCCAAGTGTTTCATCATAAGCTCTTTTCAAACGCTGTTCTTCACGCTCCCTTCTCCAAGTCACCTGGGATTGTTGTTCTGGGTATATTGTCACATCTGATAACATCAGGGTACCAATCGTGCACGTACCTTCCCAAAAAGGCGGCAAAATCTTTCCTGCCCATTGTCCACAGATCCAATACAATCCTTGAGACAAGCCTCCCTTGGCTACCAACGATTTAGGCACTTCCTGGCGGGCTTCCACCCCTTTTACCACTTTTGCAGGATTTGATTCTCCTCTACTCTGCTGTGGCCCTTCAACAGGTGGTTCCCCCTGGCCCTGAGGCAGCCCTTTGATAGGAGCCTTTGGTGGATCACGACCCCTGCTGGCTACTTTTGCCTGGGCCTGTTTAATGTGAGTGCCCAATTCTGGTGAAACAACTCCATCAGATCTTTTTACCCTTCTTGAGTGTTCCAAACGGGCTAGGAGGCTAATATCTTCAGAAGCCTCTGTTTTGAATACATGGAGAAGGAGATTGCAATTGGGATAATGACCAAGTTCTATTTGATGTGTGTGGAGAGGGTTATCCCTATCTTGGGTCCATCTCTCATCTTTCTCCCAAGTAATGCATGCTGGGGCCTCTGGCGAAGTCCCTTCATGTGTTACTATAGCTTGTCCTGGATCAAGTAAAGTTTCAGTCATCTCATAATTTTGAGGCCTTAAAGTGCTCCATCCTTTTTGACTTAATAATGTTCCTACCATAAGTGGCCATCCCTCACGCTGGGAAGTAGGCCCATGACTACAAATCCAACATTCAGTAGCTTCTGTCTCATTCGCTATATCCCGAATCATCTGGTGGAATATATTCTGCTCCCATCCTCCCTGCACTAACTTTGGGACAATCACACTCAACACAATCAGGTAATAAGTATTCCACATTCCAAAATGAATAAGCTTTCCCCCATAAAACATGCTTATAATAGTAACTCAACCAGACCAACCCTAAGATAATAAGGAGTCCCACAATTACACCCCCTTCACCCAAAAAGTCCATTCAATCTTCTTTCTTCTTTCTTCATTGTAGTTTCAAAAACTAAGTCTCTCTCTTATTCAGGGCAACTTTATTCTTATGCTTTAAGTCTTTGAAGTATGTATTTTTATTTTATTTATGTATGGTTTAATTAGTTCTTTATTCAATCATCCAACTCTTAAGTTTATTTGCTGTACGTCAGGGTCCTCTGCTGTGTAGTCTCTCTCTTTTAAGCAGGCTTAGCTCATCCACAATTTGACACTTCCTCGTACCAGTGGGAATTCATCAAGTAGCAGACCCCTTTCACTCCTGTCTCAGATGTCACACTCCCCAGGATCTTTCATCCACTTTAAATCTTCTGGTAAAACAGGGGGATACTGTAACAGGTAATTAATTAACATTTTTAAAATCTGTACTTCTTTCCATGAAGCTTAATCCTCCTCACTTTCACCTCATATTGCAACAGCTTATCTTCATTCCTTTACCAATTCAATTTACTAATATTTTTGAACCTTAAAAAGCATCTCAGTATTTTAACAAAGCAACCCCATAACATTCACTTTATCACAGCTCTCCCCACAAAATCTTCTAAATTTAAATGCATCTCAAATTGTCACTACTTTTTCCCTCTCAGACAGTTTCACAACTAATATCAATTTTTTCCCAAAAGATTTTCCAATTTCTTCTCTCCCCGTGAGGGCATTCAAGTGGCCATTCTTGAATACTCTCAACACATAAGTTCCCTTTTCAACCTCACCAGGCATTTGCAAACAACCAACCTCACACAACCTCACACAACAATCTTATTCATCCCAAAACTGATTTCATCCATACACTCATTTACTCTTTACTGCAATTCTCTTCTCAAAAGGGAATCTAATCATTCACTTCTCACACTTCTTAATCTCACACATCTCAACAGTTTTCTTCTTTCATTATCTTTAATCCCTCTTTACTTTTGTACTAACATTTCATCACTACTGTATAACTTTCTTTTACATTCTCATTCTCTCTCTTTTCAATTCTTTTCCCACATGGTAATCACACACTCTGGTTTTTCTCCTGTGATTAACCATTTCGCTCTTTTGATTTACTTTTTCCTTGCTTTCTCAACATATTCTCAACATACCTTAACTTTCTTCTTGGATGACTTTCTCTTACCCACATACTTGGTCTTTCCCCATCATATGTATTGTTCCAGGTTTTTCCTGAATTATCCTCTTTTTCCTTTTATTTGAAACCTGTAAAGATTATTTCTCTCACAACACAAACAGCTACACACATTCTTTTTCTCTTTTTTTTCTCTAGCCACACACACATTCAAGTTTTCCAAAAAATGTATACAGACATTTTCCCCTTTTCCCAAAAGACAGACACATATTTCACATATTTTTCTTTTCTCTTTTCCTTTTTTCCCCACTATTTTTCTCATTTCATCATCATTTCTTTCTTTCTCTTTTTCTTTTTCCTTTTGGCTTTTTCTCGGAAGCCTATAACCATTAGTTTCTTTTCTTTATGAACATACTGACATTTAACAAAGAAACAAAACAAAAACAGAAACAAACATACGGTTGCAAAGCAGCTAGAAAGGACAATGCATATAGACACAGCCAGATTCCACAATACACAACACATAGGATCAACATAACAATTTTTTCCTTTTTCCCAACCTGAACACTTCTTCCCTTTTTAAAAGTGCACTTTTCCAACCTAAGAGTGAGCTTTCTGTGGCGAACGCAACACTCAGGGGGTTTTCTTTCTTGAGGTCTGCAGTACCTCTTTTGAAAAAATGTTCCCCCAAAAAGGTTTCCCCAGGCATATCCACAAATGCCTATACCTTAAAAAGCTAGCTTCTCCCTTTTTCTGGAACTGCAGCTGTTACTTCTCAATGCTCTTTCAGTCAAGGGGCCAATGAAGGAACAGGCCAGTGGAGGCGATTTTTCTTATGGGTACCCTTTTTCGTCTCCCCTGATCCACACCCTGTCTGGCCCTCCGAGTGAGAGGCATCAGCCCGCAAAAGCTTACCTTTCCTTCTTCCTGTTCTCCAGTCCCTGTTCGGGCGCCATTTTGTAGCGGGGGGGAGGGGTCCCCAATCAATAATCCAGGAGAGCGAAGAAGAAGGAAGAGACAGAGACAGCTTTGCAAGTTCACAGAATTTAATGCTTACCCGGGTAAGGGCACCTCAGCTTCAATCTGGCTGATGAGGTACAAAGTACTAACCCAAAACCACCCAGTATTTATAGGCAAAATTATCCAGTTCGCACATGCGTAAAAGAGTCCTAACATTTACACAATCTAATCAGTTTGTCCTCGAATCGTGGCCAAGAACATTTGTTGGCAAGAACATCTGTTGGCAAAATATTATATTTTCCACAACTTCCCCCTTACATCATCTGACCACGCTCCCAAATGATTTACATTAAAATGAATCTTTAAAATGAATCATAACTTCATATATTTCTTCACACATCATATTATATGATTCCACACATCTTCACATATGTATCTTTAACCTATCCAAAGCAAGCGTTTCCTTATTAATTCTCCTTAATTGTCTTCCCAATACATTCACAATACATTCACAATACATTCACAATACATTAGTTCTTTCAATTGATCAATTGCCTGCTATTTACATCAACCAGACAGGAGGTGGCGCTGTTATACCATATCTTCAGATGTTTGCTTCTCCCTAGATTAATAATTATCAATTTGTTCTTGGCACCAACTCTTGTAACCTTCCACATTTAGCCCAGCCTTGGCTTACTCAAATATTGACATAAGATAGGTCTCTTGCCTTCCTGTCCTCCATACCATCTGTTATTCTTCCCTTCCACCAGAATTATTACCAGAATTCCTTCCCTACACTATTAGGAATCTCTTTTAAGGTAAGACTTCATTTAATTTCATTAATTTCATTAGGTTATAATTATTTTTCTATTTAGCTGCTGCCACAATTCCATTAGATGAGGCCCGTACCACCATAGAGAATGTCCTCCATAACAGAACCAAGTTACATCCACCCACACATTTCCTTATGGACCTGTTGGATATAGTTCTAGAGAAAAATTATTTCCGTTTTCAAAATCAATTTTACTTTCAGGTCTTTGGTGTGGCAATGGGCAGTCCATTGGCCCCCTCAATTGCCAATTTATTTATGGCAAATTTAGAGAACACTGTATTATTAAATCCATCTTTAAATATGTATCACACCAATATTATATATTATGGACAATTTATTGATGACATATTCATGGTATTTAAATCAACCGAGGCCGCAGTAGGTTTCTCTAATTGGATCAACACCATACATACGTCTATTAAGTTCACCAGCCATTTCAACCTGTCACATATTAATTTTCTGGATGTTACAGTCTATAAAGATCACAATAAACTTTTAGTCAAGAACTTTAGAAAACCCACAGATAAAAATTCTTATCTTCATTACAACAGCTTCCACCACTTTAGTTTAAAAACCAATCTTCCATTTTCACAGCTCCTCAGACTTAAACGGAACTCAAGCACCAAGGAACAGTTTATTCAGGAAAGTGTCACTTTAAGCCATGAGTTCAGAAATAGAGGCTACCCCAAACATGTAATAAGGAAAGCATTAACCAAAGCTGATAAAATAGATAGGACTACCTTACTGAAAGAATGCCCCAAACCCATAAAAAATCAAATTATTTGGACACAAGAACTATCGCACTATTCCAAACAGATTACCAGAATCATCAAAAAACACTGGCATCTTCTTCAAGATATTCCAGGTTGCCAAAAACCACCCATTTTTGGTAATAGGCGTACTAAAAACATAAGAGACCTGTTAATTCATACAGATTTAACCACTACTACTACTACACCTAAAAGCACTTTGAGAGGCCATTACCCCTGTGGACGCTGTAAATGTTGTCCGCAATCATGGAAAACTAAGGAGGTACACAACTATAGGAACAAAGTGGGCACCACACTCAAACATTTTTCCAATTGTAATAGCAGTAACCTTATCTACCTTCTAACATGTGACTGTGGTTTGTGGTATATTGGAAAAACAACCAGACCTCTGAGAATTAGAATTTCTGAACATAAATCTAGAATAAAATGTTTATCTATGGAGTCCCTTCTATATTCACACTTTACACAATACAAACATTCATCCAATTCCCTTAAATTTTGTGCTCTGGAATGCATCACACCAAAACCCCATATGGATTTAGAAGAACTACTATCCCAAAGGGAAATGTTCTGGATCTTTAAGTTGAAAACCCTTTCCCCTCAAGGACTTAACGAGTCACTTAATTTTAGCTGTTTCCTTTAAGTTTCTAACTACTCTTTATAAACCTGTGGATGACCCTTCAGAAATACTCGCAGTGTGAATTTACTTCTAGCAGAGTCACCTTTTGTATTAGCTATCTGGCATGATGTGAGTATATGTTATATGTTTATTGTATCCATTATCTTTACTACTGTAATTGTTCTGGAAAATACTTGTTACTCTATGTGATGTTATGTTTTATTATAGATAAGAGTCTAGAGTTGCTGAATTTATCAACTCCTGAGGAAGGGGACTGCTTTCCCCGAAACAGGGTACAAAAATACCCGGGCACCCCTGTTGAATGCCATTCGGACTTTTCCTACAGAGACTTATTTTGAGAAGCAGTGCTCCATTTTCACTGGACTTAATTTGGATTTATTCCATGAAGATTTTTGAGAGTGGTGCTCCATCTTCATTATTGACTTCAGCATACATATAGCCTCATGACTCTATGCTTACTTTGTGTATGATTTATCTCATTGTATGTATCCCTGAAGCCTATATACAGTGGTACCCTTGTTCAGACCTGGAACTGTTACATTTGAGAGCGGTTGCTCCTTTTGATTTTGTTTTGGGCCACTGAATTGAGCTATGTACTCGGGATTTTGTTAAATAGCATACTATATGCGCTTTTGACATTATATTTTGACATTATACATACACTGTCTTGTGTTTGTGCTGATACCCTACAAGTACTCTGGGATATTGTATAGCATCTCCATTTCTAAGCCAAAGAGCCGACGTTGTCAGTAGACGCCTCCTAGGTCATGTGACCAGCATGACTGCCTAGAGTGCGGTTACCTTCCCGCCGAAGTGATACTTACTGATCCACTCACATTTGCATGTTATCAAACTGCTAGGTTGGCAGAAGCTGGGGCTAACAACGGGAGCTCACCACGCTCCCCAGATTCAAACTGTCAACCCTTTGGTCAGCAAGTTCAGCAGTTTACCCTACTGCACCACTAGTTATAGCAGTAAGTTATTAGCAAAATAAAACCTCTACCTTTCTAGAATTCGCTTTCCTATAGAATTATGCAAATCAAAATTAGAAATATAACACTTAATATATATTTTTTGTTATTTTTTTCACACCATGTTGGCCTCTAGACAAAACAGATTTCAAGTATAAAGATGTTTTTTTTATTAAAGAAGGAAAGGCAACCAGTTTATATAATCTGAAAAGCACATTGTATATTTGTATATATCTGATAAAATTCCTATGGTTTATTTGTATTGAATATGATCTATTAACTCATTCAACACATTTTATCTATTTATCCAATAGAAAACATGTATGGTATTATGGAGACTGTTGCAGAGGTCATTAGATATAAAATATGAATTTCTTACCAAGTGGTACTGCGTATCGCTTTAAGTCAATCTGCAAGGTCAAAAAGCATAACACAAAATACTTATTAATTAAATCTCTCTAATGCATCTAAAAAAATTTTTTGAAGGACAGTGAGACACTGAGCATACCTGTGGACTTATTGCCTTCACTGCAAAATCAAATATCTCTTTTGAAGTTTTTGGATCTGTGAAGGAAATGTCAAACATCTGATTTGGGGCTGGGAATTTAGTGAACATTAAAACCAGGCCTTCACAAAAATCAATATAAACATAATATACTGGCATAAATCCAAAATGACTTTTTCCAGAATCAAGGACAAATGTCCTCCATATGTCCACATGGATCCTACTGACATCAGAATGGTTTCCTTCTAGGTACAATAAGTGATATAGAGCTTTAATAAGGTGATATGAAATGACATGGGAAAAGAATGTTTGAACAGCTTTGAAGGTAGGCTAAGTTGTTAGCACCTATTCTGAAGAGCAATACTTTTGTATCAAGAAAATGGAAAAATGGAACAGTATCCAACGAAATGTCTGGTTCTTGAGGTATCAAAATCCAACAACTTTCTAAAACTCTGATCCTTGTCTCCAGCCCCAAAAGACTTATAGTGCTGACTTCTTAACAATTTCATCATGTTTATAAACCATGCTACTCTTATAACCATAATTTTAATAAGAAAAACACTATACCTTCATCCATGGATTTAGTGAAGTTATACATGAGTGCAGCCAGCCCTTTCAAACATCCAGCTACTACTGGGAACTTAGGCTCTCTTGTTGCAGAAGTCATCTGTAAACAAGGAAGTATTTTGTTCTAATAAAATACTGAAGGAAACAAGTATCTTCAGATACCAGCCTGGGGTATTAAAACATAATTTTGTAATGCATCCAACTACCATAAATCCATAAAAATAGCAAGCTCAGTGTATTGTTGAAGAATTTCACAGCCAGAATCAGTGGACTGTTGTGTGGTTTCTGAGATTTATGGCCATGTTCTAGCAGCATTTTCTCCTGATGTTTTGCCTGCATCTGTGGCTGGCATCTTCAGAGATCCTCTGAAGATACCAGCTACAGATGCAGGCAAAACATCAGGAGAAAATGCGTCTAGAATAGTGATTCTCAATCTGTGGCTCCCCTGATGTTTTGGCCTTCAACTCCCAGAATTCCTACAAGCTGGTAAACTGGCTGGGATTTCTGGGAGTTGTAGGCCAAAACACCTGGAGAGCCACTGTTCTAGAACATGGTTATACAGGAAATCATACAACACTCCAATCCTAGATTCATTTTTCAATGTTTAAGAGGTTTTTAATGAAAATTTCAGGTAAGCATTTAATAATATTATGGTGTTCCTTTTTTTAAATGAGACTAATCCACCCCAATGAAATAAATCAGGAGTTCTGGAAAGCTGTAAATTTTTGTTGCTTTCAATACAGGCAGTGCCCAAGTTATAAATAAAATCGATTTTATAGGTTTGTTCTTAAGCTGAAGTTGTATGTAAGTCAGAACAGGTACATTTTAAGTGTACTTCAGCCAAAATTATATATTCTTTAGCTTGGGATACCATAGAGAAGGGTTAATAGCCCTGTGGTGTTTGTTTTGATGTCTGTGTCCCAGTTCAGAGATTGCAACTCATTTCATGTCCTTATAATTCAATTTTGAAAAATATCGCTTGTTGTGGGAACAATGATTGGTGCTAAAGTTTCAGTGGGGACACCTTTCCCACATGATAACTCTTCCAGGTGTGAATTTTCCTTCTGAGGCGTAGATTTCTCTCACTTCCTGTTGTCTAACTCTCGTTCTTAGCGGTGATTCATTTGTAAGTCAGATATTGTAACTCAGGGACTGTCTGTACAACATATTCACAGTCAAATCTGACAGATTGTGCACACTATAAATCCCAGATCTAGAAAAAAAATTCCAGTGGTTCTCAACCTATGGCCCTCCAGGTGTTTTGGACGTCAGGTCCTACAATTCCTAACTGGTGGAAAGCTGGCTGAGATTTCTGGGAGTTGAAGTCCAAAACACCTGAAGGACCAATGGTGGAGAATCACTAAATTATGCATTAAAAAGTAGTAAAAGCTGTTGATAATTGTAATGAGAATAAATCAATGCATAATTTAAGCAACAGATATCAGAGACTATTCTGATATACTGCAAGGATGATCAGCTGATTTTTTTACTCCAAAAAAGTTTACAACACCATATATTGCTCTTATGGAACTACACAGGTAACAGCAATGCTAAATCCTCACACAGAAGATGTTAATAAACTATAGCAATAATAAAGTCTAAATATTTTGATCAGAAATACGCTTTTAAAATACTGTTCAGGGGTATCAAATCTCTTCTTTCTCAGTCACACAGAATACTGATTTCTATCTTCTGCTTATTTTTATATTGCAACTGAATTTAAATGGACTGTACTAATCTATGAATCTTAATGCACTAATATGTTTGTATATCTTCACAGTGCTACAAGTACTTCATTGTTTTATGATCAAAAAATCCTGGCAATGTTTGCATTTGCATTAAATTAAGATTAAGGCCCCATCTAGACTGACCATTTAATGCAGTTTGAAGCAAACTGTAGCAGCCAAACACCCATAAAAATGTGCAAAAGGAAACAGAAAAGAAAAGCAAGCCCTTAACGTGCCTCAGTGCATCATGATTTGTGTAATCACCATCTGGGCCTCAAACTGATTCCAGGATTTCCTATGTAATCATGTGCACAGTGAAACTACTTCCTTCAATACTAGCTTGAAACTGAATTAAATGGCCAGTGTAGATAGTCCCATATAGGAATAAAGTTTTGCAGACTCCACATGCATTACCTGTGTTTTAAGTTCCCCAAGGTAAGCTCGGAATAATTTTTCAGAGTTGTCAAGCATATCGCTAGGTTGTACTTCTCCCAAAACTCCCAGGAGCTCATAAATCCTCTCCAGAACTTTAAAAAAACAAACAAACCGCAATTTAGAATCTTTAGATTTTATTTGTTACCAAGTATGCTAATGTATCTAAGCAACAAGGAGACATGGAGTAATTCACAATATAAATCTGTTCTTGTTAGGATGCATGCACATCCAAATTTCAGTGGGTATCACTGCTATCTACACTGCACTCAAAGTCTCCCAATCTAACATCTTTGTTACTGAGCTTGCCTCAAAGAAAGAGAAAGCACATACTGTGATCTTGTAAGAAAACCCTAAAACCTAATTTCATGCTTGTTTAAAGTTCAGCAACATTCCCAGTGCTACAATTTAATGTAGTAAAGTATTAGGCAGAAAAATCCATGGAAATGTACTCTGTCCACACATGAATAGACATCAGATTGTTAAAAATTCCTCTGTGAGAGTAAATAAGCATCACTTCTTTAACTGGGCTCCTGCAGAAGCCTTAGGTATGAATGAGCAAAGACCATAAAGATCACTGTTGCAGAAAAGTAAACACTGGATCCAGGAACGTACAGGTTGAACATTTTTATCCAAAATGTTTAGGAACAGAAGTATGTTTCTGTTTTGCTTTGAACCCTATATTCAAGATAACTAATTATATACCTGTATGCAAAAGTAAAATGTTCCAAAATACTAAAAATTACTTAGGGCAGAAGCAGATGCAGCAGCAAAGACTCCATGATTAATCACATTCATGAAAGTGAAATCCTCAAATGTGGGGACTATATTGCCCTATTTTATTTTACTTATTGGATAAACAAAACTGCTAACAGTAGAGTTAAAGATTACCTGTATCAGGTATTTTACTTTTTGTAGCAAGTTCACCGTAGAATTTATTAAATATTTCTCCTACTTTCATGTCTTCCATCACAAAAGATGATCGTAAATTCTGAAGAAGCTGATAAAGTCATCCAAGATAATAAAGTATCAGAATGAGAAGCGTATAGTAAGGTCATTAAGAGATATCACACTTCGATGTTAAATAGTAATTTTACAAGGAAGTTCCAGAAACATCTGAATAAAACAAAGAATGCTTCTGGGGGTTAATTTGCCTGCTCCCCCAGAGTCATTTGTTTTGAAACTTTCAGGTAAATATTCATCACAAATACTTTTAAGGAGCTGAATTCTAATTATTATTGTCTATGAAGCATGAATAACTAAATTATTTTGGAACTCAGAAATGAGAGGGAATTATTCAAAGTTTTTAATATAAACCTTACCTTTATCAGTAGCTCTAGGGCTGGGACCTTGCATTTTGCTGCTTTCTCTTTTGTATAAACACTAAAACACACCCGCTAAAATTTGGAACACAAAAACAAAGTTGAAATGAAATAAGTTGAACTGTCATTTATTTCAGTTTTCTAAAGCACTTTGCAAGACAGCCTTCTGTATCCAGGTACGCAACTGACCACAAATTATCATTCCCCATGTTACTAAATGGTGACAAACTGAACATGGACACACACTGATGCATGCATATCATCATTATTTGATAATACAGGGTGTGATCATCTGAATTTTTCAATATCTGTACAGGGTTCTGGAAGCAAAGCCCACAGATACAAAGTGCCAACTATAACTGCTCAGGCAAAACATATTAGAATGTTCTGCTTCATTTGAATAGCCTTCTGATAGCTTATGTGAAACACATTCAATAGAATCTATATTAGGAATGGGCAACTATGGAAGGCTAGGCCGCATCAGCTACCAGGAGACCTGGGTGGGGATTACAACTGCTCCAGTAAAAATAAAAATTATCCCTTGGGCCTAAATTGATCTACACATCCACAAAATGTGGTGGAAATGTACCATATGCCCTTTTTTTGCAGCCACGATTTGTCCACATCTCATTTACATGTAGAAATAAAGGCTCTGAGTAACAGGACTAAGAAAGCGCCTGTCAATTGAGTAGCAGGTTGTTACTTTGAAGGGGCATGCACTTTGCACATTCTCAGGAGTCCCCTTCTGACTTGGGAGGGCGGCACAGAAGGAACGCACAAACGAGTTGAATCTCTCTGAAGATAGCTTTATTTGCTGACCAAAGCAAATGGTAGCACTTGTGCTCCAGGCATGAAAAATACTGCCACACCCTCAAGATGGGGTTGTGATCATTTATTGTTTTACAGAAACCCAAAAAGCACATTTTGATTGGTGTTCACACATTGACCATTTAATTGGTCTATGATTACTTAATACATTTCTGACTGACTCTCTATCACTAAGCAAGCAAACAGGTGAAAAACAGCAGAAACTGGAATAAACTTTAAGTGACTCTGACTTGAGGGGATGCGCCAGGCAGGCACCGGCTTATCTCTTAGTTACAAGTTAAAGCAGAATGCTGTGTGAAAGAATTGGGAGGGTAGATGTGAGAACTACTCCTCAAACTGCAGTGGTAGCTCTTTTTAAAAGCTATACCTTTGTTCGTATACACTTGTCAGGTGGGCCCTCCAGTCCTATATAGTGTTTACAAAACTTATAAAACCACATCTCCTTCAACTTAATTAAGCTGCAGTGGTTCCCAAACTTATTTGGCCTACCCCCTGGAAATCAATTTTTCTAAATCTTCTCTTATTTCTTTGATGCTTTCACCGCCCCTTTACAGTTATTCATCACCCCCAAATGCACCTGTGGCCATTACTCCCCCCCCCCCCCCGGATCATTGCAGTGCGCACCAGGGGGTGGCAACGCCCACTTTGGGAATCACTGAGCTAGAGCAATCCTGTGCTCGGAAACTTCAGTATGGTTCAAAGAGCAACAGCCAGATTGCTAAGCGGGGCTGGCTACAATCAGCTCCTCTGCCTGCCAACACATTTCCAGGCACAATTCAAAGTGCTGGTTTTTGACTTCTAAACTGTGGAACTCCCTCCTAAGACAGAACAGGATGGCCCCATCCTTGCTGGCATTTGGAAGGATAAGAGGACGTTGCTGAGTTGGTTGTGGGTGTCATTTGGGGGGGGGGGGGTTGTATGTTTTAAAATACATCTTAATTGTATTTATTAAGTTTTAATTGTATTTTTAATCAGACAAAATGTTTGCATTTGCTTTGTTTTAAATTGATCAAGATGTGAGTCCTTCAGTTGCCTTGAGTCCCCTCGGGGAGCTAGGTGTGGTACAACTAGTAGTAATGATAATAATGTAAAAGTTATAGAATGAAGAAAAAGCACATGTCCGTTCTTCCACAATACAACACGAAAATTGCATTTTTCACATATTTTCTGACTAGATAATATGGAACTGCTCTTTCAAAGTTGTGGATCTCACAGGAAATACAGAAACAATTTTCAACTGCCAACATTCAATGACAAAAACGGTTGGCTTTTTTAATGGCTTACTGATTTTACTATATTTTAACATTACACGCACCATTTTAACATGCCTAAAATCATGGGATTTGTATAAAATAGTATAATGGTTTTTCCTCACCCACCTTTATATCTTGTGCATAGGGGTGAATTTTTGGTCCAGTTTTTTCCAGAAAAGCAAGAAGAAATTTTAATGCTTCCTCTCTGCAATCTCGAAACTGAAAATAAAACATGTTCACATAGTAACTATGTAATCAGACAATGAGAAATGTGCAATTAGCAAGACACGATCCCTACAAAGTGAATTCATGACAAGTTATTCACTCTCTCAAAAATATATATTACTGGACCGTCAGTAGTTATTGCAGTTAATTTACCACATTCAGCCACCCCCCTCCCAAAGCAGTCCAAGCCTTCTCCAAGTGTGCATCTATTTAATGCAGCTTGATACCACTTTACCATCCATGGTTCAAAGCTTTGAAATCATGAGAGTCGTAGTTTGGTGAAGCACTAGCATTACTTGGCAAAGAAGGCTAAAGACATTGTATAACTACAATTCAAACAACTCTCAGGCAGTTAAAGCGGTGTTCAACTGCATTAATTCTACAGCACATCCCACATACAAAAATGTTTTTCTCTGTAATTCTTACTTATCAAGGCAACAAGGCCCCAAAGTAATTATGAGAACACTTGAATCTAAGTTTGTCAACTTACTTCTTCAAAGTTCAGAGATTTATGGATAAACGCAAGCAATCCATCTTCTTTCGAAAATATCAATGAGATCTGTAAAGCTTTGGAGGGAAAGACAGGCTTTAAACAGCATGCTTGCTCTTTTCAGACATACACTTCAAGATTACAGTTGTGTACAAGGACTGCATGACATGTATAAAATTCTATAGCCTAACAATATATGCAGAAAAACAATTAGCTAAAAAACTCTAACTTCTTCTTTCCTACGTATGTTGAATATAGCCAGCTTTGTCTAGGGGTTTGGAAAATGTCAGACTTTCTAAGAATTTTTTTTTATTTAGATCGTCTGGGGAGGCCCTGCTCTCACTGCTGCCTTCGTCACAAGTACATTTGGCGGGGATGAGAGACAAGGCCTTCTTATTGGTGGCCCCTTGGCTGTGGAATGCCCTCCCTATAGATATTAGATTGGCCACCTCCCTTTTAACATTCCGGAAAAAAAGTTAAGACGTGGCTTTTTGAATAAGCATTTGCAAATGCAGAGTAACTGACACAGGAAACGACTAGACAATGAGTGTGGACAACGTTTTTAACAAAGAGACACTATGAATTTGTATTTTGTTGATTTGTTTAGTTTTTCTTATATGTTATGTTTTTGATTGCATTTGTGACATTATGAGAATTGAATTTTACTTTGTTAACTGCCTTGAGCCGCCTATGGGCTGAGAAAGGTGGTATACAAATACAGCAAATAAATAAATAAGCCTCTTTCTGTCCCCCACCCCCTTTCTGGTGAACCATCTTGCCATGACTCTGTCGCACCTGCATCTCTCACTCGCTGCGTTGCCTCAGCATTGGGTCCCAGCTATCATACTTTTGCCATGTATTTTTGAGCTCAGGGTCACACTATATTAAAAGGGGCTTAAAATATCTTTAACAGGAGATGTGCTTGCTTCCTTGATCTGCTGTTGAGGTCAAACCCGGAACTCCCTGCCTTCAAGCTGATCTGACCCGCAGCAGGGAGTTCCTCAGTTCTCCATTGCCCCGCTTGGACCAACCTGCATGAACGTGGCCACAGCAGCAGCTGTAACTCAGAAGCCTTCTTGTTGGTTCATTTTCTTCACCCTCCTAACACTGTAACTAATCCCCTAAAAAAAGTATCAATTAATTGTAACCTTTTTCCTCTCCATAGTGTTACTTTGTGTCCTTTAATTGCCTCTATCTTCTCTCTACATTAACCTTTCTTCTCCCAGGCCACAGATGGCTGCCGGCCCACTTGGGATGCGATTTTTGCATCCCACGGAGGCCAAAACTGAGTTCTCTTAAACCGCAAATACAGAAACCCATCGGGTCCCTGTATCCACGAGTCAACAAATGGCTTTGAAAATGGTGTCATTCTTCTCCTGGGAGGATTCTAAGACTAATGGCTATCTCCGTTTCACTCTGCTAATCCCTCCACCACAGGAATAACCTTTTTTGTCCCTCAAACCTCGACCTGGATCCCAGCTGTTCTTCTGAAGACACTGCCTCGCTGCCACCATTTTGTGGGTGCCCAGGGAGTCTGCTGATCTTGGGAAACTGTTGCGGTCATCACATAGGATCTCCAAGATGTCGGCGGGCTGCCTTGGTCCCTGGTCAGGAGGGATCTGCAGTTCTCTCCATGGTCACGCTGGCAGCCGGCTCATAAGAGCCCCATGGACTCTGGGACACCCTTTCCGACTTGTCTCCCCTGGATTTTACAACTTTTATCAACTTTCTTTAACTTTTAAGAACATTTGAAGACTTTCTGGAACTTTTTCCCCACACCCCATGGACTCCCCATCATGACTTGGGGACTATATGATTTCACAATACTGGACTCTATATGGACTTTGGTGGATGGATGGGTTATGAATTTCCTTTCTCCATTTCTCTCTTGTGTATACCTTATGAATCCCCTATGTGTGTGTTTGTATCTAAAAATATGGAAAGCTACCCTTTCGTGACCCCAGAAAGACACAAGCCTTGGGAAATTCTTCCCTATTTCCTGAGGTGAATTCCTATTGACTTAAGGTTTCCAACAAGGACCCACTGCATGATAATAACAATGGTGCGTCTTTGTGTCTCGGAGCATGTCTGCCCAAGAAGGCTCCCCATGATGAACTGGTCACTTGTCAACAATGGGACATCCTGCCTTCAGGGAAGATCAGGATGTCCCAATCGTCTCTCTCTCATTGTCATTTCCCCTTGGACTGAAACTCACATCGATAACATCAATTAATCCCATATCCGAGACAGAAGAATATCAGGGCTTGGCAGCCATGCCAGCCATTTCTGCATATTTCAACCTTTCGGGACAATGCCAGGCTGGCTTGAGGAATCTCCGGATTATTGCCGGCCATCAGGACACACATTGAATCATTTTAATCCACTCATCTGTACTCTCAGTTCATTGTTTTTTCTTTGGACCGCCTCCTCCACTCTCATTGGTCAAGAGCCCAAAGCGGCGCTGGCTCCCTGATTGGCTAAGGTGCCTAAGCCGGCCGCGCCTCTTCTCCAGCTGATGATGACAGCCAATCAGAAGAAAGTCAGCAAGAGGGTGGGAAATTTGAACTTTGACAGCTGTTTCTCTATAAAAATGTACTGCAATGTATTGAATGTATGTCTCTCCTGATGAACTATTAATATTATTATTATTATTAACTTTATTTATACCCCGCTAACATCTCCCGAAGGACTCGGAGCAGCTTACAAAGGCCAAGGCCCTCAATAAAACAACAGCATAACAAATACAACAATAAAAACTCAAAAAGCAAAACAATAAACATTAAAGCAATAACAGTAAACATTAAACAATAACATCGTGACACATTTAAAACAAAGGGCCAGGCCAAATGCAATGAATAAAATTAAAAGTGCTAGACATGACAGGTAAAATGTAAGGATTTTAGAGTAGGTGCGATGCGCAGACAATCTTAAATCTCTAATAAAGTGCGTTTGGGACATGATGCTGGGAGTTTCCTATTCTGGAAAGGCACACTGGAACAGCCAGGTCTTCAAGCTCTTCCTAAAGACTGCCAACATTGGGACTTGCCTGATGTCCTTGGGGAGAGAGTTCCAGAGTCGGGGGGCTACCACAGAGAAGGCCCTGTCCCTCGTCCCCACCAAATGCGCTTGCGACGCAGGTGGAGTTCGTGAGCAGGGCCTCTCCAGATGAATGGAGGGATCGTGTGGGTTCATATACAGAGATGCGGTCACGCAGGTAGGTGGGTCCCAAACCATTTAGGGCTTTGTAGGTGAGCACCTGCACCTTGAACTGGGACCAGTAAATGAACGGCAGCCAATGGAGCTCCTTAAACAGGAGGGTTGACCTCTCTCTGTAAGGAGCACCAGTTCATAACCTGGCTGCTGCCCGTTGGACCAGTTGGAAATTCCGAGCCGTTTTCAAGGGCAGCCCCATGTAGAGCGCATTACAGTAATCCAATCTAGAGGTGACCAAGGCATGGACCACCCCGCAGTTTGACATCTGTACCAGCTGGAGGAAATAAATACAACTCAGCGGCTTTTCTTCAACTTTGGTGAGATTTATTGGGAAAAATCAGGGAAAATTCTTTTGAATCTCTCTCTCTTTGCTCACCAGAGTACCGGACTCTCGTTGTTGGGTCTGAGGGCTCCCCTCTCCTGGGCGGGAGCCTCCAAGTTCTAGGTCGATATCACTATCACCACTCTAACAGTAGATGCATCCCAGGCTAACCACATCTTCTTCATGAAGATCTCTCTATAATTTCCTATGTCTAGCATGACTCTATGGCCAGTTTCCTTCACTTATGCGGGAGAAAATAACTGAACTAGCGCTTGGAATTCATGAAGAGTACTGTCAGAATTTGTTGATAGCAATGTACAGGCAGTCCCCAAGTTTTTGGTTTTTTTTTTTTTTGTCGTGTCAGGAGTGTCCTGTTGTGAGAGAACTGGCCGTCTGCAAGGATGTTGCCCAAGGGACGCCTGGATGACTTTTGATCCCCTAGGCAACGTCCTTGCAGATGGCCAATTCTCTCACAACAGGACACTCCTGACACGACCAAAAAAAAAAAAACAACAACAAACAAACTTGAGGCCTTGGCCTTTGTAAGCCTCATTGAGTCCTTCGGGAGATGCTAGCGGGGTACAAATAAAGTTTAATAATAATAATAATCATCATCATCATCCTTGTAGGAGGCTTCTCTCATGTCCCTGCATGAGGAGCTGGAGCTGATAGAGGGAGCTCATCCGCCTCTCTCCGGATTCGAACCTGCGACCTGGTCTTCAGTCCTGCCGGCACAGGGGTTTAACACACTGCGCCACCGGGGGCTCCGTAGTCCCCTAGTTGTAAACATAGAAGTAACAAATGACACTGAGTTAAGAACAGGGGTGAGCCAACAAGAAGCAAGAGAAATCTATGCTTCAGAAGGGAAATCCACTCCTGAAGGACTTATCATAGGGAAAAGGTATCTCAACTAAAGCTTAATCACGAATCCTTCAAGTGGCGTCAAACTGTGTTAGATCAGGCATGGGAAAACTTGGACCCTCCAGGTGTTTTGGACTGCCATGTATGATAGCCATGTATAACTATGTGAGAGGAAGCCACAGGCAGGAGGGAGCAAGCTTGTTTTCTGCTTCCTTGGAGACTAGGACACGAAACAATGGCTTCAAACTACAAGAGAGGAGATTCCATCTGAACATGAGGAAGAACTTCCTGACTGTGAGAGCTGTTCAGCAGTGGAACTCTCTGCCCCGGAGTGTGGTGGAAGCTTTTAAACAGAGGCTGGATGGCCATCTGTCAGGGGTGATTTGAATGCAATATTCCTGCTTCTTGGCAGGGGGTTGGACTGGATGGCCCCTGAGGTCTCTTCCAACTCTTTGATTCTATGACTTCAACTCCCACCAACCCTTAAGAGGCTGAGGGGGAAAACGAAAGGGCCTGAGACTGTTGGGAATGGTGGGAGTTGAAGTCCAAAACTCCTGGAGGGCCCAAGTTGGCCCATGCCTGGCGTGGATGCACCTCAGGCTAACAATGTCTCCTTCAGCAAGTTCTGCAAGCCAGCAAATGGAAGGGAGCCCTTTTCCTGTCCAGAGGCCTAGCTGTCCCAGTGCAGCCTTCGCCGTTTGCAAGCAGCGCATCCCTCCGAGGGGCTCTCACTCACCCAAGACGCCCTCTCCGCTGCTGGTGACACATGTCTCCGCCAAGGACCGGACCAAGCTGTGGCCAAGAAGGGAGGCGCTGCTCGGGTCCGGGCTCCGAAGGGCGCTGTGGAGCTGGAAGAGGAAACCCGGCACGTTCGACCCGGGCCCCGCCATCCTCCCCTCCCTTCTTTCCCTAGACTGGACTCAGGAAGTTCTCAGCGAGAGAGAAGAGCGGCGAATGCGCGGAACCAGCACAGACATGTAGGGGAGGAGCCAAGGCGACGATACCAACTCTCTCCACGGGGGGGGGGTATACGCGCTCGGCATCCGGGCAACTACACAAAAAGGACGGGTGAAACCACTGATCGATGTTTCTAATTCTGAAACAAATTCTTTTTTGTCCTCAATAGGACCGGCTTCATTTCCCCCCACGGCTGGAACAAGAATGGCTAATTCCCCCTTTTTTCGAGGGTTAATAAACCCTTCCTGAGCAGAGATTCCGCGGCACCTGTCAAATCTGGGAGATACCATTCTAAGAACGGAAAACGGGGGTGTTCCAGCATCCAATCAAAGTGCTTTTTTTGGATTGAAACAGGTTTCCGGAGTCAACCTTTTCAGCTGCCTCGCTTTATTTAGTTGATGACTGCTCCATTTAAGCGATCCGATTTCTCTTCTTAAAAATATATAGGAAAAGCAAGATATCCTCCTCCCTATTTCCCTGGACGATTGGTTCCTCCCTCACTGGGATTGGCTAGAGAAGCCCGCGAAAGCTTGAGATCACGTGACCCTTTTGGCGCGTATATTTCTCTCCCCTGTATTCCTACCGTTCTACTCGGGAGGTGTGTTGTTGGCGGGAAAGCGGGCGCTTGTTTATCTGTTCTCCTCGCTTGGCCTTAGCCTTTTCTTAGCGTCTGCTATGTCCTCGCCGGCATCTACTCCCAGCCGCCGCCGCGGCAGCAAACGACAGAGGTCCGATCCGCCCGAGAATGGCGCGGCCAATCGTAAGTCACTCCTCTTTATTTTGCAGATGAGGGAGAATCATAGACCTCATGGGCCATCCAGTTCAACAACCTGCCAAGAAGCAGTAAAATCGCATTCAAAACACCCCCGACAGATGGCCATCCAGCCTCTGCTTAAAAGCCTCCAAAGAAGTAGTCTCCACCACACTCCGGGGCAGAGCGTTCCACTGCTGAACAGCTCTCAGGAAGTTCTAGGAGATGTAGTTAGGAGATGTAGTTTTAGATGGGATTTGCATGGATGCTTTCAATGATTGTAATTCCCATATGTCCCTCATATGTCTTGCTTTGCCTGCAAAAATGCTGGTGTTTGGAGAAAGAGCAGCCACAGGGAGGTGAATTACTCTCAAGGGTGAACTGGCTAGATAGTACTCCTTAATTTCTCAGCCACTTGAAGTCTGTGCTTGAATCAGAAAAGCAGTTAAAGCTGACCCAGTTAAGTGCTCAGGGTCAGAGACATGAAAGATCATAATTGTGCCATTGTTAGTCACCACCTGTTTGTTAGTCACCACCTAGAGAGCCAATGAAAATCTGTATTAGCCAACTGAGACCAGTGGGATAATTAATTTCTGTACACCAATGAGAATGTGTGTTCGACTTTCTGCAAAAGTGATAAAATGCCTTGCAACCCCATTTTGAGGGTGCAGTAGCTCTTTCATGCGACATGTCACCTATTGCTTGGCTCGCAATAAACAGCTTCTATGGTTGGAATCCAACTTGTGGCATACTTTCCTTTACACTGCCCTCTTGAGCTTGGGGGACTCCTGACATCGTGCAAAGTGCTGGAGTGCTGGTGAGCCATTGCCCCTACACTAATGTTCAGGTGGAATCTCCTTTCCTGTATTTTGGACCTATTCCAATGTGCCCTGGTCTCCAGGGCAGCAGAAAACAAGTCTGCTTCTTCCTCCCTATGACCTCCCCTCTCATATTTATACATGCCATCATGTCTCTTCTTCCTTCTTCAGCCTTCTCTTCTGCAGGCTAAACATGCCCAGCTTTTTAAGCCGTTCCTCATAGAGCTTGTTCTTCAGACCCTTGATCATTCTAGTTGCCCTACTCTGGACACATTCCAGGTTGTTAATATCTCAGATCAGCCGAGTGAGGAATCTTGAGCCAGAATGTCTCATCTTGGGTACCTCTCTTGTTTACAAGCACAGGGTTATAATCACATTGTGGCTGTAGCTAGAGTTAGGTTGTTTTTGTCTCACAAAATGAGAAAGCATAACAAAAAATGAGCTAAGGTGCATATTTGTGCAGTTGTATAACCTATTATTGAAAAACAAAGTTTAAACACCTTTAAATTTGAAATATACCCAACATTCTAAGTCGAATTATCTCTCAACCCTCATCTTCTTGCAGCACTTTCTGATGATGTACAATCCCCTGCATCACAGCGACGTCGCCCAGATGATTCCGCATCCACAGGAGAGTTGCAGCCAATGCCGACTTCTCCTCCAATTGACACACAAAGTCCAAATGTTCAAGATACTTTGTTTTCCAGTCCTCCACAATTCCAAAATTCAGGTATCTTTGACTTGAGATGTATCAAATATTTGTAACTGTTTGAAATAGTATTTCATTCTGGATTTTGGGGAAGAGCAAGTATGCTGGTTCCTGCAGCTTGTGGATTTCGAAAGTAACCTTTCATAATTCTATGAAATCTATGTCAGGACCGAATTAAGGGGTCATCTAGTGATTGTTGGACTGCTTTTCTTCCAGCATTTTTCACCTTTTGCTAAGGCTGCTGGGAGTTGCAATCGAACACTTTGAGAATTAAACATTTGCTGTGCTAGTTTTTTGTTGATTACTTCCTTGCCTTTGGAAGTGGTAGAGAGGTAATCCTTTGCTAAAACAAAGCATTTTGAACAAATCATACTTTCTTTGCCACAGTTCCAATGGACTTTGATGTTAGTTCACCACTGACTTATGGCACACCCAGCTCTAGAGTGGAAGGAACCCCAAGGAGTGGTGTACGTGGGACTCCAATTCGACAGAGGGCTGATCTTGGCTCTGTACGCAAAGCCAGGCAGGTGGATCTTCATTCTGATGTGGTAAGTATTCAATAATTTATAGGCAGCCTAAGCTAACTAACCATCCATTCAAGGATTCTGAGCATGGGATTGCAACCTTTTTAAAAAATGTCTTTTTATTGTGACTTTATTTAGAAATACTAATCATTATTTTAATGGTTGAGAAATGTCTTTTGTACAGAAAATTTACAAGTTGCAGTGGGCCCTCATCACGGATGTTATGTTCCAGTGAAGTTCCACAAAGCAGGGACGCACCCTCACCTTCCCTCCTCACCCTCTTTACCTTCCTCTTCCTCCTCGTCACCGCCTGCCCCTCATGCCGCTGCTTGGGCCCTGCGACGCCTCCGCTGCTTCCTCAATTGTAGCGCCCAAGCAGCGGCAAGAGGCCCAGGCGGCAATGAGAAAGAGGAAGATAAAGAGGGCGAGGGGGCGGCTCTTCTTCCCTCTTTGCCCTTTTTACCTTCCTTTTCCTCCTCATTGCTGCCTGGGGCTCTTGCCATCGCTCGGGCCCCACAACGCCTCTGCTGCCTCCTCAATCGAGGGGCCCAAGTGTCGGCAAGAGGTCCAGGCGGCAACGAGGAAGAGAAGATAAAGAGGGTGAGGCGAGGGCTCCTTGCCCCGAGGGAAGAAGAAGCTTCAGCAAGAGGCCCAGGCAGCAACGAGGTGCCCCCCATTTCACTCCGTGCCTACTCACTACTTAAATTCTTGTTTTTTAAAAAAGTGAAACAGCAAGTCCACAATAAGTGAACTGCGAAGTAGCGAGGGACCCCTGTGTGTGTGTGTATACGGTGTGTGGACACAAACATGCATATTATGCTGAGCAATTGAAGATTAAGGAAAAATTGAAAATAAATGGGAAGAGGGAAAATGCTATTAAACTAATAGGTTTTGACTTAGTGAAGAAAGTAAAGGCATTATAATTTCTGATGAGAGCTCCTTGTTTCAAGAAAATTAAGGTTTGGAAGGTGATCAAGCAGGACTTAAAGAGATGGACAAAGGTTGTCATTATTAGGAAGATTTCAGCCACCTAGATCAGGGGTCCTCAAACTAAGGCCCGGGGGCCGGATACAGCCCTCCAAGGTCATTTACCCGGCCCTCACTCTGGGTCAACTTAAGTATGAAACTACTTGAAAGCACACCATAACAACAATCCTATCTCATCAGCCAAAAGCACACTTTCCATTGAAATACTAATAAATTTATATTTGTTAAAATTGTTCTTAATTTTAATTATTGTAATTTTTTAAAAAAAAATTTGCACTACAAATAAGGTATTTGCAATGTGCATAGGAATTCATTCATGTTTTTTTCAAATTATAATCCAGCCCGTCAACAGTTTGAGGGACTGTGACCTGGCCCTCTGTTTAAAAAGTTTGTGGACCCCTGATCTAGATTAACATTTTGCAAAAAAAAAAAAAAAATGACCTTTGATTTCTAATCTATCCCAGTAATGACAAAGTAGCAAGCCAATTGATGATTCACAAAGAGATTCAATGAACTTAATTTGGAAACAAAAAGAACAAACAAGAGTAAAGTTGAAAGACAAAAAGGAAAGAAGGCCAAAGGTTGCAAAAAATTCAGAATGTGTTATGAAGCCCGTTTCTGTCTTAATTTGAAAACATAGATAACCTGCAAAATTGAATTTACACTTTTTGAAGGACAGAACCTGAAATACAGATGACATGGAAATCTGTTATAAAAGAGCAAAAGCTAATGTGGAATTCAAAAGCACTATACCATATGTGCTGTGTCTGCTACTGGCTGCAACTCAGCTGCCAAATACTGACACTTTGTACTAGTTATACAGTTAAGAGTTAATATACATCTGTTCAGGGGAACAGAAATCACTAAGCTAAAAGTACAGATTAACTGTTTGTGCTTTTCTTTAATTTCTCAAAATTATTCACAGAAGTTGCAAGCTAGGTTAAGATGAAAAGGACACGCTTAATAAATATAACAACCCGGTTATGTCCCAAATACAACTATGGATCTCGGTGCAGGAGGTCTTCTGTAAGATTGTCAAATGAAAATTATGTATGATATAGATATGATTGAAAATTGAACACAGTCAAAGTGGATTTAAAGCTAATAGGAAATGTGTGAAGGCTTTCATTTACAGCAATATTGCCACTGAAAACTGCTTGAAAGTTATAAAAAGGGACAAAGAGCGATTTGATTTTTTTTTTTAAAAAAAATGAATGTTGATTCGTAGTCTATAAATTACTATTGCAAATAGATTCAGAAGAGGAACTGGTGAAATAATGCTTGTTTTCTGGTGCCTCACACCAGAAACAATTGGCAAAAATCTACAAAGGGGTGAAAAATAAATGTTGGAAGGGTGGAATACAATAATGATAATACTACCAGATGTGGTCATATAAAAAAGGGAAAAATATTGGAAATCAATACACAAGACACAGGCAGGCATTAAGAAAAATGAGTGCTCTTATTAGGTTTGATATAAGATAGGCACCTTAAAAGTCAACCGGAAGAGATAGTTTAACCTACTCTAATGGAAGCCATGTTTGTATATGCTCCAAGATGGAAGTATAAGAGAATGCCTTCAATTAGGGACTGGATATTGAAATTGTTTTGATTGGTTGAGATGGATACATTCACTATATTAATGAGAGAAAAATCACTTGCCAACTTTTTGAAAGATAGGGAGCCTCTCCAACTTATGCAAGACTGAAATGAAGCAGTCATAGTCACAGCTCTGGAGAAGCAATTGTTTATTTTTTTAAAACCACACATTGAAGTAGGATGTATATAAGGAAAACAAGTTAAATAACCAATAGATGCTAATGATGGAAAAGCTGGATAGCTAATATATTTAGCTTAATATCAATGTATGTAATGTTACTGTAACTATAGCTTAACATTTAAAAGTGATGTGTTCTTCCATTTAGCCTACAGGAGAGGATGCAATGGCAAGTGAGCAGTCTATTGGACAGAAGCTTGTGATTTGGGGCACAGATGTCAATGTCGCTTCATGCAAAGAAAAGTTCCAGGTGAGTGGATAGTGATGACTATACTTACTTTAGTCATAATCGTATAGGTTCAGTTTTGTTTTAAAGAATCATAGTTTGTAGTAGCGCCCTGCGTCGCTTTGGGGAGAAAGGGCAGGTTAAAAATGAAGTTTTATTATTAATATTAGTATGTATTTGAACCATTGCAAGATAATCAGTTTCTTCCAAGAACCCCTGGAATTGTGAGGCCACCACACGTTCCAGAACTTTGTCCAAAAAGGGGAGATTGGAAACTGGCCGAAAGTTGTTCAATTGATTGGGGTCCAGTGATGGTTTCTTCAACAGCGGTTTTATTACAGCTTCTTTTAAGCTGGCTGGAATCTTGCCTTCCTCTAAGGAGGCATTAATCACCACCTTCACCCACTCTGCCAAACCGCATCTGGCCTCCTTTACCAGCCAGGATGGGCAGGGGTCTAGGATGAATGTGGCTGCTCTTGCTTCTCCAAGGATCTTGTCTACATCCTCGAGCTGCACCAATTGAAATGAATCCATAAAAACTGGACAAGCAGGTGCTTGTGTTACATCATCAGAGACTGCGGTTAACATGGAGTCCAGGTCAAACTGTATCAGCGCAACTTTGTTCACAAAGAATGAAGCAAATGCTTCAGAGCGAGCTGCCGAGTGGTTAGGGATCCTGTCTTGTGGGGTGGGATTGAACAACCCTCTGACCACTCGAAACAGCTCCGTTGGATAGTTCCTTACAGATGTAATATTAGCCACAAAGAGGTTTTTTTGGGGGGGCGTCCATTGCCACAGTGTATACCTTTAGATATTTCTGATGCCCTTAACAGATGTGTGCTCCACTCGGAATGGCAGGATCCAAAGTTCTTTTTCACTTGAGCCATTATGACCTCATCCTCTTCTCCAACAGTCTGAGACCTCACAACCTCTGAGAATGCTTGCCATAGATGCAGGCGAAACGTCAGGAGAGAATGCCTCTAGAACATGGCCATACAGCCCGAAAAAACCTACAACAACCCAGCATAATTTATTATTTATTTACTACATTTGTATACCCTTTTCTCCTCCCTCCCCTGGGGTGGGGGTGGGACGGGACTCAAAGCACTTTCCAACATACAGTATATATGGCAAAATTCAATGCCTCATGTACATAAAACCCAACATACAATAAATATACAGCTATCAATTAAATCATAAAAACACAACAACATATAAACATTAAAACGTCAAGTTAAAAACAATATGTTATTTTAATAGTTAATGGTGCAATACACTTTATATTTTTGATACTTATGAGAGTTGCTTTTTATAAGATTTTGCTAAAGAGAAGAGGGATTCAGAACATTATTGTAAATTGAATGTAATCTTGAAAGGAAGGGAATTAGATTAGCCAAAGGAATAGAAAATGGGAACTCCCTAGAAGCTTCTCTCAATCCCAGGATAAATTTCTCTACTGTTTGTAGTTAATTATATTCAGTCATAATACTGTAAGGAGATTATATGAAGCCACTGGAAATAATGTTGTAACTACTTAATTCCCTTGGATGGGTTTCTACACTGAAAACTTGTTTTTTATTATGAAATTCTTAGAGGTTTCTTCAGCGTTTTATTGATCCAACAGCGTCAGAAGAAGAAAATATTGGACTGGACCTTAATGAGCCCCTGTATATGCAGAGGCTAGAGGAGGTATGTCATATCACTATTGCTTAGACTAGCTTGCAATTTAAGATTTAAATGATAGCTTTCAGCATTTTGCAGTGTTAATCTAATGCATTTTTTCCAGATAAATTTAATTGGAGAACCATTTCTGAATGTGAACTGTGACCATCTGAAGTCATTTGATGAAAATCTTTACAGACAGCTGATGTGCTATCCACAGGTAAGACACTTTTTCAACAAGTTCATCAATACAGTGTTAGCTTGATCTTAAAGTCAGTGATCCTAACTTTGATCTGTTGCTTAAAATATGCGCTAATGGTCAGATAGTAATTTAGAGAAAAGTAAGTGGTGCTACATTTTATTTCGGAATAAAAATAAATAAAATGTTAGTATTTTTAGAGAGAGTAAGAAGAAAAAATCCAATAATTAACAAAACTGGCTTCTGACAAGTTTCCGGGTTCAATTCAAGGTGCAGGTGATTACTTATAAAGCCCTATGAGCTTTGGGTCCAACCTATCTTCGTGACTGCATCTCTTTCCATAAACTGGTGTGGGCTCAGATCGAAAGGGTAGGCCCTCCTCTCGGTCCCACCACTGTCTCAAGCGTGGTTGGTGGCAATGAGAGAGAGGGCCTTCTCTGTAGTGACCCCCCAGCTCTGGAATCCCCTCCCAAAAGAGATTAGACTAGCCCCCACCCTTCAATCCTTCCATTCCAACCTGAAAACATGGGTGATCAGAAGGCCTTTGACCTTGAATAGGCTGAATGGGCCCATATGAAGCTGACACTTAGTACCTTGTGAATTGATGGCAGTTTGTTTTATCTACTGTTTTAAAATAGTATTATTTTGTTTTTATGCTACATTGTTGAGGGGTATTGTTATATTTTTATGTGCCTTGTTTTATACTTTTTTACCTGCTGTATGTTATATGTGCACCCTGGAGTACCTTGTGAGCTGCCCTTCGGGGAGAGGGTGGCAGGATATAAATAAAGTTTATTATTATTTGTTATTCATTTGTACAAAAAAAATATGCAGTACATGCTTCTATTTGGAAAACATGTCTGAAGTACCCTGAACAAGTATTTATTTATTTATGACATTTATATCCCACCCTGCTCGCCCAGAAGGGGACTCATGCCCAAACAACAATTAAAAGCTATTAAAAAACCATTTAAAACAACATTAAACAACATATGTAAACTTTAGGTGACAATTGTGCATATTCAATCATATTCAATCAGGGGTCAATTCTACCTGAGTTGCACAGATAATTATGCCAGGCTGAATGCTTGCTCCCAAATTCCCAAAGTAGAATTACCTTGGAGGGGGGAATTTTGTAATATTTCAGTATACATAATGAGGTATTTTGGGGATTGGACTACTTGAAAACAAAAGCCATTGATGTTGCATTTATTCCATATATATGAAATATTATGAATTTAATTACTTTCAGCTTGAAAGTATTTATTTACATAATATTTTTAATACTGGATTTAGGAATTCTGGATAAAGATGTTTAACCTGTACAATACAAGAGAGAATTTTGCAAGCCCCCCCCCCCCCAAAAGCGTAACCATTAGCATAGCAGGTATTTATTCCATCTAATAATTATAAATGTATAAAACTTTTTCTCTGCTTCACACAAATGTAGTAGCAAGCACAATAATTATGTGCTCATAATTATGACCTCACCCTCTGAGGATGCTTGCCATAGATGCAGGCGAAACGTCAGGAGAAATGCCTCTAGAACATGGCCATATAGCCCGAAAAAACCCACAAGAACTGAGACAATAATTATGGTTTATATCTCATTTGTCTAGGAAGTTATTCCCACATTTGATATGGCTGTTAATGAAATCTTCTTTGACCGTTACCCTGACTCAGTACTGGAACATCAAATTCAAGTTAGGCCATTCAATGCATTAAGGACCAGAAACATGAGGAGCTTAAACCCAGAAGGTAAGATATTTGGGATATAGCTGTGTAGATGTGAGGAGAAACATTGCTATACATTTTGCCCTTTAAAAATTTAGAGCAAGGGACATGATTTACATCTTCCTGCATTGTTTACTACGTTTCAAGAAATGGATTGATATCAAGAAAAGGTCATGGAAGTATATAACTCAGTTCTGTTACATTATTTACTATTTGATGACTTCAATAGACAAAGATGCAAGGAGACTTCTTTTAAAAAAAGATAACAAGTTTGTTTACTGATAACTTCATATATTTAAAGCTACAGGCACATTTCTTGTAAAGGTTAAGAAAACTTCAGTAACATTTCAGATAGTTTGTATCTATAACTTATAATCTTTAACAGTTTCTTCATAAACTATATTGCTTTATACAGCTCTCTTTAATAAGAGTTTACTTTCAAAGAAAATACAAGCCTCAAGACAAGTTTAGTAGCTCCTAACACTGCCTTCTGGACTCTGACAGACTTCTACACTCACTCAAGGCTCAACACTGACTTCTAACAGGCTTAAGGTTCAACTGATATCTCTAACTCATCCTGTTTAAAACTGAACATTCTAATCACATGACCTGCAGCTCCTCCCACTGCTTTAGGTATATAGAAATGAGGTAACTGGAAACCACATGTAATACATATACTTCAGGATATAAAACAACTTACTAATAAAACAGACAAACATCAAATCGAGGAGGCTTGAGAAGGTTGCTTCCTCCAACACTGAATATAGTTACTTTTTTAGAAAACAGTTACATATCAAATACACCAATTCAGATATATACATATGTATAAATCTGTAACAAACTGATCTTGAGTCCTACTTTTTCAAACTTTGCTACTGGGAGAAGTTTGTGAACATTAGTAAGCCTATATATGATTTTCTTAAGGGGGAAATTGCATATTTATTAACAAATCATTTCAACAGAAAACCAAGTTTTATATAAAGATACAAATGCATAGCAATATAACAGATCCTCAGGATGGCACAGAGAAGTAATCTGCCACAGCTGGGTTTTGTTCTCATGTGCCAACCTTACAAGGTAGGGCTATATTCTTGTTCCATTTCAACCAGCACTCTCCCCTTCTTGGTCAGTTTTTTAATTGCTGACCTTGGGACCTGGCATAGTTTTCCTTGTCTCTGCAGTTGACTTGATGTACTTACATTCATTGTGACTGATATAACAAGGATTGGATAAATTTATTGTAAGGTTTAAAGATGGAAAAAAGGAGGCAGTATAGACTAAGAATACGATGGAACACCTTTGGTGGCTACCAAACTAATCAAGGAGTGAGAGAAAATTAAGAATACTATGCCCAAGAAGACCATAGCTCAGAGTGTCACTGAGGCTGATAAAAAGGATGAATTAAGAGATAAAAATTGTATCCTCTAGCAAAGGTGAAGTAGGGTACACGGGGAAAATCGAATCAAATACACATAGTGAAATAATCGATGGCAGTATGAGTACAGAGACTAAACTAGTGAAGCAAAATGCCAAAAACAATGTTAAACCAAACCTGCATATGTGCAATAAGAAGGGAAAGGTAGTTCACATGAAAATGGTAGGAACTGTCACTTGAGTTCCTGTGTATTAGATAATACTAAAATGATTTGATTTCATAAATCTGTGTTCTTTGTTTGACATCATAGATATTGACCAGCTTATCACTATAAATGGTATGGTGATCAGAAGCTCACAGTTAATTCCAGAAATGCAAGAAGCTTTTTTCAAATGCCAAGTCTGTGGTTTTACAGCAAGAGTAGAAATTGATCGTGGCAGAATTGCTGAACCATCTGCATGCAAGAATTGTAACACCACACATAGTATGGCTTTGATTCATAATCGTTCCCTATTCTCAGATAAACAGATGGTATGTTAATCACTTTTTCACATTATATTTTTACATGTTGAATGTTCAACAGGAAACCATTATATATGTGGTCTGTAGAAGTATCAAAATATATTTCTGCATTATCAATGGATTCATAGCCAACGCTGCAAAGTAGAAAACGTACAAAACCTTTCCAATCTTGGCCACATGCTAATTTAGGGATATTCCTATATCTGAAAAGTTACTTTTGAACTCTAGATTATACTTTTCAAAAATACCATTTTTATGATGCTATCCTTTATTAATCTATGAATTGTTTATCTATGACTTGTTAAACTGTGTGTTTTATTATTCTATGAGAATATGATTTATTGTATTGTGTATTTGTTTGAGCACTATGTGTTTGCTGCAAACAGCAGTATTATTTTCCTACATTTAGAACAAATTCTACATGTAGACATGGAAGATGTTCTGCTTGTTTTTTCCATAATTCAAATGTCTCACATGCATTTTTTATTATGAGGGCAAGGCAGTGATTGTGTTTTTCTTTCCTGGTTTAAAAAAAGGTTTATCATAGGCCTAAATGAAATTTCCCACCATTCATCTTAGCTATTTTTACCAAAAAAAATGCAATGGACATATCGTATATATTCGAGTATTAGCCAAGGCACTTAATTTTACCACAAAAATCTGGGGAAATGTATTGACTTGTGTATAAGCCAAGGGTGGGAAATGCAGCAGTTCCTGGTAAATTTCAAAATAAAAAAATAGATACCAATAACATTACATCAATTGAGGTATCCGTAGGTTAAATGATTTTGAATATTTATATGAAACTAATTTAAAATAAGACTGTCCAACTCTGATTAAACCATTATTCTAACCTTCAATGTAAATGTGCTTATATATCCTTCCAATAATAATAGAGTAAACTAATAAATGTAATAATAGAGTAAAATAATAACTGCAATAATAGTAATCAATAGAGTAAATAATAAATGTAATAATAATAATAATAATAATAACAACAACAGAATAGATTAATAAATAATTTTTGATTTGAGTATAAGCCGAGGGGTGCTTTTTCAGCCTTAAAAGGGGATGAAAACTTGGCTTATGCTCGAGTATATACAGTACCTAGTACAATATCTAACAGGAATTTAGGAAAATATGTCTGTATGTACTGCTCAGTTGATTACTGTGGGACAATTACTGCTTGCTCAAATGAAAAGGATATCAGTGGGACCCCGCACTAGAATGTCTTATATTCTGAAGAACTATTTAGTGTGAGAATCAACATTATTAATATATTTCTGTCTTCCAAACAGTATCTCATTTGAAAAGGTTTCATCCAGTACATCTCCGAATTAGTTGATCTGATAAAAAAGAGGCATTGTTGTATTTGAACTAAGTGTTTGTCTTCTTTTAGATCAAACTGCAGGAGTCTCCAGATGATATGCCAGCTGGCCAGACACCGTACACAATTGTCCTTTTTGCTCACAATGATCTAGTGGATAAGGTGCAGCCTGGTGACAGAATAAATGTTACAGGTACGATTTGAGAAACAATTCTTACCCTTAATTATGTAAAAAAAAGAAAATCCTATATCTAATACTGTTTCTTTTCTAATAGTTTAGAAAGATGTGCAAGTTGGGTGAAATTAGAGAATTCCTGGTTTATACTTGCTTTTCTTTTTCTTCTTCTCTACAACCATATGCGTATACAAAGTGGGTAGTCCTTTCTATTTAAGATGGAAAAGTATGTGTAGATCTTTATAATATGCAACTATTTATTTAACAGTTCTGATAAATAAATTGATAATATTCCTCCTTTTTCCCCAGGTAGGGTGTCATGGCAGGTTGCAGTAGTTTAAAATGCACAAAAATTACTTTCAAATGAAACACAAGCCTCAACAGTTTCAAACTTCTATAATATTATTTTGTTTAAACAGGTATATACAGAGCAGTCCCTGTTCGTGTTATTCCAAGAATGAGCAGTGTAAGAGCCGTCTATAAGACCCACATTGATGTTATTCATTACTGCAAAACTGACTCAAAACGTTTGCATGGCATCGAAGAAGGAGCAGAACAGAAAATGTTTACAGAACAGCGTGAAAAAATGCTTCAAGAGCTTTCTAGAAAGCCTGATATTTATGATAGGCTTTCTTCAGCACTTGCTCCAAGTATTTACGAGCATGAAGATATTAAAAAAGTAAGTAGAATTTAAAATTATACGTGAAACTCCAGAACTGTATAGCCAATTGATGAAACTCATTAAGGCCTTTGTACACCTATGTTCACATATTTTGATAAAACCCATGGAAACATAATAATGAAATACTGGATAGCGGTACATTCATTAGCAGAAAAGCAAACCGACGCAAAATTAAAAGTCAGTCGTGTTGATGTCTGCAACACAGCAAGTATCTGTGGTTAAAAGAAAATGAATTTAAACATATTTATGGGCGAAAGAAAAGCGGAGGATGTGTCGTTATGGGCGGAATCAAAAGGCAGTGACAAAAAGGAAGAAAGTAAGTTGGGTAACATTAAGAAGACATAATAACATTAAAATGAATTAGTAATGGGAAAAAGCACTCAAAGTTCTGCAAATTCACAGAAAAGACTGCTAAAGCATTCTGACTAAGCAAGAGCCCTTCCACACAGCCCTATATCCCAGAATATCAAGGCAGAAAATAGCACATTATCTGCTTTGAACTGGATTATCTGAGTCCACACTGCCATATAACTCTCTTCAATGTGGATTTTATACAACCGTGTGGAAAGGGCCTCAAATAACCCAATTCAAAGCAGATATTGTGGAATTTTCTGCCTTGATGTGCTGGGTTTTATAGCTGTGTGGAAGGGCCCTAAGGAACTCAGTGTGAAGCAATCAAAGAGGTGGACAGAAAATCAAGAGACTGGAGGCCCAAAAGCTCATATAGAGCTGCAGGTATTTGCTGGTTGAAGAAGTGTAGGCTAGGGAAAATAACTGATGAAGAAAGGCAGGGATCCATTTGGAATTAACAGAATAGAATGTGGACTCCTGCCAGCTGAAGCAGCAGTTGGGTGGAACCCAGCAGTACTGGATTGCTCCTCCTCACAATAAGTCTAATATCTCAGTCTCTTAATTAGACATAAGTCATGCTTGTATATATTGATAATTGGGTTCACTATTTCCAAGATTAAGTTGGGTGTCAAAACTTGTTCTTGCAGGGCATTCTTCTTCAGCTGTTTGGAGGCTCAAGGAAAGATTTCAGCCACACTGGTCGAGGTAACTTCCGTGCTGAGGTCAACATTTTACTTTGTGGAGATCCTGGCACCAGTAAATCACAGTTGCTTCAGTATGTCTATAACCTGGTTCCAAGAGGCCAATATACATCTGGGAAAGGTTCCAGTGCTGTTGGTCTCACAGCCTACGTGATGAAGGATCCTGAAACAAGGCAGTTAGTATTACAGACTGGAGCCTTGGTCCTCAGTGACAATGGGATTTGCTGTATCGATGAGTTTGATAAAATGAATGAAAGCACAAGATCAGTTCTTCATGAAGTCATGGAACAACAAACACTGTCTATTGCTAAGGTGAGAAACTTCAAAATATTTGTAAGACATTAGTTAGTCTACTGCAGTCTAAAAGATGTTCCTTGATGTTTGTATCACTTGGTAAGACCGGCCCACTCACAAATGGGTAAATTCCCCTTGTGCAAAACCGACTAGGCAGTAGTTTGTATTCTTCATTGGTTTACACCAGGGGTCCCCAAACTTTTTGAACAGAGGGCCGGGTCGCAGTCCCGCAAACTGTTGGGGGGCCGGATTATAATTTGAAAAAAAACATGAATGAATTCCTATGCACTCTGCACATATACTATTTGCAGTGCAACCCCCCCCCCCCCAAATCAAAAAACAAAGACCCACACTTCTATATAAATAAAAATGTAATGTTCGTTTGTGGGATTAACAGAACTCAAAAACCACTGGACGAATTGACACCAATTTTAGACACAAGACACCTAACAACCCAATGTATGTCCTTCACACAAAAAATGATTTTGTCATTTGTGAGTTATAGTTGCTGGGATTTATAGTTCACCTACAATCAAAGAGTATTCTGAACCCCCACAACGATGGAATTGAACCAAACTTGGCACACATTTCTCCCATGACCAACTGAAAATAGTGGAAGGGTTTGGTGGGCAGTGTTCTTTGGTTTTGGAGTTGTACTTCACCTACATTCAGAGATCATTGTGGACACAAACAATGATGGATCGGGATCAAACTTGGCACAAATACCCAATATGCCCAAATGTGAACACAGGTGGAGTTTGGGGGAAAATAGAATCTTAACATTTGGGAGTTGCAGTTGCTGGGATTTATAGTTCACCTACAATCAAAGAGCATTCTGAACCCCATCTAAGGTGGAACTGAACCAAACTTGGCGCACAGTTCTCCCATGACCAACAGAAAATACTGGAAGGGTTTGGTGGGCAGTGTCCTTTGGTTTTGGAGTTGTAGTTCACCTGCCTCCATCAATTACTGTGGACTCAATGATCGATCTGGACCAAACTTGGCACTGATATTCCATATGCCCAAATGTGAACACTTGTGGAGTGTGGGGGAAATAGAATCTTGACGTTTGGGAGTTGTAGTTGCTGGGATTTATAGTTCACCTACAATCAAAGAGCATTCTGAACCCCATCTAAGGTGGAATTGAACCAAACTTGGCACACAGTTCTTCCATGACCAACAGAAAATACTGGAAGGGTTTGGTGGGCAGTGTCCTTTGGTTTTGGAATTGTAGTTTACCTGCCTCCTTGGAGACCAGAGCAGAGGGTTCCTGCAAAGCAGAGCAGAGGGTTCCTGCAAAGGCCGGAGCGGCGTCGGGTGGGCGTGGCCAGCGGCGTCGGGTGGGCGTGGCCAGCGGCGTCGGGTGGGCGTGGCCAGGGAACGCTGCTGTTCTCTGGCCATGCCCACCCGGCACCGCTGGCCACGCCCACCCGGCACCGCTCCGGCCTTTGCAGGAACCCTCTGCTTTGCTTTGCAGGAACGCTCTGCTCTGGTCTCCAAGGAGGCAGGTATACTACAAAAGGCTTCTCCCTCCCTCACGAGCAGAGCGGCCAGAGCAGAGAGTTCCCGCGATGGGCGGAGCGGCGCCGGGTGGGCAGGGCCAGGCCAGGCCTGCGGGTTGGAGAAATGCCCTCGGCGGGCCGCATACGGCCCACGGGCCGTAGTTTGGGGACCCCTGGTTTACACCATTAAGGCTGTTTCCTTTTCTGCCCTGCCAACCACATATAGCTAATCCTGTTCCCTGTCAGTCATTTTCATTTTAAACCAGCTTGGGTATCCGGCGTTGCATGGGTTATTAGAAGAAGTCATTTTTTAATTTTACAAAATGCATAAGGTTGTGGGTGTACTACAACTCACATCATGCCAGATTAACCCCTCTATCAATACCTTAAAGTTAGTCGTGTTTGGCAAATTTACACTAGATGCGTTATCAGTGGAGTTCAGAGTGCTCTTTGATTGCAGGTGAACTATACATCCCAGTACTTGCAATTAACAAATGTCAAGGCCAATTCCAACCCAAATCCAGTGCTCTCTGGATGTAGGTGAACTATAATTCCTATAAATCAGTGAATTGTCCTTCCCCCAAAGGCCTCCTGCATTATTTTGTTGGTCATGGGGGTTCTGTATGCTTAGGTTCAGGGACATTGTTGGTGGGATCCAGGGTGCTGTTTGATTGTAGGTGATCTATAAATCCCAGTACCTACAACAGCTATAAATCAAGGTGAATTTCTTCCAAACCTCTTCAGTATTTTTCTTTGGTCATGGGATTCTGTGCGCCAAATGTGGTCCAGTCCATTGTCAGTGGAGGACGGACGGACGGACACAGTGCTGTTACTTGATGCAGGTGAACTACAACTTCCATCATGTGGAGTCAATCCCCCAAACTCCTCCAGTTTTGTTTAGTTACTGATCAGTTCTGCTGTTTGTTGTGCAGACAGAGTTGAAAGGAGTAGGAAAGGGTTAAGGGAGAGGCAGTGGGCGGGATCACGCAAATTCCACACCAATGGAGAGAGTCGGAAACACGTAAAATCTAGGATGAAATTGTCCCCGGATGAAAGCATTCCTTGGGTGGTGGGCAATATGGTGTTTGGGAAGGACATTGGCAGGGGTTGGGCTTCATGTTTATGGTGCTTTCTATAACCTGAAATGTCATTGGAGGGAGGGCTTTTGGTGGCTCCTCAGCACAGTTAGTTAAAGCTGTTTGTTGAAGTGGGAGCCTGTCTGTGGAAGTGGGCACCCGAACCACATACACACATACATAGTAAAGGTAATGGTTTCTCCTGACATTAAGTCTAATTGTGCCCTACTTTGGAGGGTGGTGTTAATCTCCATCTTCTCAGGGGAAAGATGCTGAAGGGCTCACTCAGAAACGGATAATGTATACTGCTATTTATTGCTGCGGCCTACATATACACTGGCACGTAGTTTTCACTTGAATTAAATATTAAATCTTTTCTTGTATTTTTCAAATATTTTCTGATAGGCTGGAATAATTTGCCAATTGAATGCTCGCACCTCAATTCTTGCAGCTGCCAATCCAATAGAATCCCAGTGGAACCCAAAGAAAACAACAATTGAAAACATTCAGCTTCCCCACACCTTGTTATCTAGGTATACTTTACAAAATACTTAATTGCATTCTTTTCTATTTGCATTAAGCCTTTTCCCTCTTTCTAAGTATAATTAGTATATAATGTTGTAAAACCTTTTCACAGTCATCTAAAAAGTATTTAGAAAAGAATATTGGTAGTACTTATTGTCTATTTATATTTAAGGAAAGGTTTGTGAGCTCCCAGAGTTACTTCTGAAGTTTAAAAATAAAAATGTATTCCCTTTATTCCAAGCATCATTAAACTTCAGCCTACAAATTCACTAAATCCACAAGTTAATTGTTCCAGTGAAAGAGAATTAATTCTAAGTTTTTGAACGTAGATTTGACCTAATTTTCCTTATGCTGGATCCTCGAGATGAAGCATATGACAGACGTCTGGCTCACCACTTGGTTGCATTATATTATCAAACCGAAGAACAGTTGGAAGAGGAGTACATGGATATGACAGTTTTAAGAGATTATATTGCTTATGCTCGTACCTATGTCAATCCACGACTGAGTGAAGAAGCAAGTCAAGCTCTTATTGAGGTAAGGGAAAGTGAAATAATTTTAACTTTATGTATCATTTTAAAATGATATTAAAAGACCTCCAACTTTGTAGAGGAGAAAGGTACAGGGGTATTTAATAAGCCAATAAAATTATTATTTCTGATAGTCCAATTTATTAATAGTTCCACTTACATACCCATTTAAAGTATGCAGTTATCATTGAGACATCTAATTTGGGAATCCTTCAACATATTGATATATAAACATGTATACAAGCATGCAAATGTAATGCATGTAATTTCATTTTTCTCTATCCTAGGCATATGTTGATATGCGAAAGATTGGAAGTGGTAGAGGAATGGTTTCTGCCTATCCTCGGCAGCTGGAATCACTGATTCGTCTAGCAGAAGCTCATGCTAAAGTCCGTTTCTCTGCCAAGGTGGAAACAATAGATGTAGAGGAAGCAAAACGTCTTCATCGGGAGGCTCTAAAACAGTCTGCAACTGATCCAAGAACTGGGATTGTGGATATATCTATCCTGACTACAGGTCAATATGCAAAAGCTAACTTAATCTTGGTATTTCTCATATATGTGTTGCTCAAGTTATGGTCCATTTCAATCAGTGGAGAACAGGGTGATACAATGATCTATTAAAAGAGCTAGTTTGTAGCACTGGAATTTCTATAAATGCTATTCAATTAACTGATAATACTTGGGAAGAAGTATCATAGCCCTTCTATTTGTTTTTTAAGGAATGAGTGCCACTGCTCGAAAACGTAAGGAAGAGCTGGCTCAAGCTTTGAAGAAGCTTATTCAGTCTAAGGGCAAAACACCAGCTCTAAGATATCAACAGCTCTTTGACGATCTTCGTGCACAATCTGAAACTGTGAGTTTGACTATTCTACATCTAAAGCCTTTCATGCTGTATTTCTGCTATTCACTTGCATCTGGTATATTGGAAAAAAATCTTCAGCAGTAAGGATCCATCTTTTTATTGAAACTATAGCATTAATTGGGACAAGGCAAAGTAATAGTCTTGATTTGGAGGAGAAAGTCAATGATGTATGCTGAGAAATGCAATCTAACAACCTTTGGAAGGTGGTGTGATCCGTTGTCTAATAAGGTTTTATGTGACACTGAAAGGTAGCCGATTACAGTCGCCAAGTTACAAACAAGATAGGTTATATAGGTTTGTTTCTAAGTTGAATCTGTATGCATATTGGAACAGGAACAATTTTTCAGTGTAACCTTAGGCAAATAGGAAGAGATATCACCCCTGTGGTATTTGTTTTGCTGTCTGTGTTTGTGTTCAGAAGATTTCACCTCACTTTCTGTCCCTGTGATAATTGGATTTTGAAAAATGTGGCTTGTTGTGGAAATAAGGCTTGGTGAGAAAGCTTTAGCAGGAACACCTTTTCCCCATGAAAACTCTTTCAATAGTTAATTTTCCCTTCTTAGGGGTAGATTTAGATCCCTGTTCTTAAGTATGAGTCAGATATTTGTAACTTGAGGGCTGTCTGTGCTTTGTTTTTTGCCACATTTCTTTATATTCATCAGGATCCAGTGGTATGCTATTGCATTCCATTTCAAGAATCTATTAGTTTTCTTCCCTCTTGCCGTCCCCTCTTCACTCTAAAAACCTACTTTGCAGAGGCAAGAAACCATGTGGCACATGATTTCTTTAGGACTTACTATAATTTTGATTCGTAATTTGGCCAACAGAGGACTGCAATGGAATAGTGAGGGAAATAAAGCAACAATTCCTGTCATATATGCTACATAATCAAATTAGATCTTGGCCTATTTGAGGGAAAACCCCTCGATATTTACTAATTCTTGAAGAGAGTAACAACTATCAGGAACACTATTTACTTTGTATCAAAAGCATTGCATAAATTAGTATAAAACAGATAAAAATAGAAGGAGCACAAGCGGCTAAATATCTTTCTACCAAAAACGGGCAACAGCAATGGCATTGTTTATAGCCTCTAACAATTCTGCCACTGTACATGAGACAGGGCATAGTGGACAATCACACAGATGTGGAGTTGTCTCTTCTGCTCTACAGTCACACAAGGTGGAGGATTCTTTTAGGTAGTGCCATTTTGCCAGGTTGTCTTTTGATCTGCTACTCCGCTTCTAAGTCTGTTCAGGGACTTCCAAGTTGCCCATTCTTGGTTTGCCCCTGGAGGAAGATCCTCGTGGGGGGTCATCCATTGGGATTTCCTGGTTTAGCTGCCCAACACAATCCAATTGTCAGGGGTTTTTTTTTTACTGGTCTTGATCTGTTTATCACTAACCACAAGATTCTCAAGCACAATTAGAAAGTAAGTTTTATAGTGCTGGCTGTTGAGGATTTGTCATGGGAAACTGATTAGGTAAATGACATGTATATACTTTTGATTTGTCCTGTGTGGTGTTCCTTTTTTCACTTTATTTTTCTCTTTTCTTTAAGGCTGTCACTAAAGAAATGTTTGAAGAAGCACTTCATGCACTGGCTGATGACGACTTCTTGACTGTCACAGGGAAGACTGTTAGACTGCTCTAAATTCATACCTTTATAATCTTAGAGCTGTAAAATTATGCTTGCTATAATATTCCTCTACATTTGTAGGTCCAGCATAATTTGATTTGGTTATTTGTAGGTTTGTCATCACCCTTCCAAAGCCTCTGCCCTCCAACGTCCAAGGCAGATGCCTGCATGTTCACACAACAGCCTCGGGCTTCAGGAGCACCAGTAAACATCATCAAATACTTCTGAAGCCAACTGCTCTGTGGGCTTTGGGAAGCACTTGGCTAGAGTGATGACCACAGAGTCTACAATGGATGTGTGGAGACTGGGCCTTCCTACTCTGCTAGCCACAGCCACTGCCTTGGTCCCCAGTAGCCTCCTCCTCTTTCCTGCCTCACTCTCTGCCTCCTTCACTCCTTGTTTCTCTCCCCTGCAACCAAGCCACACAGCACAACAGAGACAGGGAATCCAGGAGAGTGTCTGGGGTGATGGGTGGGGATCACGATGGGTCCATGGGAAACAGGGCCTTTTTCCTCCCTCTTCTGCTATCCGCTGTTCCCCAGAGGACTGGCTCACCCTCCCTTCCTCCATGGCTTTCCTTTTCAATGATCATGCTTGCAAATAGCTTTCAGTAATTTGGTAATTTGTTACTATCTTGTCTCAATGAAGTATGGGATTGGATAATTCTGGAGTTGGGAGTGCATCAGATATCGGTTGCAGGGAAGAGAAGCAGGGAGGTCATACAAGGCCTCTGGGGGTCAAGACAGTAGTGACATGTCAGAGGAATGAGGAAAGAGGTCTGCTCATTGCATCATCTTTACTCTCCCCATCCAGTACCTCGGCCTCGCTCCTAGAATCCTCTCCCAAACATCTCTGTTTCAAGGGAGCACAGGCAGACTATGAGGGCCAAGGTGGGGGAAGAGGCTCCACTCCACACACACCCATTGCCTCGGCTGCCCTACCAAACTCCCTTTTCCTACTGTATCTGTCCTGCCATGTGCAGTACAGTTGTGGGAGAAAGCAAGCCACCTGGGAACCACTGTGTTAGCACATTGTCTCTCTTCCCTGGCAATTGGACGACTGAAAATATTCATGGATTTTCCACTTCAGCGGGAGTCTTCCACCTCTAATCCCCACAAATGTAGAGGGCCTAACTATAATTTGAAGATATTTGTTAAGTTGGATCAAAACCCACATTGAATTCTACTTTTATTCAGATTCTTTAGCACATAGAATTAAAACTTTATGCACACTTTCTTAGCAGGTTATATGGTGGCGGGGTAGGAAAAAAGTTTATTATTATTACATTTAAATATTATTTCATTAACAATTTAGTATGAACATGAAGAATTGTTTGCTATATTGTAGTGCTATATTTTTATGCTTTAGCAAATTGTTCATTATTCAATAAAGTACAGCTGCTAAGCTGGGTGTTAAGCATTTGGAAAACAAATATGCAAATAGAACTGTATTTTGGTGATTTAGGTCCTGCACAGGAAATGTCTGAAGTCTTGAGTCCAAAGCCAGTGCTTAACACCATTTTCTTGCATGGGAGATCTTTTATTCTTACTCATATTGTTTGGCAAATGAGAACCACCATATGCGTTCTAGATCCTTGCCCTTCCTGGCTTATTCAAACAGTCAGTGGGGATGAAGGTGGTAGTCAATGCCTGTTTACAGGGTAGGTCTGTGAGGAACGTGCTGAAAAAGCTAACCCTGAACCCCTCTGTAATAAATATTACTGCTCAGTGTCTAATCTTCCTTTTTCAGGTACAATATAGGGTTGCGTGATGACCTCTTAGTTCTAAGGGTCTCTTGATGAAATTGTCTACGTCAGTGGTTCTTAACCTGTGGGCCGCAGACCACCAGTAAACTGCAAAGATGAAAATCTGGTCCGGGAGCCTCCTTCCCCTTTTTTAAAATTTTTATTTCCACTCCTTTCGTGCCTCCTGACACTCCTTTCCTGTCACTGACCATGTCATAGGTTCTGTATCCAAAACTAGAGCTGATGTTATCTATCTGATGCAATTTTCTGAATTAGCACCTTAAACCGAATCTAAAGTTGACCAAAAACTGTTTTGTAACCCTTTTGGTACTAATCTTGGAGAAGTAGTCCCTGGTCAAAAAAAGGTTGGGATTCACTGGTCTAGATCCATTTCAGACTGGTTTCAGGCCTGGCTATGCCATGCCACATTAATCATATCTTTTTATTTTTGATAAGTTTGGTAGATAAAGGGAATACCGTGGATATAGCATATCTTGATTTTATTAAGGCCTTTGACAAGGTGCCCATGATATTCTTGGGAAAAAAAATCCCTAGTAAAATGTAGATAATTCTACCCCAACGTATTCAAAATGTGCTGGAGGAGATTGTTATGAATGCAATGTGTGGCCAAAAACAAAAGGTTCGAGAGTAAATCTAGCCTGAATTCTCACTAGAAGCAAAAAGAAGTAAACTGGGATCATTGCACTTTTGACATATCATGAGAAGACATGATTTACTATAAAAGTCAGAGCTGGTGAAGGTTGTAGGCAATACGTGGATGGGTAATTGGTTGACCAACCAAATCCAAAGGGTGTTTACCATTGGCTCTTCGTCATAGAGGAAAGTGACTAGTGGGGTATCATAGGGTTCTGTACTGGGCCAGGTGTTACTTTACATCTTTATCTGTGACTTGGATGGTGGAATAGAGGATATGCTTATCAAATTTGCAGGTGACACCAAATTGGGAGGGATAGCTAATACTCTACGGAGGACAGAATTGAAATCCAAAATTACCTTGAGGGACTGAAATGCACAGGGATAGCATAGGTTACAACTTGCTTGACCACCTGTGAAAGGGCTCTAGGAGTCTTAATAAACCACAAGCTGAGTATGATCTACATTGTGATGTGGCAGCTAAAAGAGCCAATAGGGTTATAGGCTGCATCAATAACATAGTGTCTCTAAATCAAGTGAGATAATAGCACCACTCTTTAATCAGACTTCAAAATGCTGTGTCCAGTTCTGGATATGGGGCTGTGGATTCAAACTGCAGGAAAGGATATTCCACCTAAACATTAGGAAGAACTTCCTCATGGTAAGAGCTGTTTGACAGAGGAATTTGCTGCCTGTGAATGTGGTGAATTCTCCTCTGCAGGTTTTAAAGCTGAGAGTGGATGATAGTATTATATAACAAAATTTGAGAAATTTTCTGTTCCTGGTTTGAAAGTGTTATTCCTGTTTAATTACACAGTACTTACTTTGAAAGTAGTGGTTATACTTCAGAAACTTTGTTGCAGCCACAAACTATGTTAAATTGGTTGAGATTCTATGGGATATTCATTGAAAACCTATAACAAAATGTGCTGCAGGATGTCTCGGACAAACAAAATTTTTGCAGTTTAGTAAACCTTTTCCATATTTTTTAAAATGATAGAACCAATTAGGAAATGACATTTATAACACAGGAGCAAAAATCACATCACACAGTACTTTAAGTAGGTGTTCCTGCATGGCAGAGGATTGGATAGCCCTTGGGATCTCTTCCAATTCTTTTTCCATTCTAAAATAGCAAAAAGATTAACCAGTAAATGCAAATTTTAGCTCTCTTGTTTCTGAAATGTAAAGTTACATCTGAGGAGTCTAGAAAGCTTACATGATAGTTAAAATGGAGACAGTACATGATGCTCAAAAGAAGGCAATTTTATTGCAGAAGAGTGTGATTACTTACTATATCTCAACTGTGGATCCTTTCACACTATACAATTATAGTATTAGAATTCCACTTTAACTGCTATAGGTCCATCCTATTGAATCGTGAGGTTGTGGATTTTATTCAACACTAGAGCTTTCAGACTAAGAAAAGAATTCTCATATCCTTCCCTAAACTACAAATTCTAGGATTCTATAAGATGTTGGCATTGAAATGAAATGATGGTATTATAATTGGTAGTGTGAAGGGATCCTTGTATCATATCAAATAATGATGATATATTGGGTCTTCTACTAGTATTCCCAGTGTGATTAAATCACACATATAATTTTTTCAGCATACATAGGTGAGAGAAAGGAAGAAAGTGGCATTTAAAAAGTAACCAATTTCATTATAGTCGTGTTAAAGACTTTCATGGCTGGAATCACTGGGTTGCTGTGAGTTTTATGGGCTGTATGACCATGTTCCAGAAGCATTTTCTCCTGACATTTCACCCACATCTATGGCAGGCATCCTCAAAGTTTGTGAGATCGCTTGGAAACTAGGCAAGCGAGGTTTAAATACCTGTGCAATGTCCAGGGTGGGAGAAAGAACATGTATCTGCTTGCGGAAAGTGTTAATGTTGTAATTGGCCACTTGATTAGCATTGAATGGCCTTGTAGCCTCAAAGCCTGGCTGCTTCCTGTCTGAGGGAATCATTTATTGGGAGGTATTAGGGATTTGTGCCCAAACATGAATCAAGGAACATGAAAGACACTATAGACTACTTCAATCCAGACAAGTCAGCCATAGTAGAGCACTTGATGAACCAACCTAGACACAGAAATGCTGGACCACTCTAACAACTACCATGCCAGACTACACAGAGAAGCCATTGAAATCCACAAGCATGTGGACAATTTCAACAGAAAGGAACAAACCATGACAATGAACAAAATCTGGCTTCCAGTATTAGAAAATTCAAAAATCAGGACAACAAATAAAGAACAACACTCAGAAAGCCGATGAATTCCAGACAGGAAACAATCAGAGCCAGCTAACACCTCCCAACAAAGGATTCCTTCAGGGAGCTTTGAAGGTGCAAGGCAATTAAATGCTAATCAAGGTGGCCAACTGCAACATTGACACTTGCCTCAAACAGACGAGTTCTTTCTCCCACCTTGGACATTTTTCCACTAATATATAAACTTCACTTCCCTAGTTTCCAAGAGACCACAACCTCTGAGGATTCATGCCATAGATGTGGGTGAAATGTCAAGAGAGGATGCTTCTGGAACATGGCCATACAGCCTGGAATATTTATTTATTTACAATATATCTATCACATCTTTCTCAATCCCGAAGCCATTCGATGCCACAACAATCCAAAATATACAATTAAAACATTAAAAACATTTTTAAATCAATACAAAAACTCAGCCATTCAGTATCATTTATTACAATTACCTTATTTTGGATGCACTGAATCAATATATACAAAAACTTTAAAACTGTTTATAATGTTATCAATTTAGAAATAAAGAAACTCAAAATTTTTATTTTATTACAGTATCACAAGATATAAATGTATGGCAAAATTGTAGGAGTACTTTCTGGAGGGTAAGTATTTTTATGAGATATATATTTAAGCTTTCATGTGTAGATCACCACAAACTCATTGTATGTTTTGGCTTCTGTTTCTCTACCCATATTACATAGTATAGTATATAACCTTCCTCTAAAACAACATGCATTTGGAAAGCGTAACAGCTTAGCACTTTCTATTAAAACACAATAAAGCCAACTGGAGAATGCGGGCATCGATCCCGCTACCTCTCGCATGCTAAGCGAGCGCTCTACCATTTGAGCTAATTCCCCTCGGTTGCAGCTTGGTGAGAAAGTTGTGAAGAAAGAAGGTGTTATCACAAAAGAGTCTGCAACTATGCCTGGAATCTTGATGACTCATCTTAATGCTTCAACAAGGAGAGAGGACTGGCTTCCTAGAAGCAGGAATGAAAGAATAATCAGTCCTAAAATCTGTTGCTTCTGGCAGGTATATACCCTCTGTACTCGTCTTACGTAACCTAGAAAGTTCATTTATATACTCACTTTAAGGCAAAAAGGGTTTACAATTTTTCATTTGACAACTCTCAGCCCTTAGACTTACAATCTAAATAATATGACACAAAAGGAAGGGGAATAGGGGAAGGGATGAAGTCTACCAGATATGCCTAAATATTTGTCCCCCTCCTTTAATAAAATTAGTGTTTGTTTCTCTGATATGTCTTACCTGTCAAACTGAAGATGTGCCATTATAAGACAGGCATTCCTATAAAGCTATTTCCAGCTAACTAAACAAGGAATCTGCAGTTGGGTTTTCCATGCAACTGCAAGCAGGAACATGGACAAGAACTATCATGTTAAGATATATTAAAAACAGTCACTTCTGGAGAATGCGGGCATCGATCCCGCTACCTCTCACATGCTAAGCGAGCGCTCTACCATTTGAGCTAATTCCCCTGCCATACACATTGTATAGGGAGCTTGTGATCACAAAACCCTTTGCAAGTTGAGTCACAAAACTGAAATAATGCACTATACTGAACATTATGTATACCAAAATGTATACAAATAATATGAGCCAAGGAATGCAGGAATACAGCCTACAAATGATTTACAGATCCACTGAGAAAATCCAGGAAATGCTTCAATCAGCAAAGGACAAGAGGGATCCTCTCATCTCTACAAGAGTCTACCATTTACTATGCAGCTGTGGATCAGTCTATGTAGGGACTTCCAAATGCAGCACAAATCAAGAAACATGAAAGAAACTGCAGACTAATTCAACTAAAGAAGTCAGCCATACCAGAGCACTTGGATGAACCAACCTGGGCACAGCATATTATTTGCGAACACAGAAATGCTGAACCACTCTAATGACCACCATGTCTTACTACACAGAGAATCCTTTGAAATCCTTAACACCTAAAAAGCAGGGGAATTCCAGAGAAGAATCAATCAGGGTCAGCTAACATCTCCCAACAAATGATTTCCCCAGGCAGCAACTAGCCAAGCTTTGAAGCTGCAAGGCCATTAAATGCTAACGAAGGTGGCCAACCGCAACATTCACACTTGCCTCAAGCAGACAAGAGTTCTTTCTTCCACCCTGGTCATTCCAGATATATAAACCTCACTTGGCTAGTTTCCAACAGATCTCACAACGTCTGAGGATGCCTGCCAAAGATGTGGGTGAAATGTCAGGAGATAATGCTTGTGGAACATGGCCATACAGCCTGGAAAACTCACAGCAACCCAAAACAAAAATGAACCCCAATGTTTCTTGAATAGTGTGATCTATAATTTAAGCTGTGATGGGGCAAAGTATGCCCCAATGGAACCCAGGACTCAGGAGATTTTTTGTGTATTTTTTTAAATAGCAACTTTTGCTCCAAAATTCACTTTGTGGTATGTGAAGGGCATTTATACCACCAATGACAACTGTCTGAGCCCCAGAAGTAAAAGCTGGAGTGTGGGGAATGAGGATTGTGACTAATATGGTCCTTTAACCTTCTATTGTTGTTCAGTGCTGAATTAAGTTAATTTCCCTCCCCTGCAATTAGCACCATAGGTTTCTATAGTAAAACACTTACAATTTTCATCTAAACATAAAACTTTACACTACTGAATATACCATACACTATTTATCAGAAGCAAACAGAGGGTACAGTTGTAATTTTTGTTTTCTGTGTCAGGAGCGACTTGAGAAACAGTTGTGATGCATTGTAAAAAAAACAAAGTTTAAAAAACTTAGCATTATACTAAATATCCTTTGACCACTTAGAGCGCCTCTGGTGTTGCTATAAGGAGGTCTTCCGTTGTGCATGTGGCAGAGCTCAGACTGCATTGTAATAGGTGGTTTGTGCTTTGCTCTTCTCCATTCACTGAAATATACTTCTTTTTTTAAAAAAGCCCACCAAGTGGAGAATGCGGGCATCGATCCCGCTACCTCTCGCATGCTAAGCGAGCGCTCTACCATTTGAGCTAATTCCCCTCCTATGCATTTTCCATAGGAAGTTGTGATCATGAAGCCCCCTTTATAAGTTTTGTCATGAAATTGTAAGAATCTATCTTGCAGATTATTCTATACATTGAAACATAGGCTGTGGCCACAAAACTCTTTTTCAATTTTCAAAAAGGTAGCCACGCTTTCAAATGGAAATTCTCTTTATTAATATACACAAAGGAAAACATGAACTGTGGAGAATGCGGGCATCGATCCCGCTACCTCTCACATGCTAAGCGAGCGCTCTACCATTTGAGCTAATTCCCCTTCTGTATACCTTACTTGGAACGCTTTTTGAAAAACTTCACAAATACTTGTAAAACGCATTCTATTGAATAGTTGGTCTTAAAATACAGACAAAAAAAAAGGAACAAGCTTGAGAATTTCTGCATTCTTTTCACATGCTCAGTGAGTACTCTGCCATCTGAGCTGATTCCCTTCCCATTTCTTTTGCAGCATAGGATGTAACCAGGAAGCCTTTTTCAAAACAACAGCACTCCCAACATTTTAACAAACCATCTCTTCATCATTTATTTATGTATTTGTGATCTCTATACTAAAATGAGCAAAGAGGGGAAAAAACCGAACTGGAGAATGCGGGCATCGATCCCGCTACCTCTCGCATGCTAAGCGAGCGCTCTACCATTTGAGCTAATTCCCCTTCCTGGTAATTCCCTTTCACCATCTACTGTCAGATGAGTCATCACAGGAACTGGTCTTTCCGGATAATGCCATCACGTGCTCTTTACTCCCTTGAGCAATACAAAATGCTAGGTTCAATTTCCTCCGCTAGGAATTTAAAGAAATAGAGGCAGATCAAATGGAGAGTCTTATAAGCCAGAATGTTGTTGTTCATTCGTTCAGTCGTCTCCGACTCTTCGTGACCTCATGGACCAGCCTACGCCAGAGCTCCCTATAAGCCAGAATATATCATAGATAACAACCTGTCCTTGCAAAGGAAACTTTAAATAACCTAGAATATTTCAGTGTTCTCTTTTTTTCTGAATGAGTTTCTGCTTCTGTTCCACATATCCTGACCCCTCCTATTATCTGGAGGGTTTTAACTCCTTACCAACTTTTGACTTGGCACTTAATTCAGAAATATATAAGCTGCTCAAAGCTATCTGGGAACTATCTTGAAATCACTAGCTCCCTAGGCATTGCAAAGGAATGGTAGACCTGGGTTGTAAGTTTTTCAGACTGTATGACCATGTTTCAGAAGCATTCTCTTCTGACGTTTCGCCTGCATCTATGGCAGGCATTATTAAAATGGTAGACCAACAGCTACTGAAAAATGAGTGACAGAAAGGGGAGAAAAAATAGAGAATGTGGCCACTGATCCCACTACTTCTCACATGCTAAGCAAGTACTCTACTCCCTCCTACTGCATATCCTGCAGTTTTTATAATATTACTCAGTAAGTATACAAATGGAGGTGTCTTCATGTTTATACAGTGGAGTCTTGATATTTATTATTTTATTTATTATTTAATTTACTATATTTATATATCGCCTTTCTCACCCTTGAGGGGGATGAGACTCAAGGTGATTTACAACATACTAACAGCAAAATTCAATGCCAATATACATGTAGAAAGGAAAGAAAAAATCATAATAACTAAACACTAATATATAACTATAAATTAAAATAATTAAAACCATTAAATATAAGGCATAAACATTCAAATATTAAGACAAAGCACTAAAAACATCTACTATAAATATTAAAATCACACGATCCAAAAATCGTACACTGTAGCCATTCCAATTTTCATTACACATATTTCCTAATTATTCTTTGCACTGCATTATTTTACTGGCTAAAGACTTGGTCCCACAACCATGTCTTTTTTCTTTCTTTCTAAAGGCCAGGAAGGAGGATGCTGACCTATTCTCACTGGGGAGATAGTTCCAGAGCAAAGGAGCCACCACTGAGAAGGCCCTGTCTCTTCTCACGATTGGTTCCAAGACCCCCTGTTGATACAAATATCCGTGGGTGCTCAAGCCTCATTATATGTAATGGCATGTTAAAATGTTGTCCTTTATATAAAATGACAAAAGCTAAAATTAAAGCTGGAGAGAACCTGAGTATTTGTGAGATGGCAGGATGCTAGAGCAGGTTAATTTACTCTTCGTAAATCAGAACAACTTATTTACAATCATGTGATCAGTTGCATCAACTCACATAATGTCCTTTTATGAGATATTTAAAATGGTCTTTCTTTGTCCATGTAGATAAACTCCTTCAGCAGCTCATGAAGCAAGAGTACACTTCAAACTGTGTCTCTGCTTCTTCTTCTCTCTGCACTTGCATAGCTCAAGCCTGAACAAAAATGTAACAGTATCCAAAAGTCCCAGGCTCAGCCATCTCCCTAGGCATTGCACAACCAATCAGCTTAATGCATCTCATTTTACAGTTGACACCTACACACTCACAGATTCCTTGCATGCTCCAACAAACTGAATCAATCCACCAAAGATCTGGCTATACCAACTCCACTGTAAACCCTACCTCATTATTTGCTTCAGTCCCTACTGCTATCTATCAGAAAATATGTAAAAGATTTTGCCATGTTAGCCACCACAGCTCCTATTGAAACAGAATTTCCGATCACATCCCATGCTGTAAAAGAAATGGGAATGAAATCAGCTCAAAGGCATACACTGGGCACATGAAAAGAATGCCCAAATTATCCAGCTTGCTCCTTTTTGGGCGTATTTTAAAACCTGCTATTCAATAGATTGCGGGCCCTTCCACACAGCCATATAGCCCAGAATATCAAGGCAGAAAATCTCACAATATCTGCTTTGAGCTAGGTTATCTGAGTCCATAATATGGGACTTCCTGCCTTGATATTCTGGGATATAGGGCTGTGTGGAAGGGCCCTTGTATATGGCAGGGGAATTAGCTCAAATGGTAGAGCGCTCGCTTAGCATGCGAGAGGTAGCGGGATCGATGCCCGCATTCTCCAGAAGTGCTGTTTTAATACAGTTGCTGCTTTTAATTACCAAGCATTTGCTTATGTTCCTACTGTGCAGATGAATTGGAACTCAAAATTAAGGTAAAGTCCTCTTTAACTTTCTGGAGGTAATCATTTGGTTTCTTATGTAAATGCATACATTACTCAGTTTGCACAGCAAGAGGTATTGCAAAAGCTATTTTGTCTTTGTTTTAAAGACCACCCTTTCTGCCTCCAAGCACTCTAAGGGGGTGATATGGGAGCAGTACAGAGTGTTTGCAGTAAAGAAGGCTTTCATAGTGTACCGTGCACAATTATAAACATTTGCCATAAGGTAAATCCAAAGAAATTCAATGCTTCTTTCTTCTTTGTAGACATATATAGCATCATGCTGCAAAGCAGTGCTACTCAAAGTGGTGGCCATCAAAGCATGTGCTGAATTTCCAGGAAATAAACTAATGTACTTAAAGGGCATTCAAATGGTACTAAAATCAGGCATATTCAGGGGAAATGCTACTCCCTCACAGCGAATATCACAAGAAGCATGCATTAAAATGTGTCTTTGTGTGTAATACTATACTTATCAATCTTAAACATTAATAAAATGGTAACAATAGAAGCATTAAAACAAATTAGATAGCTATGAATGTCAATAATGTGTTTGGCATTGTTTGCTAGGTGAGAGTGTAATAAAGCATGGCCACTTGAGTTTATGCGTTTGTATCAGGGGAAGCCTAAGGCCCCATCTACGCTGCCCTATGCAGTCCAGATCATCTGATTTGAACTGGATTATATGGCAGTGTAGACTAATATAATCCAGTTCAAAGCAGATAATCTGGATTGTATATGGTCAATCTTTGAAAGGCACATGTCGCCTTCCCACCTCCACCATCACTACCCACTACAGACAAGCCCCAGGAAGACCCTTAACAATGGTCTCTTTTAAACAGCTCTGTTAACACAAGATATTTTTGACCTAGTAAACTCTGGAGAGCCATATGTCAACCATTTTCCTACCAAAGTCTTCATCATAGCGAAAGAACAACCACACTGTTAGCAAAGACCTTCGAGAGGAAATGTGTAGTTTGCCATCCCTTGTGCTCTGTCACCTGAAGCCAGCATCTTACAATGCCTCATACAGGAGCCACCTCAGGTACATACCTGAGATGGCTCCCATATAGTATGTGATGTCATAGAATCAATAACCCAGAATGAGCATTTGGTGTCCCGATGCAAAACACCCTTTCGATACCATTAGATACGAAAAAAGATTGGAGAGACATTGCGTGTTGTCTGAGCTCAGAGTTCTCTTGTACAAATACCCACTACTGTTTTTCATCATTTTAACAACCAAACTTTCCAGATAGAAAACTTCCTCTTGTGCATATTGTTTTTAGACCATGACTACATGGACTCATCATCACATGACACATGTCTGCCCATTCCAGGAAGAGTTAAACAAATTCACATTGAGCAAAAACTGGGCCTGCTGCTTGCCATAGTCATAACCACAATGCTTCCATAGTTGATGCAAAACCAAACGCTAGTGCCATGGGATCTGTCTTTATTTTACTGCAGCGTTGTTCAATTTCTTTTATAACAGCAACAACGTAGATCAACACAGCAAAGGCACCTTAGAAAGAGAGAGATTATATTGTGTTGTCAAAGGCTTTCATGGCCAGAATCACTGGGTTGCTGTGAGTTTTCTGAGCTATATGGCCATGTTCCAGAGGCATTCTCTCCTGACGTTTCACCCACATTTATGGCAAGCATGCTCAGAGGTTGGGAGGCTGAGACTAGTTGAGGCTGCCTAGTTTCCAATAGACTAAGGATGCCTGCCATAGATGTGGGCGAAATGTCAGGAGAGAATGCTTCTGGAATATAGCCTTTCAGCCCAGAAAACTCACAGCAACCCAGTGATTATATTACTTTTCATACATGTACTTTCAATTCAATGTGTTTAAAATACACATCATGAGACCAAATTTACACTGCTGTTGGGTACCACTTTAATTGCCATGGCTGCATAGTATGGAATCGTGAGAGCTGTAGTTTACACGGTCTCTAACTTGTTCTGCCGAAGAGGGCTGGTACCTGACCAAACTACAACTCCCATGATTCCATAGCATTCAACCATGGCAGTTCAAGTGGTGTTAAACAGCGTTCATTCTCCAGCATGCATGGGCGAACTTCAGCCCTCCATGTGTTTTGAACTTTAACTCCCACAATTCCTAACAGTCTATCGGCTGTTAGGAATTATAGGAGTTGAAGTCCAAAACACCTGGAGGGCCGATGTTTACCCATCCCTGTTCTGCAGTGTAGGTGCACCAACTGCCTCATTGTACCCGACCTTCTGCCAGTTTCCTTAAGCATCTTCAAGCCCATCAACCACAGCACACAAACGCTCTCTGCAAAAGTTGCTTGCTGTCCCCTTAATTCCTGCTTGTTATTCTATGACTCTACGTCAATAAGAAGTCAAAAAGAAACCAAAGCCTAAGCACAGGATAGACAAGCTCCTGCTACAGCTCTGCCCAGATAACAAACAGAATGATGATATAATGAGCCTCAGCTCAGGACATCAAGATAGAAAATGCCCTCTTGCTTCCTGCTCTTCCGGTCCTGTCTCCAAACAAAATAAAGACTTATTTTTAAAGCAGCTATCTTTTTGTTCACGATGTGGAACCCTGTGTCAACACAGATGGCATTGCACAGAGCTTACAGTTTACTTTACAAAGAATTGGAAGAGACCACAAGCGTCACAGTCCAACCCTATTCTGCCCTGTGGGAATAAACAAGTTAAGCACTCTCAACAAATGGCCACCAGGCTTCTGTTTTAAAGCACCCAGAGAAAGAGACTCCACCACACCTCAAGGCAGCATAATGCACTGCTAGACATGTGATGATCCCTATCACACTTCATAGCTACAGTGCTATTATTCCACTGTAACTGCCATGACAATATTCCCTAAGTCAGGGAAAAAGAAACATGCCAACTATGAATTATGATAGGCAGGCCCATAGCAGGATTTTGATTCTGAGTCTGAGTGAAAGAGGGTCTACCCTAACAAACTTTTTGTATCGTTACCCCAATACCCCCATGTATATGGGATATATTGAGCATGGTGATCAGATCATGATATGAATAAACATAACCATTTAAATAATGCACCAGTAAGGCCTTCTCGTGGACCACCATGAGAATTTCGGGGGGGGGGGGGGGGGCTGAAGCCCCTTGAGCCCCCCCCCCCGGCTACATGCCTGATTATAGGTGTTCTACCAGTACAGTTGGCCCTCCGTAGCCACAGATTCTGCATCCATAGATTCAACCTTCCACAGTTTAAAAATCCAAAAATCAAACCTTAATTTTGTCATTTGATATATGACTCGTCATTTTCCCACACCTGTGTATACAATGGGACATTGGAAATCATGGATTTTTCCTTGTAAAACTACAACTCCCATGATTCCATAGCCTTGAGCCATGGCAGTTGAAGTGTCAAATCGCATTAATTCTAGATGCATTCTTGGCAAATTTTGTTTTGTTTTTATTTCCTTCTATACACAATATACATAATTGTGTTGTCAAAGGCTTTCATAGCCGGAATCATTGGGTTGCAGTGAGTTTTTTGGGCTGTATGGCCATGTTCCAGAAGCATTCTCTCCTGACATTTTGCCCACATCTATCTCAGGCATCCTCAAAGGTTGTGAGGTATGTTGGAAACCAGGCAAGTGGGGTTTATATATCTGTGGAATGTCCAGGTGGGAGAAAGAACTTTTGCCTGCTTGAGGCAAGTGTGGTCACCTTGATTAGCATTTAATGGCACTGCAGCTTCAAAGCCTGGCTAGTTGCTGCCTGGGGGAATCCTTTATTTCGAGGTGTTAGCTGGCCCCGATTGTTTCATGACTGAAATTCCTGTGTTGTTTGAGTATTCTTCTTTATCTACTGTCCTGATTTTAGAGGATTTTTTAAAATATTGGTAGCTGGATTTTGTTCATTTTCATCATTTCCTCCTTTCTGTTGAAATTGTCTACATGCTTGTGGATTTCGGTGGCTTCTCTTGTGTAGTCTGACATGGTGGTTGCTCGAGTGGTTCAGTATTTCTGTGTTCTAAAATAATATGCCAACAAAGTATTTTCCCCAGGCAGGAAGCAGCAAGGCTTTGAAACTGCATGACCATTCAATGCTAATCAAGGTGGTCAATTGCAACACTTGCACTTGCCTCCAGCAAAGAGTCCTTTTTCCCACTCAGGACATTCCACAGATACCTAAACCCTATTTGCCTAGTTTCCAACAGACCTCACAACCTCTGAAGATGCCAGCCATAGATGTGGGTGAAACGTCAGGAGAGAATGCTGCTAGAACATGGCCATACAGCCCAGAAAACTCACAGCAAACCAATATATACATAATTGTATTGGATTTGGCTAACCTGCAGTACACTTATGAATTTATTTTTTTATTCTATTTTTTTTAATGAGCTCTTTAATTTTTTTCAATATTATACCTATAAAGCCCTTCTCTCCATAAACCAGCCTGAGCTCTTCGTTCTTGGGTGGAGGCCCTCCTTTTGCCCCTGCCAGTTTCTCAGGCTTGCCTTGTGGGTACAAGGGAGAGACCCTTCTCCTCTGTGGCCCCCCGACTCTGGAACTCATTGCCCGGAGAGATTAGGAAAGCCCCGACCTTAGAAACCTTTAAAAAGAATCTCAAGACCTGGCTTTGCTGTTGCGCTTTTGGAGATTAGCCACATAATCTTAAACTATTGCTCCCCTCAACTTTCTTGTCCTAGGAGTTTGCCCCTCCCCTTGTACGATGGCCTGTCTCTCTATGAGTTCTCCCTTGCAAATAATTCTCCTTTATCTCACCCTGAGTTTTTAAATCATTTCATTGTACATGCGGCCCGTTCACTGTTATTATGTTTACTTATTGCTTCCTTATGTTTTGTGCACATTGCTTATTGTATTCATATGTTTTTGCACTTTGCTATGCTGTTGTTTGCATTTCTGTTTTATTTTATTGTAATTTGTTGTGTTTCCACGAGAATAAAGACGAAGATCCACCCAGAGGAAAAGTGTTCTTGCCATACATCAAGGGAACCACTGATCGCATAGGGAAGTTGATGAGGAAACACAACATACAAACAATCTACAAACCCACCAAGAAAATCCAACAAATGCTACGTTCAGCAAAGGACAAGAGGGATCCTCTCACCTCTGCAGGAGTCTACCGTATACCATGCAGCTGTGGACAAGTCTACATAGGGACCACCAAACGCAGCACCCAAACAAGAATCCAGGAACATGAAAGGCACTGCAGACTACTCCAACCAGAGAAATCAGCCATAGCAGAGCACCTGATGAACCAACCTGGACACAGCATTTTATTTGAGAACACAGAAATGCTGGACCACACCAACAACCACCATGTCAGACTACACAGAGAAGCCATTGAAATACACAAGCATGTGGACAATTTCAACAAAAAGGAGAAAACCACAAAAATGAACAAAATCTGGCTACCAGTATTAAAAAAACTCTAAAATTGCAACAGCACATCAACAGACAGGAAACAAACAAGGACATCTAATCACCTCTCAACAAAAGTTTGCTCTAGGCAATGTCAGGCCATTGTATGCTAATCAAGGTGGTCAGTTGAAACATTCACACCTAGCTCCAGCAGACAGGAGTCCTTTGTCCCACCCTGTTCATTCCACAGATATATAAAACCTTTTTCCTAGTTCCAACAGACCTCACTACCTCTGAGGATGCTTGCCATAGATGCAAGTGAAATGTCAGGAGAGAATGCCTCTAGACCAGGGGTCCACAAACTTTTTAAACAGAGGGCCAGATTACAGTCCCTCAAACTGTTGGTGGGCCGGATTATAATTTGATAAAAACACGAATGAATTCCTATGCACACTGCACATATCTTATTTATAGTGATTTTTTTAAAAAACAATACAATAATTAAAATTAAGGACAATTTTAACAAATATAAAGTTATTAGTATTTCAATGGAAAGTGTGGGCCTGGTTTTGGCTGATGAGATAAGATTGTTGTTGTTGTGTGTTTTCAAGTAGTTTCATACTTAGGTTGACCCTGAGCATGGGCCAGGTAATTGACCTTGGAGGGCCACATTCAGCCCCTGGGCCTTAGTTTGAGGACCCCTGCTCTAGACCATGGCCATATAGCCCGAAAAAAACCTACAATAACCTAGACAAATTTAATTGGGCAGAGCTGAAAAAATTAAATATCTATTTCTAAACAAATAAGAACTAGACAAGTTTAATAGGGCAGAGCTGAAAAAAATTAAATATCTCTTTCTAAATAAATAAATAAGAACTAGACAATTCAATAGGGCAGAGCTGAGAAAATATATCAAAAAGAAAGAAAAAGAAAGAATGAAGTAAACTACATTTCATTGGAAACAGGAGTGAGTGTCCTCCGCTTGCCCCGCCCAAGACTCCCATTGGCTCTCCCTTCTTCCGTAGCCCCGCCCCCTTTCTCTCCGCCCCGCCCTCCATCTACATCACCGCTCCTGCCACGCTGGTCTTTCTACCCGGCAGCAACCCATCTCGCCGGCGCGGTGGGCGGAGCTTGTTTCCAGGAGGTGACGCAGCGCGCAGGGCTAAGAGTCACGTGGCCTCCGCCCGTGTGCTTCCTGGCTGGCGGGGGAGGGGTTTGGACAAGATGGCCGGCTCCACAGGTATGTGCTCTCTCAGGGGGCGCTGGGCGGGGGCGTTGCCTTGAGAGGAGGCCTTGCGGGGAAATGGGGCGCCCTTGGGCTCAGGGAGCGCCTTGGCAGGAGGCTGGGGTTCAGCTTCCTCTGGGAGGGCGGCCTCTATCCCCGCAGCCCCGGGCAGGTTCTCCTGGTCCCGAGGAGGGTGGTGGTTGGGAGGCCTCAGGGCAGGCAGAGTAAGAAGGGATGCGGAGCGGAAGTGAGGGGTTTCTCTCTGAGGTCAGGCTTGCGGGGTGACAATCCGAGGGGTCTTTTCATTCACCCCAATCCCCCCATGAAAACACAAAGCTGTCAAATGCCTCCCTTTCCCTAATTCACCCTCTTCGAAGGTAAAGCTAGGTGGTGTAACTATTGAGCTTGGGTTAGCACAGTCATGGGCAAACTTGGGCCTCCAGGTGTTTTGGACTTCAACTCCCACAATTCCTAACAGCCGGTAGGCTGTTAGGAATTGTGGGAGTTGAAGTCCAAAACACCTGGAGGCCCAAGTTTGCCCATACCATAGGAAACTACTACAGATATATGTGTGTTTTGTCTTCCTCTTTGACTGGTGTCTCCCATTCTTTTCAGATCAGTGTGTGGGTGAAAACAGTTCTGCTCTTTTTTCTCTTATTTCAGGTCAATATTTTTGCACTTTTTTCTTATTTCAGGATAAGGTTTCTGTATCTCATTTGTAATCCTGTTGTCGGAAGAGATCCCAGAGCCCATCCAGTCCAGCTTCTAGAAAGACAGATCATTTGGGTCACCCTTGGGTCGCCCTATATTCCAGGATCAGATCCCTGGTTTTCTGCTTTAAACTGGATTATAGGAGTCCACCGTGCCAGATAATCTGGGGGTCCTTCCATACAGCTCTAAGTCCCAGAATATCAAGGCAGAAAATCCCACAACATTGGTTTTGAACTGGTTTATCTCTAAGGGTCCTTCCCGACAGGCCCTATATTCCAGGATCAGATCCCTGGATTTCTGCTTTAAACTGGATCATATGAGTCCACCGTGCCCGATAATCTGGTGGCCCTTCCACACAGCTCTAAATCCCAGAATATCAAGGCAGAAAATCCCACAATATCGGTTTTGAACTGGGTTATCTCTAAGGGTCCTTCCCGACAGGCCCTATATTCCAGGATCAGTTCCCTTGTTTTCTGCTTTAAACTGGATTATATGAGTCCACCGTGCCTGATAATCTGGTGGCCCTTCCACACAGCTCGAAATCCCAGAATATCAAGACAGAAAGTCTCACAATATCGGCTTTGAACTGGGTTATCACTCCACACAGCTATATATTCCAGTTCAAAGCAGATAATGTGGGATTTTCTGCCTTGATATTCTGGGATATAGGGCTGTGTGGAAAGGACCTGGTGGAAACAAAAACCTGGGATATAGCGTCTGTCTGGAAGGGCCCTCAGTTTGCTTTCATTGTTCTTTCATCCTGTCCTTGCTCAGGTAGTAAACTGTGGAAAAAGCGTCTACTTCCGCCTTTCATTTTATGTTGTGTACTTGTCTTACTTTCACTTTCCCCCTTTTTGTATTTCCTCTTTTTAATCTGAACTATGCTCCTTTTATTCTTTCACCACTACTCCGCCAACAACATTATGTCTTCCCACACTGCTTCTCCTTATTGTCTACTGTCATGACTTTTCAGTATATTTCTTTATTCAGTCCTATGATGTTTTAGCACTCTTTCCTTTCATGGGATTATGTTGAACTGTTCTTATTTATTTATCTCTATCCTGCTTTCCCCCCCATACTTGGACTCAAAGCAGCAAACAACATGTAAACAAAACATAAAATTAAATATAATCAACAGATAAAAACATATCTGATAAATTTATAAACTTGCAATACATGTAACTAGCAAAAAAACCCAACAAATTTAAATATTCATTAGATTAAAATACCAACCTAAATCTAAAATCCATCCCTTTAGGGCAGGCACTGTCAGGTCCATTGTCAGAGGTTCACTATAATTCGTATATTGCACACATAAATCTGGCATTTGCTGTACAACTCTTTAACATAAGGGAAGGCCTGCTTCCTTAGGAAAGTTTTAATTTGGTTCTGGAATTAAAGCAAGGAGGGGGCCATTCTAATCTCTTTTGGGAGGAAGTTCCCGATCTGTGGCCTCCTCTCTCATTCCCACTAGTCGCACTTTTGAGACGATGGCTCTGGAACTAGTGTAGAAAAAATGTAATCAGGCTGTTACTTGGGACCATAGAGTGGAATCAATCAAATGAATGCTTATAGAAATGGTCTAGTACTATAAATTGTAGTTAGTTACTCCTGGTATAGACTACTTGAATAATGGAACTTACAAAAGCGTTTGCTTACTATTTTAGTTGGGGCTAAAAGCTGGATCAATGCCTCTGGTTCGTTTGCTTCTCAAGTTGTAGTATGAATGTAGTGTTTTTAATGCAGCAGTTTTAATGTGGATCTTTTATAGAAATATGTATGCTTGTTTTGCAATGTTTTTTAATTGTGTTGTAACCCGCCTTAAGCCACAAGGAGAGGCGGGTAAGAAATAAAATTATCATTATTATTATTTTTGAGTCATTTCATTACTGAAGACTGATTTTGTTTGCATCTGGACCATTTACAGTATAGTTTGTTAATTATTTCAACTACTTAATTTTTACTACAATATGGTATTGAGTATTTTGCACTACGCATTCTAGTTCTTATTTAAAAACACTGCTAGTAAGTTTTTACAATAACTTTTATTAAGTGGCATAATCTCTGCAATTAACTAGCTAAACCTCGAAAATATCCACATTTTCAAGATGTTACATTATATTTTTGTAATGTGTATTTTAATACAATTACAGGATGTTAATCAATTATCATAATAATATAAAGGTTAACTAATACACCAGCATCCACCCACAATACCCCCATAAAAGAACTGATGTCACAAAATACAATACAGGGCTTCCAAAAAAAGTCAGAATAGTTGAGATATGAGCTATGAGACCTCCACGATAAAGACATAAAAGACAAATTATGATGTCAGTCTGAAAAGATTCCCTAGTTTTAAGTATCAAAGGCAGTGGTATTGGGAGCTACTTTTATTAACATTATAAATTGATTATACTGCTCTTCGGAAGATTCAATCCATCACTGGCATGCCTTTTGATGATGATAAAATAATAATAATAATAAAGGGGGCATAACTGTATAATATAGCAATAACTGTCATGGATGCCAGGTAAATTCCTCAATATGCAGTAAAAAAGAAAACCATGAACAGGATAAATAAGTGTATGGAACACCTATTTGTTTTAATAGATCTATAAAATTGCATGTTGTGCATGAGTTCTCCACAACTATTTGTCTTTTCACATGAGAATTTCAAGGTTTAATGCAACCTGAATGTTTTAAATATTGACTTTATTATTTACTCTTGGGGTAACGCATGCAATATCAAGTTACAAGCACTATGTAAGATTGGATCATTAGATTTTGAGCTAGCATGATAATTAGCAGTTGAAAGTGCCAGTATTATAAAGTAACATTGCCTAAATCCTTTTTTTTTTGGTTTAATTTAGGGAATACTCATTGAATCCATCATTCACATACATCCCACTGATTCCATGGGCGAACTCTAGTTGGGATTAAACAATTGAATTTAGACACATTTGTCCACGCAAATGATATGCATCTTCCTGTTCTCATAATAGTGTGAAGTACATGTTATAGTGTTAGTAGTTGAATAAAAAATACCCCCACAGTCCTTTGATTGTAACTAACCTATTTCACAAGGCCAAAAATAAATTGAAAAGAAAATATTTGGACGCAAGAAAGCATGTAAACATTGTACAGACCTGAGGTCGTACTACAGCTAGAGCTCTTTGTGGAGTTGTAGGTAAGCTATTGATTTCTGCCTCATCCTACCTGTTTGAATCAGCTCCTCCCTTTTTCTTTAAACAATTCTTATGTATCAGAGTTACTATCAAGTTAGGGACCACCACTTAAGGTTGCACTTCACTAGAGTGGTTGGACTGTAAATCACATCAGTTTTAATCAGCGGAGTTAGTAAGAGTTTTAATCCAACAAGAACTGGTGCAGTTGGGTCTTGGGAGACTTAGCTTGTGAATAGTGAGCATTGTTATATTAACTTTGCTTACAATCTTCAGTCCTGGTTCTTTATAGTCTCTATGTTTGATAAGAGTTTTGTTTTCTAAATGGTCTAGCATGTTGAAATGACCAGTTTTAAAGTTCTTCCTTGTTTAGGTGCAGTAGACTTAGCACTCAGGCTATTGTATTCTAAACTCTGAACTGTTGCCATGATTTATATGTGTTGCATATATGATCAAATAAGATTTGGGGTTGGGTTTGGTGGATTTTAAGATTGTGGTATCAGCCAATAGCTATAAACAGCTAACTGCCTATTGGTGATTGGGTACTTTCACACAGTATTAAAATACAGTATATGCTCATGTATAAGTCTAGAAAGCTTTGAAATAAGCTTTATTTAAAATTTGACTATAAAACATAGGTCCACTTATTGATGGATCAATGTATGGATTGTACTTATTTTTTATCAAAAAGGAACCATCCTCTTCTCTAAAATAGAGTGATGAAAGATGAGAGTTCAGTCTATCCCGAGAAAACCTGAAAGAACACCAATACCTGTTCACTTGTTTCTCCTTTGAGGGAAAGCACAAAATACCAGTTGCCATTTTGATGCCCTGATGTTCAAAAAGGCCAGAAGCTGTGCTATGTTTGAGAGTGTAGAGAGGATTGGACCTCTGTGGCAATGGCAGTGCTTTCTCCCCTCCATAGAATTCCTCTTAATTTACCCAAAGGTCATATTAAAATCCATAATTGTGAGCCCTCATTACTGTCCTATATTTATACCCAAGATTGATTTGTACATGAATATATAGATAGGTGGAGGTAGGTTAGTGCTTGCATTCCTAATCTGGTGCATGTATTCCAGAGTGATTAAATATATATTTATTTATTTGCTGCATTTATTAACCGCCGCTCTCAGCCCTGGGGCGACTCTTATATTCTTAATGTTAGAGCTATTCCAAGATCTTTAGTATGCCTTGCCTTTTACATTTAAAACTTTGGTAGATGAAGAAGTGAACTTTTTAAAACCTTGGTTTAGCCCAATCTTAGTTTAACAATGATGCCAAAGTTGTTTGTATAGGTAGTTGGAGCCTTCTGTTCATCTTGGAATAGGTGTCATTAAATGCAGTATGCATACTTCTGAATAAAAATGTATAGATAACAATGTAAGTCCTGTTTCTTGCACTCTAATGATAAATTACCAATTGTGAGTAGAAATAGTACATTCCACAAGCAACATTGTTGCAGTGGGTCATGCTTATTGCTTTCTCCCATTTGCCTGAAATTTATATGAGATATAGTGTAAATATTAAAGCACTTCTAAATAGTATTACATTAACATCAACAGCTGAGCCCCCGGTGGTGCAGTGGGTTGAACCCCTGTGCCGGCAGGACTGAAGACCGACAGGTCGCAGGTTCGAATTTGGGGAGAGCGCGGATGAGCTCACTCTATCAGCTCTAGCTCCCCATGCGGGGACATGAGAGAAGCCTCCCGCAAGGATGGTAAAAACATCAAAATATCCGGGCGTCCCCTGGGCAGCGTCTTCGCAGATGGCCAATTCTCTCACACCAGAAGCCACTTTCAGTTTCTCAAGTCGCTCCTGACACGACTAAACAAAAACAAAACCAACCCCCCCCCCAAAAAAAATCAACAGCTATTTTTTAAAAACTAGGCAACAGACTATTTAACATAAAGTATTTGTATAATGTTACTTTCCCAATGAACCAAATCAATATTTTAATGCTTTAAAAGAATATAAATTTAAACATATATTTCAGATCCAAGATGGCATTTTCTTTTATTTTGATTCTTGTTAAGATATACAGTATATTTTACCTAATAACTGAAGTTCCCTTTGTAGCCAAGAAAGAACATAGAAATTAAAATCAGAAACAGCTTTACAAGTGAATTCCTAGAAATTATTGACATAGAGAACAATTTAGCACCTTCCCTACTCTTGTGGTATATGCAAAGTTACAAATTGTTTCTAACTGTAGAAAATAAATTTAAAAGCAGCCCCTAGAAGTTATGGAATCACATAATAGAAAAGAAACAGGAAAGGTAGTCCATAAATATATTGTCCCTGGATACTATGTTAAATGTGCATAAAAATTACTCAAAAAACAACAGTAATAATGAGAAGAAAGGGAAATTTTTCATAGGAGCTTTTCATTGTTGAACAATATCAAGTTCTTTGTGCAAAGGGGAGAATTGAGATGGTTCGGACTCTGACCCAGACCCATCTCTTTGACTAAGTTAAGAAACAAAATTCAGTAAGCACAAATGTGCAACTGTTCACAACAAAATTCTGCAGAATTTCACCTAAGCCTCAAATCAAGCAAATTTAGGGCAGGGGCAAGACTTTAGAAGAACATATATGTTTTCTAGTCTTTTACTCTTGAACCTAATTCAAAACCAGTTTTGAATATGTTTTCTCCTCAGGGAACAGTAGCTTCTGCGGCAAATGCAAATAGGTAATGAGATAGTTTACTTAACACTCCTGTTATGACTGCCTCAGGGCAAGAGATAGATATTTTCAAAGACAACACTTAGGTCCCTTCCACACATCTGAATAAAATCCCACATTTTCTGTTTTGAACTGGAATATATGGCAATGTGGACTTAGGGCCCTCCCAGACAGGCCCTATATCCCAGGATCTGATCCCAGGTTTTCTGTTTATCCCAGAATATCTGGCAATGGGGACTCATGTGATCATATTAAAGCAGAAAAACTAGGATCAACTCCTGGGATATAGGGCCTGTCTGGAAGGACCCTTAGGACCCTTCCACACAGTTCTATATTCCAGAATATCAAGGCAGCAAATCTCACAATATTGGCTTTGAACTGGGTTTTCTGAGTCTAAACTCAGATAATGTGGGATTTTCTGCCTTGATATTTTGGGATATAGGATTGTGTGGAAGGGCCCCAGAGCTTGGCTTGATAAGTTTTTTAAAAAACCTGAAATACAATATTATCAATCAAGTTAAGCTTTACCACACAGGTTTATCTGATGAGGAGATCTGTGGATTTAGTCTACAACTTTGGTCATACTGTAACTGTATAAAGCAGTGGTTCTCAACCTGTAGTTCTCCAGTTGTTTTGGCCTTTAATTTCCAGAAATCCTAAGAGCTGATAAACTGGCTGGGATTTCTGGGAGTTGTAGGCCAAAACAACTGGGGACCTAAAGGTTGAGAACCACTGGTATAAAGTGTCAATGATACTATTTTTAATTAAGCTTTAAGCATATTGGATGATTTTGTGTCCAGTTGCCAAATTGTTTAAACCACATGGATATAATACACTAAATCTGATCTATCATAGGGCAGAAAGCCATTGGTCTAAATATATGAATATTATTTTTAGTCAAAAGGAAACACGGTCATGCAGCTGTAGGGAATGGTTTTGACTTGTATCAAATGTTGAATGTAGGTGGTTTTATGTTCTTGGATATTTGTTACCCTTACAGAATTACTGTATAGAGGAGGTGAGACTGAAGTCAGTTAGCAGTGCTCTAAATACTAAGTGTAGTACTCATCATTTTGATTATTCTCAATATTATTAGTAGTAGCATTATTATTAACAACAACTTTATTCATATCCCACCTTTCTCCCCATGGGGATGTAAGGCATGTTAACAACCACGCCATTTCATGACAATTTAAAACCAAGCAAATACAAACATTAAAAAATCCAATAAATATTAATGTGTGGATATAAAGTTAAAATACAGTTATAATACAATTGATACTATTAACATTGTATTTAAAACTCACCAGCTTTAAATCTCACCTACAATCTTCCCAGAAGCTTGCCCCTCATCCTCCCCCAAATGCTTGTCGGTACAGTAATGTTTTTACCTGTTTGCAGTAGGCAAGTAGGAATGGAGCCATCTTGGTCTCCTTTAGGAGGGTGTCCCAAAGTCTGGGAGCAGTCACTGAAAAGGCCATATCCCTTATTTTCACCAAATGCACTTGAGTGGGTGTTGGGACAGAGAAAGCCCTCCCCAGATGTTCAAAAATATCTGACAGGTTTATAAAGTGAATTGTGGTCTTTCAAATAACCTGAACCTAAGTCGTATAATGAGGCAATTATATTCAGACAAAGACATTGAGCAGACACAACAGTTACTGCTGTTGTAATTCTTTGAAAACCTTAAAAAATGTGGCCTGTGATATATGATAGTATATTTACAGGTGCCTGTTCAAAATTGTTTCCCTTGGTGACCACTGACCATGATCAATCTTAGTTGGAAGCAATAGCAATGCAATTTTAACAAGATATCTTGAAAACATTGATTGGTTGCTCAATTGATTGGAAAGAAGAATGGGCTTTCTTGTGCAATATAAAGTGCATTGGTTGAATGTATGATAGTGCTGATTTTAGCCATAAAGAAGGCTCTTAGTATCTGCTGGGATTTGGATCAAGGACCCCCTGTGGATACCAGAAATCTATGGAAGCTGAAGTCCCATCATATATAATGCTTTAGGTCAAATCGTTACCTCTTTTGCTATATTTAGTATAATGCTACTATATTTAAGTTAAGATTGCTAGCATGTTTTAATCCAGTTCTTTTCTATACTGATAGGATTCTGTCCTCAGCTCTCTTGCAGATATCATCTGTTCAGTTATCTTAGCCCTTTCCTCAATCGTGTTTCCAAAAATAGCCGTGTGAGCATGCTTGTGGTCAAACCAATTTAAGAGCAGGCATTGCTCACTTGCATAATTGTTGACTTATTAAAGGGATCAAATATGTATGAATGTATTGTTGAAGGCTTTCATGGCTGGAATCACTAGGTTCTTGTGGGTTTTTTCGGGCTATAGAGCCATGTTCTAGAGGCATTTCTCCTGACGTTTCGCCTGCATCTATGGCAAGCATCCTCAGAGGTTGTGAGGTCTGTTGGAAGTAGGAAAAATGGGTTTATATATCTGTGGAATGGCTGGGGTGGGGCAAGGAGCTCTTCCCTGCTGCAGTTAGGTGTGAATGTTTAGCTGATCACCTTCATTAGCATTTGAAGGCCTGCCTGAGCCTGGGAAAATCTGTTGCTGGGAGGTGTTAATCTGTGCCTGGTTTTTTCCTCTCTGTTGTTTATCTGTTATAATTTTAGAGTTTTTTAAATACTGGTAGCCAGATTTTGTTCATTTTCATGGTCTCTTCCTTTCTGTTGAAATTGTCCACATGCTTGTGGATTTCAATGGCTTCTCTGTGTAGTCTGACATGGCGGTTGTTGGTGTGGTCCAGCATTTCTGTGTTCTCAAATAATATGCTGTGTCCAGGCTGGTTCATCAGGTGCTCTGCTATGGCTGACTTCTCTGGTTGAAGTAGTCTGTAGTGCCTTTCATGTTCCTTGATGCGTGTCTGGGCGCTGTGTTTGGTGGTCCCTATGTAGACTTGTCCACAGCTGCATGGTATACGGTAGACTCCTGCAGAGGTGAGAGGATCCCTCTTGTCCTTTGCTGAACGTAGCATTTGTTGGATTTTCTTGGTGGGTTTGTAGATTGTTTGTATGTTGTGTTTCCTCATCAGCTTCCCTATGCGATCAGTGGTTCCCTTGATGTATGGCAGGAACACTTTTCCTCTGGGTGGATCGTCATCTTTACTCTCGTGGCTTGTTCTTGGTCTTGCAGCTCTTCTGATGTCTGAGGTGGAGTATCCATTGGCCTGGAGAGCCCAGTTGAGGTGGTTCAGTTCATCTTGGAGGAGGTGGGGTTCGCAGATTCTTTTTGCACGGTCTGCCAAGGCTTTAATGGTGCTTCTTTTTTGACTTGGGTGATGCTTGGAGTTTTTATGTAGATATCTATCTGTGTGTGTGGGTTTTCTGTAGACGGTGTGACCCAATTGTTGATCTGGTTTGCGGATGACTAGGACATCTATTGGGATTAGCAATTGGACACAGGCTCTAGTAATTACCTTTTGTACACTTGAAGGATTTGATGGACTTTTCAGTATGCTTTGTTTTATTTTGTACAACATGATTTGTCATTAACTTCCTCTCAAGATAGTATTTAGTGCTTTCCTGTCCATTTAATATTTTTATGGAATAAAAAGTAACTGCATCTGATCCTGATGCGCTATCCACTAGTGAGGAATTTTCACCAACATGGGTGTTTTGCTGCACAATTTATGTTACCCATATATTTCAAACTCGGATTTCCAATCTGAATTATTCATTGACTGGAGAATCTCATGAAAGGTAATGTAACTCCCTCTAAATACCTCCGAGCTCTGGGAATTTAATCTTGAAATGTATGTAATGTAATATTACGTGTGTAAATGCATGTATTACAAACACAGATGTATACAATGTTACATTTTCAGATTCAGTTCCCCAGAGCCAGGGGCTCTTTAAATGGAGATGTCTTACTCTTTGTGATTCTCCAATTAAATTATTTTAAACTTTTTGGTTTTGCTTTAAATAGTCAAAGTTTCATAGGCTCAGATTTGGATGACCATATATCAGCATAAATAAACATATGAAAAAAATAACTTTGTCACAGAAGTTTGTGCTTTGGTGACTCATCTTAATAGGCTTTTTCTGTGTACAGTTAACACTTCTCTTTGTAGTGTGATCTGTCACAAAGAAGGCTCTAATCATGGTTTCCGGTTTTCTCCAAACCAGCATTCTGGTAGCCAGCTTCAGAACAAGCCCAAATAGTTTAAATTGGTTTAGTCATTCAGATTCATAATTTAGTTGTGCAACCAGGGATCTTTGAGCTCCTTGATTGTTGTTGTTGTTCATTCGTTCAGTCGTCTCCGACTCTTTGTGACCTCATGGACCAGTCCATGCCAGAGCTCCCTGTCGGCCATCACCACCCCCAGCTCCTTCAAGGTCAGTCCAGTCACTTCAAGGATGCCATCCATCCATCTTGCCCTTGGTCAGCCCCTCTTCCTTTTGCCTTCCACTTTCCCCAGCATAATTGTCTTCTCTAGGCTTTGCTGTCTCCTCATGATGTGGCCAAAGTACTTCAACTTTGTCTCTAGTATCCTTCCCTCCAGTGAGCAGCCGGGCTCACTTGATTACTATACTATATTCTAGCACAGTTTGAAGTGCTTGTTGTGAGCTGTACCGTCCTATTCTGCTTGATTTCAGACTGTGAAGGGGACCTTATCTTCCAGCATGAGCCTGACCAAATCCTAAGTTCATGGAGGCTTTTTTGTCAGTTTCATAACTTTCCCTGACAAGTCTGGTGGTGACATGTGACAGAGCCTTTTTAAATTCTTTCATCCAGACTTTGACATTTCATCCCCAGGAAGACTAGGATGCCCTCATGTTTGTTGGCTTTTTGCCAGCAACTAACAATGTTTCTGTCTATTCAAACAGGCTTTTGGGAATTGATGTCAGTGATAATCTTTTATATTCTGTATTTTGGTGAACTTCATAATTCTAAATACTTTAGTTTTCATTCTAAATAGGTTTCAACATCAAAAATATGTTTGTGTTAATATTGTGTATTTATTTGGCACTGTTATGTTTGGCACTGGAACTATTATTTCATAAGTGGTTGTGCTATCACAACAAATGGCCAACACCTATTCAAGTCAATCACCATGTACTGTAGTCTTCTTCAGTAGATTAGGTGATGATCAATTCTGTTTTGCTATGCAGATGCATATGTCAATTAAAACTCCAGACTTTGTAGTACAGTACATGCTGTATGTTAATGTCATGTATGAACCACAAAGAATTAATCAACTAATAGGTGCTTACAGCTGTATTTTTTCTGTGTTCAGTTGTTCAAGTAGCACTTCAGATTTGCATATGGGAACCTCTTATCTTTCATATAGGAAATTTATGAATTAAATCATGAAAAGTTCGATTTTATCTGTCTGAGAGAAGTTTTAGACCACATCACCTGTAATAAGTTTCATAAGAAAGAATAAGTTTCCAAAATTCCTTGTATTTATGTCCACATTATCACATAAATTTGTTGAGGAATTTTAAATAAATTATAAATCAGGACATATTTCCTTTTCACATCAGCTTAAATATAATATACATAGTTGAAATATAAAATAGCTGTAAAATGTGTTGAAATTCAGAGATGTGCTGTTTATGTCAACACAGGTGAAGTCAAATTTTGAACAGTGATATTCATTTATCTTTATTTCTTCAAATAGTTAAAGTCCCTCGTAATTTTCGTTTGTTGGAAGAACTTGAAGAAGGTCAGAAAGGAGTAGGAGATGGTACAGTAAGCTGGGGCCTCGAAGATGATGAAGATATGACGCTTACAAGGTGGACGGGCATGATTATTGGACCACCAAGGGTCAGTGCTATTAATTTATTTTTCATACACCATGTGTCACAGAGTTTATTGGTAAACACTTAAAGTACAAGTGTGTGTATTTGAGCTAGGATAATGTTTTTTTATGCAGTTAGACCCATATGCTCAGCCTTCCTCCTTACCAGAGGTTACAAGTCCAGTAATCACATTAAAGTAGAAAAACAGTGAATACTTCTATGCCACCCAAGCACTAGCGCTTGATCTTTACCATCAGCTGCTTTCTTTGGAATGAATGATCACAAGTGTGATAACAAGCCCTTTTTGGCTCTTAATGCTCACAAATTGTAAAGGCAGTAGCTCGCTAGTCTGCTCACCTGTCTCCAAGTGGAAGGTAGGGGAATGGATTTATCTTCATTCTTTCCAAAGGCCGAAACCAGTGGTTGGCAGACTGCACTGCATCTGGCTGTTAAAGTGAGTGAATAAATGAATACGTACCCCCCCCCCCCCACACACACACACTATCCTCCAGACTTTAGAAGTGAACCAACAAATGCACACCCTCCCTCTTCACAATCACCCCATAACCACCCTTTTCCTAAAACACTTCTATGGGCTTTTTCCTTCCTTCCTCCCTTTCTTAATCTGTAAACACATACACTCATACACTGTTCCACCTCACAATCATCCCATCCCTGCCAATGAGTGAGCAGAAACACACAAGCACATTTCATCACAATCTCTCTGTCCCATCTCTTTCCATGTGTGCGCAGCCTGGTCCCTCCATCAGTTTCAAAGATGTTGGCATTTTCAAAGTGATAAAAATGATATAGGGCAGTAGTTGAAGCAGGGCTTATAATATGCAAGTGTAATTAAATCCTGCAAATGCGCAGGAAGTATAGTATTTTCAAATCTGTATTGAGGCAACAGTGCCATCTAGTGGAGCCTTCAAAGGGTGCATATATAGCCTAGGCATGGTCTTGCATAAATGTGTGTCTGCCTTCAAGTAGCTTGTTGACATATGACATCTTCATTATTTTTATAGTGTTTTCTTAGGCAAAAGACTACGCGGGGTGGTTTTACTAGTTCCTTCCTCTGAAAATAGAATGCACCACCTGGTTTTCATTGGTGGTCTCTTCTCCTAGCATTAACTATGGCTGTCCCTACTTAGCTTCCAAGATCAAATAGGATCTGTTGCCTTTAAACAAATTATTTTTGTCTGTTAGGTGCTTTTATATTGCTTGATGTGGTCTGTTTTGATGTAATTTGTTTGTATGTTTTTCCATTTTTGGCATTTGATGTTTTTGCCATATATGTTGGAAACCGCCCCTGAGTCCCTTCGGGGAGATAGGGCGGTCTACAAATAAAGTTTTATTATTATTTATTTATTTATTGCTACTACTACTACGGTCCTTTCATACAACTGTTTTGTGCATTCAAGTTCTTCCTAACTCACAGTGACCCTAAGGCGACCCTATTAATGTTTTCTTTGCAAGATTTATTGAGATGGGGTTTTCTGTTATTAATATTATTTTAATATCCTTCTTCCCTCCCAAAAGAGATTCAAACCAGCTAACACTTAAAATCATACAGTATGTAAACTAAAATCCAAAGCATATAAATATTAAACTACAATTAAACACAGCATACATAGGTAAAACCAATAAAACAGTTTTAAACCTGTTAAACTACATAAAACACAGCACCCCCTGGCTCAGTCTTAAATATACTTTTTTCCCTCATGCTTTCAAATGTGCCTTTGTTTAGAAGTTCCCCTTAGAAGCACAGCCTCAATTAGATTTTTATGAAATTCTGGCCACGTTTTAAAAAATAAGTTATTATGGTTGGTGAAAAGAATGTGCGAGCCATAATAAGTAAAACTAATTTCTAAATCAGATTTGTAAATATTTAGTTCTTCCACTTAACAGAAAATTTTGCTTACTTTACATTGATTAATGTAAAGGGTTTTATTTACTAAGTATAGCATGTTGCATAGTTTTATTTATTTGCATGATTTTATTTATCCTATTCTGTGCCATAAGATCTCTAGGCCACTTTTTCAAAAATAATTTGGAACAATTTAAAATTTCTCTAACTTCCTATGTTTTGTTGTTTAATACAACTGTCCAGTAAAACAGTAATGCAACATTGAAGCAAGGTAGAAAGATCATGGAGGATAATACAAGTTGAACATCCCTTATCCGGATTTTTTAAATCCAAAATACTCCAAGATTATCTGCGTGGATGGGGTAGATACTGACACCTTTGTTTTCTCATATTTCTGTGCACACAAACTTTGTTTTATGAACAAAATTGTTTAAAAATATCATGTATGACTATCTGTATATATATGTTGAAAAATAAATGAAGTTTGAGTTTAGACTTAGATATTTTCTTTAAGATATCTTATTACATACGTGAAAGTATCCCAGAATGTGAAAAGGAAAAAAAAAAAAACACTTCTGGTGTCATGCATTTTAGATAAGGGATACTTGGCCTGTGCAATTCAAAATCTGGCATGGTAGGAAGGGCAGTGCCATCTAGTGTACATTTTTACACAGAAAGGGAAAAGCATTTTTATTAAGAAATTTCAGAGTCTTGGTGGAACCATTAAAACCTCCAGAGGGAAAGCTGTTTGTCTGTTGCAGCAAAATCTGTGGATAGTGTATCAGAAAGCATGGTTAGTTATTAAGCAAGCCTTCCCACTAAACATGCATGTCTTCAAACAAGGTATGATTCAAATCGAAGAAGATGGACTTGAAGGCAGTTTTGAGCAAAGTCTTTCAATTCAGCCAGTACTTTGAATTGGGCTTGGAAATGATATACATGGTGACTTAATGGTGGTAAAAAAAGAATCAAATGTTTCCTTTTTCCAGATCCTGTTAACAATCTGGACATAACATTTTGTATCAGTTGAAGTTTCAGTACTGTTCAAAGTGACTCTCACTTAAAGCCTGTTGTAGTAGCACTGCAGGTACATTGCCAGTTCCAGATCCGATATTTCAAAGGGGAAATATTGGAAAGGTAGCTTCAGCTGTGTAACACCCCACTAACCATAGCCATTTCCAGTGTAATTAGGATATCCAGAGAATAAGTTTGAATTGTTCACTGTATTAATGACCTGTTGAACACTTACACTCAGATTGCACATTTTCCTGACCCGAAGACCTTCCTTGCATTGATTCATTGATATCTTTATCCAGGATATTTGCTTAGTAACTTTGTTGGGTGGCTGGTGTGATAGGTATTTTAGTCAATCAAGAGAGAATTGCATTATCTGATTACTAAGTGACCTATGCACAGTTTCCTGAATTTGATTTGATGAATCGTGTTGTTTATGTATTCAGTGATTGAGGACTTCAGGCTTTCTATTATTTATTAACAAGATAATTATGATGCCATATAATATAATCAATTCAAATGTTTTGTATGATTGCATTTGTCATTCAGTATTAACAACTCCATTAGAATTTCAATAATAATAAGCCAATTTGTGCACTAAATGATAAAGAAGTCAGTTACTGTATCAGAAAATGAATGATAAAAGAATCGGACTACGGAGAATCTTTTGAGTTGTTGGGAAACAGATGTAGATGGCCTAGGATCCAAAGCACTGTCCCAAAAAGCGGTGGGGGGGGGGGGTGACAAAGATTAGCAGATATGAAAGGTAAAAACTTTTGTAACCAAGTGGCATTGGAGCTGGAGTATTAGCAAAATTTTATAATTGTTTGTGTTGAACAGTAGCAGAAAGTTTGTCGTAAGCTGAGGAGAAAACATTAAGTTAGCTTTTGGAGGAAAAAAGCAAATTCTCCCCATTGAGCCTTTGTATTTTAAGATATTTACAAAAGTTTATCTGGAGCTTTGTTAATCTTTCCAAAAAGTTTTGGTAAGGTCATTAGATATCTTCTGCCAAGTTCCTTTTGTACTAAATGCAAGATTTTCTTAATTTAAAATTAAGGGGCCCTGTATTAGTTGTAAGGAAAGGTATATTTCTGTTTCTCTTTGACTTTCTTTTTCATTAACATAAAAGAACTCGGACCATATATTCATATATAGATACAGATATTTTAGAGATGCCAGGAATAATCTGCTAATTATAATTGTAGTATTTTTAAAAATCTGAATTTCTTTTTGTCTTTCACTCAACCTGAAGTTCTTTTTTTATGCTTTAACAGTAGAAAATCATTAATTTTCCAGTCTTACGAATCACATGTATTTCCAGATAACCAAGTATGCAAAAATGTCTTCTGCTTTTGGTTCTTTCCTTCACATCAACAGTTAGATTGCATGAATGAAGCCCTTTTAAAATGTTGAAATTCTGCTAGTCTGGTTGAATGAACTGCATTCAGTGTCATCTTTCTGCTATCCATAGTTACTGCCAAACAAGTTTCAGCAAATTACTTGTCTGTTAATTACTTTTGGATACAGGAGATTAGCTTTAACCTAATATTTATTACAGAATTTCGGGTGCAGAGCTAGTTCATGTGTTGGCAACTTCTCTCTTAGAGTATTGTAGCCTTCTCTATATAGGCTTGCTCTTGAAGATGACTTGGAAGAGACAAATGTAAAATCAGTTATTCTCCCCTTAATTTGAATCTTTCTAAGCTTTCAGTATGATTAATTATTTTCTTTTCTCTCTTTACTAGACAAATTACGAAAACAGAATATACAGCTTGAAAGTAGAGTGTGGGTCTAAATATCCAGAGGCACCTCCAACAGTTAGATTTGTAACTAAAATTAATATGAATGGAATAAATAATTCCAATGGAATGGTAAGTAAACATTAAGCTGGGGGGGGGGGGGTTGATAGAAAAACTGGTTCTGATGGAAAGAGAAGATGTCCATGGACATGCTATGAAATCATGCTATGAAATGCTGAATGTACAGTTATGCAAATTGTATTTGTTGAAGATGGTTGCAGTGTTCCGAAGTCACCATGAGGTATGGCTGCTTTAGTAAAGTGAAATGCAGCTGCTTCTTACATGAAAAAAAAAAACATTGAGTAGAAAAAAATGTGTTTATAATGCTTGAGATGATAATGTGTCCATAAATTAAGGTGGTGGTGTCAAACTTGTAGCCCTCCAGGTTCCTCGAACCTCAGCTCCCAGAATTCCTGGCCATTGGGCATGGTGGCTAGGGCTTCTGGGAGTTGGAGGCCCAAATAGCTGGAAGGCCACAAGCCTGACACCTCTGGGTTAAGGTCTCACATTTATGGATTGTATGTTAAGACAGAATTGAATAAATGGTTTGGCTGTATTTCAGATATTTGAGTTGAGGAATTCCTGACTGTGCAAATAATTGCACAAGTCTGTTACCGTCATGGTGGACACCATTCCAGACCTCATATATTTCTGTGCCACAACACAATCAGTATTGCTCCATTCAGAAGAAGAAATGGGTGAAAGAAATTATAGATGCAGAAGCTCTGTATTGTCCTGGATACATAATTTCTGAACTTCAGAGAGAGATCACTTCATATATCACTTACTGAGATGCTCATAGTTTAGAGCAGTGGTTCTCAAGGTGTGCTCCATGGAGCCCTTGGGGTTCTGTGAAGCATATCAAGGCGCTCAGCAGTTCCCTCCTCCTCCTCCTCTTCTTCTTTCCTGCTCTTCTCCTTCACTGCCAAAAGCCTTTTCTCCTCAGCCCCTTGCTGCCTAGATCTTTTTCCTTCACTTCTTTGCTTCCAAAACCCTATTTCCCTCCCACCACTCAGTGGGTTTTTGAGTCTGCTTTTTCTGAATGGCAGAAGGGAATTTAACTGGATGGCCCCAAGAGTTCCTGCTGCTATTATAATTTTTGCAAAGGCTGGGTGACTATCTGTTGGGGTGCTTTGATTGCACTTTTTCTGCATGGCAGAAGGGGGTTGGACTGGATGGCCCCTGGGGCCTGCGATGGTGCAAAACCCTTGTGCTGCTTAACAGCTGACCTGGAGGTTGGCAGTTCGAATCTGCAGGATGGGGTGTGCTCCCTCTGTTAGGCCCAGCTCCTGCCAACCTAGCAGTTTGAAAACATACAAATGTGAGTAGATAAATAGGTACCACTTTGGCAGGGAAAGGCAAACAGATGTTCCAAACAATCTTGCCAGCGACATAACCAGGAGGTGACAATGCAGGTTTCTCGGTTTTCAAATGGAGAAAAACACCTCTCCTGGTAGATGTTAGATCTTGTTCTTAACTCTTATGTATTACTGTAGGTGTGGGCAAACTAAGGCCTGGGGGCCGGATGTGGACTCCTGGGTGCTTACTTCAAGGCCTCCTCATTTTCCCTGTCTTCTTGACATAAGGACACGGTTGCTTCTGTGTCCTTATGCCAAAAAGATTGAGGAGGAAGGCACATAACAACTGAAAGCCCTCTGGAGTAATCTCAGCCACCATGTGTCTCACCCACCTCCCGGCATAAGAATGGTACGAGTGTCCCAATTCTTATGATGGTGGGAGGATGGCTCGAGGAAGGCATGCGACAGCTGAGAGCTCTCTGGAGCACACTCAGCCGCTGCCTGTCTTGCCCTCCTCCCAGCATAATGACAAGAGGACAGCCCGAGGATCATGGGAGGAGGATGGAGAGGAAGATCAAGGCAGTCGCCACGTGTCCTGCCTTCCAGCATAAGAATGGGACGAGCATCCCTGTCTTTATGCTGGGAGAACGACCTGAGGATGATTCGGGCCCTTTCCTTGCCCCTCCTAGCCCCCATCCTTTCTTGGCCCCTCTCCCTTCTGGCCCGGCCCTCCCAACAGGGCCCACAGTGCAGCCCCAAGGCAAAATAGTTTGCCCATGTGTGTATTAGTGGAACCAATTTTGGCAGAACTTCAATTGGTAAAGTTCAGGTTCTCTGTAAGTCTCACTATCATCCTGATTATGGAATCAGTTAGTCTTTATTCTCCTTCTCCACTGAAATGTTTGCTTTGTTTTGTTTACAGGTGGATGCACGAAGCATACCAGTGTTAGCAAAATGGCAAAATTCTTATAGCATTAAAGTTGTACTTCAAGAGTTAAGGCGTCTAATGATGTCCAAAGAAAATATGAAGCTTCCACAACCTCCAGAAGGACAAACGTACAACAATTAATTTTAGCTGAATCCCAAACTTGTCTTAAACAACTTCTACTTATGTTAATGTCTTGATTCAATCTCACAATGCAAACCACCTGCACATTAAGAGTTTCTGCTGGTGTACATGATCTGGACATTTGAAAGAATATATATATATGTATATGTATGCCCCATATATTTTCAGGCACAAACAGACAAAAAAGGCAGCACATTTTTTTTCCTTTTACCAAGGCACTGTCATATTAAGCATAAGCCTGAAGTAGCCTAAAATCGGAGCTCCATTGTTTCAAGATGAAAGCATGACAGGAAGTGCCAGGTTGCTGTGGAATAATGTTTCAAAAACCTTTTCTCAAGAAGAAAATCAAAAACAAATGGCATGCTTTATTCATCTTGCTTTAGTAAAAGAGCTGCAGATAAAATTGTTTCAGTAGCAGGTACTGCAAATACCATTGCTCAACTTGTTTAATTTTTGCAAAGGTGTGGGTGCTGACTGCTAGTAGTGTCACAGAATACGGTCAGGATTGTTTTGATACTTGTATTTATAAAATGGGGAAATGATTTTCTTTTAAGCGGCTCCTGTGTGTTACATGTAATGGACATTGCAAATATTTGTTTACAAGTCTTTGTTCTAATAAACCATGCATTTAAGTTTTAGTGAAACAAAACAAAAAAAGGAAATAGGTGTATGGATATGTGATTGAGAATAAAGTTAGTCTTCAAATGTAAATAAAATGTGGAAAGTATCTCTGAGGCTCTGCTATTTCTATATTTATGTTATGTGGGTACTACATTACAAGAAGTCAAATTTTGCATCTAAGCTATGTTCAATCACCACTGTCTTATAAATGATACGTTGGGGATTTGGAGCACATTGTGGAGTTCCTTGCCAAAGATATTGGCTACAAGCTATTTGTGCAAGAGATAGAACCTGATATCTGTTCTTCCACTTCCTTTTTGTGTTAATCTTGAAAACAGTGGTCTTGCTGTTGTAATTCTTGTTTCAGGACTCCTTGTTCTAGGTGCCTTTTGTTGTACATGTATATTAGTAAATAGTGATGTGGGACAGGTTTGGGGGAGTGTAGAACAGCTTCCATGGATTTCGGTTCTGGTTTGAATCTGAATGCTGTTCTATTAAGCAATTTGAGAGGCATAGAGTTAAAGTTGGGCCATGAACAATGATTCTTTAATAAGCTAATTTTAAAATCCTAAAGAGACTTGCAAGGAGGTGCATGCATAGCTGTTTGTGTGATACACTCTATATCCTCTATAGCTCACAACCTCTGAGGATGCCTGCATAGATGTGGGTGAAACATGAGAAGAGAATGCTTCTGGAACATGGCCATACAGCCGGAAAACTCACAACAACCCAGTCCTCTATAAGGTTATATGCAGAGGCATACTCTGTTTATTTTCAAATATATGTCACGGTACATATGAAAAGCAATGCTTTTAGCACTAGGAACTTTAGAAGTGCTTTGTGATTAAAAGAAAATGAAAATTGAAGCTTTCCTCTTTAAAATTCACAACAACCAGAAACGGATTGGCTGTGTACTTTCTAATATCCTAATGGAAGGAATGCTTATTGAAAATAATGTACCCTAAGGTAAGTGTTTCATTTCAGTGTAACTAAATTTAAGAATATATATTTTGTTTGGGATTGTTTGTAGGATGCAGTTTAGTATATTGTCTTCCCCAAAAAGGGGGGGGGGGGGTCGGATCCTTATCAGGAGAAGATGTACTCTTTTGGAAGAATATTGTAGAGTAATATTAGGCACAAACAGAATCATAACAAAACTGGACAAAATTGGAATGCATACACAGATACATTTTTAAAAATCAGCAAATTTAGAAAGATAATCTAAAGAAGGCAAGCAATAAACATCACTTCAAATAGAGCAAATTTACAGTAGAATTGTTTTGCCATAATACAAGGCTACAATGAGAGTAAACAACCAAGACCATTTTGACCTTGGTTGTTTACTATATTACTACTGTAGAATATATTCCATGCCACTGTTTCTGCAGGACCCAGGGATGCTGCAGCAGACTAGATTCAAACAGTAACAAAATATTGAAATTAAAAATACAGCATATTTTTATACCCAGCTTTTCACCTAACCAGAACCGAATGTGGCTTATAAGAGATGGTTTTGTTATTATTTTTGTTGTTAACTGTCATCAAGTAAATTTTGACTTATGGTGATCCAATGAAGGAGAGGATTCCAAATCACTCCATCATCATCAGCCCTGCTCAGGCAGGTCTTTCAGTCTCAGGATTGTGGATTCCTTGTTTAAGTCTATGTGTCTGGAATGTGGTCTTCATCTTCTTTTACTTCCAAACATTATTATCTCTTCTGGTGAGTCATGATATGTCCAAAGTATGACAGTCTCATTTTAGTAATTTCGCCTTCATTTGTTCTAAGAACAATTTGTCTTTACAAATAATGATATCTTTACAAGTCCTTTCCAGTACCACATTCCAAATGAGTTTATTTTCTTGCTATCACCTTACTTCACTATATCCAGCTTTCACAACGATAGATAGAAATTGTAAATATGATAGCTTTGACAATCCTAAATTTAGTATTGTTGTATATCTTTACACTTGAGTATGCCTAGTTCTTTATAGTTGCTATTCTGAGTTTTCTGAGTAGTTGACAGTAGTCTGCATTCTGCTTAATGGCTAAGCCATGATGTAGAAAAAATATTTCAATCTTTTCTTCATCTAAAGTTATATTAATAATATAAATCTGTAGTCATTTTTGTTTTCTTCAACTCATGCTCAACTATGAACTTGCCTCTGCCCTTTTTTCCTTCATGTTTTCCAGTAATTATTACAAGTCCTTGATATTTTCTACTAGTAGCATAGTGTCCTCTGCATGTCTTAAACCATCAATGTTTCTTCCTTCAATATTCCAACCTTTTCATCTTGAGTCTAATCCTGCTTTGCACATTACCTGTTCAACGTAAAAGTTAAACAGCATCATAAAATGCAACTTTGCCTGATCGCTTTGCCAGCTGGAAACCATTTAGTTTCTCTGTATATTATCCTGACTGCAATCTCTTGACCTGAGTGCAGGTTATACATCAGTACAATCAAATGTTTTGATGCATCAATTTCTTAAGAGCTGTCCCAAGTTTTTATGATCTGTCACAATCAAAGGCTTTGCTCTAGTCTTCAACATAGGGTGATTTTCTTCTGAAATTCTTTGGTATTCTTTATTATCCAACATATATTCGCAGTATTGTTGCTAGTCCCTCTTCCTTTCCTAAACATAGCTTGGATATCTGGTATTTGTTGCTCCATATATGGTAAAAGATTTTGTTGATGTTTGAGTGAATTCTGGCAAGAATATTGGGACTAATAAATTCATCGCTTGTCTTGCAGACAATTTTATTGTTCAAAGGGGGATCAGCTATTTTAGATCTGATCCTAACCAATAGTAACAACCTGGTAAATGGGGTGGAAGTGGCAGGTTTCTTAGGTGGGAGTGACCGTGTTCTTCTAGAGTTTGTTATACAGGGGAAGGGAGAAGTCAAGCATAACTGGGTAATGTTTTGCTTGGAGAAGAAAAGTGATTCCATCTAAACATTGGGGGGGGGGGGGGGGAAGATGTCCTGGTGGTAAGAGATGTTCAACGATCAAAAATGCTTCCCAAGAATGTGGTGGAGTCTCCTTTTCTAGAAGTCTTTGTAGAGGCTGGAAGACCATCTGTTGAGACTGCTTTGATTGTGCGTCCCTGCATGTCTCAATGGGTTTGGATTGGATGGTCCTTGTGGTCTCTTCCAACTTTTATTCTGTGACCTATAAGCAAAGACAACATGCAAAATATTAAGAAGGTGGCATTTAAAGATGTTTGGCTTCTCTGTCCTAAAATACGTTTCTTCCACACAAACTGAATATGCCTGGAATTTAATATTTTAATTCACATTGCCTGCATTGTGCACTATAAGGGAGTTTGCTTTTTCCAGGATTTTGTGTTGTCTAAGGTGTTAAATTAAGATGATTGCATAAGTCAGTTCAGCTTCTGTGTATGAAATGAGTTGAATAATAATTTATTTTTACCCACCATCTCTCCAAAGGGACTCGAGGGAATGGCATGGGTTACCTTGTTAAGAACCTGATTCATTCCCTAGAAAATTGTAGGATTCCCTAGTACTAATATTCCATTCTATAGTGTGTATTGAATGTATCAGTTTTTCTGTGCCTGTTCTGCCATCAGTTGAATTACATCGATATGGAAATCTGGATGCTTATAATCAATGAGCAGCTATCTCAATCACGCTGATTGAAGCCTGGCCAAGTTGCAGATGAACAAAATCTGAGAAGAACCAGAGTTGAGGGGCACCATAGCTAGTGATTGAGCTCAAAGTTCTATTTCGGTAATAGACTTTTGACATGATTTCTGGTTGTATGTTAAGTTTAATTGGCTGCCCTCTATTACTGTAAGTCAGGGAAACTGCTTTTGTTGCCTTAGAAGCTTCTTAGAATATCAGGTTGTGAGTTTTTTTGGTGTGGAAAGGGTGGGATGTGTCTCCAACTTCTACCTGTTGGAAAGCCAAAATAGCTCAGGTAAAATAGTTGCAGTATTCTTTCATTGTTGTCCTGCTGTATAAATAGTTGGGCAGCAAGAAAGTACTGGAAGTTTCCTTGTTTGACGTTATTGACATCAGACACTCTTGTGTAAACATGCAATATTGTGACTGTTTTTTAAGTTTATAGTAAACATATTTGCAATACCAGGGCACGAGATACTTCATCTTCCTGTTCAGACACTGTTGGTTTAACATATAAAGTAGCAATGCATGTTGTGTAGATTCAGATAATGTTATTTCCTATGCTTCTTCCACCTAGTACCATTATTGCATTTTATTCATTCATTTGTTAAATGCATTCATTTCAATTCTAGCTCTTTTAATATTGATTTTATTAGAATCAGTTTTTATTACATATCTTATTATAAACCCTTCTAGATAGTATGCATAACAAGTGCTAAAATAGTAAATCTTAAACATATTAGGAAGAGAGTACTAAAAATATTAGTTGTGATGTTCCAGTTTCTCAAATCCAAATATATAAATTACAGATTGCCAAATTATTCTAATTTTGAAATCATTCTGTGCATTCTAAATATATTAATACAGCATATTCTTGCAGCAGCCAGGATGTTAACTGGGGCCCACTACAGAGAGAGGTCAACCCTCCTGTTTAAGGAGCTCCACTGGCTGCCGTTTATTTTCCGAGCCCAATTTAAGGTGCAGGTGCTTACCTACAAAGCCCTGAACGGTTTGGGACCACCCTACCTGCGTGACTGTATCGTTGTCTACGAACCCACACGTTCACTCCGGTCATCTGGAGAGACCCTGCTCGTGATCCCGCCCGCGTCACAAGTGCGCTTGGTGGGGACACGAGACAGGGCCTTCTCTGTGGTGGCCCCCCGCCTCTGGAATGCCCTCCCGAAAGACCTCAGACAAGCCCCTACACTGGCAGTCTTCAGGAAGAATTTGAAAACCTGGCTGTTCCAATGTGCCTTCTCAGACTAGGAACCCCAGTACCAAATCCCAGAAGCACTTTAGTTAGAACCAAGATCACCGCACACCGCACTTATACTATAACCCCATATTCCTCCGACACATCAGCACTTTTAATCCTGTACCCCTACTCTGGCCGGCTCAGTTTTTAATAATGTCTTGTTGTGCTGCTCTTGTTATTGTTTTTGCTTAACCGTTTATTTGCTAGGTATTGTTGTATTGTTGTATTGTGTGGGCTTCGGCCGTTGTAAGCCGCATCGAATCCCTTGGGAGATGCTAGCGGGGTACAAATAAAGTTATTATAATAATAATAATAATAATAATAATAATAATAATAATAATATTTTTTTATTTCACTGAGTTTTTGACCTTCATATTATTCTGTACAGAAGCAGCTGATCTGAGAGACCATTACAGAGTAATGTTTTCAGGTGCCTCTTCCTTGCTGCCTACACAATGTCATAAGCGCTGCTCATTTGCCTTTCCTCCAACTCAACTCCTCATCCTGGCTTCCCCTCACAATGCACTTCTTCCTTGCTTATTGCACTTGACAATTTCTGCACCATTCAGATATCTCCCTTCCTTTGAGTCTGAAAGGAAAAGAATTTATTGCAAAGCAAATTCACAGAAGGGAGCCACCACATTTTGTCCTATACTTTGGGTATCAAAAGGGACTAGACTTACACTTTTTAAAAAAGAAATAAACTTGGAATATAGGACAGATGATAGTTGAGATGCACTCACAATGGTGTGCTTATAATCTGGGGAAAACCTGGCCAACAGGGGTATGACCAGTCTAACCAAAACTCTTTAAAAGAATAAAACTACCAATCAACACTTCGAATTTACAAATGCTAAGCAGAATATCAATGTCCTTATTACTCACCTGGTGTTAATCGGGAGGAAATTGCACAATGGAGGTGTGGTTTCATAAAGAAAAGGCCATGTCTTGCATTCCCACTAGCCTAGTGTCTCTCAGTAGCAGAATGTACAATGGGCCCTCAAGACCAAGCCTGTAAGCTGCAGACGACTTTGTACAAAAAAAATTGGTAAGTAATTGGCTTCAAATGACAGGAAAGGAATTCTACCTGAGCTTGAGGAAGAACTTCCTAACTGTGAGAGATGTTCAGCAGTGGAACTCTCTGCCCCAATGTGTGGTAGAGGCTCCTTTTTTGGAGACTTTTAAACAGAGGCTGGATGTCTATCCGTCAGGGGTGCTTTGAATGCGATTTTCCTGCTTCTTGGCAGGGGTTGGATTGGATGGCCCATGAAATCTCTTCCAGGTTTATGATTCTAATTAATGCCAGATTGATATTATACAGCATATTATTCAGTTCCAGTCTCCATTGAGATGGAGGAAGTTTCTGCAGAAAGTCTCTTTTCCTCTGTTTCTTCCTACCTCTCTCTTGATGTGTGCGGACTCAATTGCCACAGATATCAACATTTAGAACAGTGGTTCCCAACCTTTGGTCTGCCAGGTGTTTGAGACTTCAACTCCCAGAAATCCCAGCCATTATACCAGCTGTTAAGAATTGTGGGATCTGAAGTCCAAAACAAAAGTCCAAAAGACCAAAGGTTGGGAACCACTGATTTAGAAGCACTGCTATGCGCTGGTTATACAAAGTGATGATCTCAAGCAGTTCATCTATTTAAAGATAATGTTTGATGGGCCTCCCACCACTACATAGGAGTTTATATCTTTGTAGAGAGAGAGAGAAGAAATAAGTGTAGCATTTAACTGAGCCCTGGAATCATTAAGTGACCCATCTCTGACTAAAGTGAGATGGCTGGACTCTACTCATTGAAGGAATGAGTAGAGTCTGGGCTGTGCATCCAAAATAACTTCAATTTTCACTTTTTCACTTTGAATTTAAGTGGTAAGGAATGAACGTTCTAGGTTTTGAGAGATCTTTTGACAAATGGCTCTGAGGCTCACCTACCTGAGCAACCTAATAATAGCTATTGCAACTTACTGCCTCTCCTTTTTTATGAGCAAGTGTATCATGACTACTGCTTTTTCTCCATGTTTCTTCTGCTTATTTGTTTCAAGAGGCCAACAAGAAGTTGCAATAAGAAGGGTTCCCCCCCCAGAAAGCCCCCCCCCCCGAAATTGGTGGTCTGGTCAGAGCACAGGTCTCATCAGTCCCCTGATACATAGCATTAAATGAGAGTATGCATGTTTTTTTTCAGCGTTTTGTATAATAAGTTCCCAAAGAACTGTCGAATTTGAAATCCTGTGTGTTGTTAGGAAGCAGTAGTGTTGGATCAATTGTATGCCAAGCCCATCTAGTAAGAAAGTTACCCATAAAGAAAAATCTAGTTTTAGCCAGTTGTGGTAACAAAAACATCTCAATCTCTGTGCCGCTACTGCAACCCAGCCCACAACATGAGCCAGTGAGCTCTTGTTCCACACTTGAAATCTTTCCTGTCATATTGGTCACTGTGGACTCAATAGGGAGTCCCCTTCACAGGCTGTGGCCTTGGGTCTCTTTTTGGGTCACTTTTGGTTCTGCAAAATGCCAACCCTCCTTTCTCACAAGAGGAGCACAAATGAGGGCGAAGAGCAAATGCTGCTGGCCGAAGATCGACCAGATTTGATCGAGTCTCTTGATCCCAGGTGTGACAGTGGTGATAACAACCGAAGTTGCTTAAGAAACATTAATTTTCGGGAGAAGGAAAGAGAATACCTGTCGGTTCCTGAAAGTTTGGATTATTTGCCTTCACACAGTAAGATTTATAAGAAATGGCTGCAAGGACAAAGCTACAGGTAACTACAACATCCTTAATACCTTGCACATCATTCCTGGGTTGGAATTATTAAATGGGGGACATGTGGTATTATAGTCTGAGTGTTGGACTTGGACTTCGGAGATCAGGATTTAATCCCTGCTCAGTCATAGAAACCCACTGCACTGGGTGACCTTGGGCAAGTCAAATGCTCTTAGTTTTAGAGAAAAGGAATGGAAAATCCCTTCTGAATTAATTGAGAAAAGCCAATGGAAAGTTTGCCTTAGGACTGCAGTAAGTTGGAGAGAAGTTGAAGGCATAAAGCAACACAAATTACAATGTGAAGTTTTTCCTTGGTGCTACAGCATTCAAGGGTAGGAAAGCTACCTTAGTTTGAATCCTCCAAACCAATGAATTTCCAGGGAGGAGAGATTTATTGCATCTGCTAGATCTAAATGATGATATTTTGGGGTCTCATCATGCCAAGATTTCCTGAGAGATCACCTTTCCCCCCTCTCTAGGTCCAATTTAATCACCCCCCAAAAGAACTTTAGAATAAAAAGGAACCTTTAACCATTTTGTACAAGTGGCTTCCTAAATGTAGTTGTTTATAAGAGTAGTTACAAAAGCAATAATTTCCCCACTATTTGAAGATATCGAAATGATTACTTTAAAAAAGAATAATCAGAATCCTACAAGTTTCTGTTTCTTCATTAAAGGATAATGTTATTAATCATAATTTATGTAAGAGTTTGACATGTCAGATAAATGAAGTTGGTTCCCAGTCTACAGAAAAACAATCAGCAAAATAAAATGCAAACTAATAACATCTTGAAGGCCACATTTGACCAACCCCATCTAAAATTCAGATGAAATGGTTTTTGTTGTTGGGATCTACTGCCTCAATCCACCCATTTTCTTGGAGTCATATTATGGAATATGTCTAACATCAGTTGTCTCAAAAAGACAGTCATGAAGGGGCGAGGTATATATTCAGCAAGACACACCTCATGTTAAAAGGGCTAAAGTTTAGAGAGATGTAGAGCTTGTAAATCCTTCACCCTTTTCAAATACGTTCCACTATTTCCTCTTCATGTGTATTCATTAATTGTATACGATTTTTTAAATTATTACTTTAAAAAAGCCCTGTATTGCCATCTACTGGTGACAATGAAGAGTACATACATATTTGGCAGGTGATGGGGAATGGATACAGGAAGGGACACAAAATGAATAGGCATTTGCAGTACATTGAGACCCATATCCCAGTTAATAGCAAGTACTGTTACCACTTGCCTCCTGAAGTACAAGGCTGCTGTTTGCACATATTTGGGGATGGGGAACAGAAAGGATTGCTGCCACCACTGTGAACTCTCTTCGAAGCAAGTGATACAGGACCTTGCAACTATCACAAATATCAGAAGGGAAAGGAAGATACGAGAAATACAAATACCCAAGAATTTTAGGATTTTTTTTAAAAAAAATCATGAACATAATACACAGGTAGTAATGCACAGCCAAATTGCATATGAAATGATTGTTGGAGAGAATGTTTCTTGTAACTAGGATATCCTTCAGTCTTCTTTGGAAAGAGTAAGAAAAATTGGACCTGCTTTGAAAAAAACCCCTCAGAACTGTAAAAAAAAAAACAAAAACCAGGGAGAACTAGATCTTTTGCATTATGGCATCCTAACCGTTAGAAATAAGAATAATAAATCTGCATCTTTTAGCAATTAAAACTGTTGTAGTAAATTAAAAGAGCAAAATGGAACCCATTGGTGATAATAAATAAAATTGCCAGGGATATAATGAAGCATTTTTCACTGGGAAGGAGGTACTCTAAACTTCATGTGAGGAGAAAATTTTCATAATTAATGATAAAACTAATCCACAAGTAATGCACTTTTAATTAGAAAGTTCGCTGTGAAGCATCCATAAAGGAAATCAATACAGTGTTAAAATACATGTAAAATAGTTGGGTGAACTAAATAGCAATGACTCATGCAAATTAGGCTACTGTAATGATTTGAGTCCAATGTGCCATGGTTTCTCTGCAAACTTGTGGAGAAGACGTCCAACTGAAATTTCTTCTATGCTTTACTTTCAAAGGGTAAGGTTATGAAATTTGTTTGTCTCTGATAAAGCACTGAATGCAGCTGTGGGTGAACCAAAGGTGAGTCATGTAGCCTACAAAGTCTACATGCATGGTTTTTCTTCATGCCTTCTGGGTTCCCATGACATTAGCTATATCTGTACAAAACAATGGCTAGAACATGTTGAATTTTTTTCCAAATTGAAAAGTGCCAGCCACAGATTTATTTCTAAAGTCAAGATTCTGAAATATAGCTATTTAGGTTTTTAGGATGCTTAGGAAAAGGTAAACTATTAATTAGTTAATTGTTGTGCTTGTTTCTTTTCATTTTTAGATTGGACTGGGATCGATGGTTGGTGATGGGCCTCATTGGCATAGTAGTAGGAATCCTGGGTTTCCTAATCCATCAAATAATTGATTATCTCATCCAGCTGAAATGGGAGCTGGTAGAAAATTATATTCAGGTAAAATGGCAGCAAACGTAAATTACTGTTAAATGGCAAAATGTAAATTACTGTTTTGTTAGGATTATGCATCTTTTTGTTGGATAGTGACAATTTTGTGGGCATGCCCTGAGAAGTTTGTGTGCTTTCGATAGCTTCTCTTAATGATGAGCATTTATCAGCAGGGACCATTTTGCCCCATCCAGGTTCCTACTGGATATTATCTTTGGGCTCAAATTGAGGTCCTAGGATGAATCTTGATGTTGCTTTGTGAAAATTAAGAAGGGCCCAGTCTTCAAATTCTATATAAGCCAAGGTATGTCTCCAAAGACCAGGACAATACAATCGGCAGTGGAATAACACTGCCTTGGAGTATGTTGGAGTCCCCTTCTCTGGATGTTTTAAACAGAGGCTGGATGGCCATCTATTGGGAGCACTTGGATTGTGTGTTCCTGCATGGCAGGGAGATGGAGTAGATGGCATTTGTGGATACTTCCAGATCTATGATTCAACTGTTGTTTGTTTCTGGCTATGTGATCTCTGTGAGCACTCTATCTAGACCAGGCGTCCACAAACTTTTTAAGCAGAGGGCCAGGTCACAGTCCCTCAAACTGTTGGAGGGCCGGTTTATAATTTGAAAAATAAAACATGAATTCCTGTGCACGCTGCACATATCTTATTTGTAGTGTAATAAACACTTAAAAACAATACAATAATTAAAATGAGGAACAATGTTAACAAATATAAACTTATTAGTATTTCAATGGGAAATGTGGGCCTGCTTTTGGCTGATGAGATAGGATTGTTGTTGTTGTTATGTGCGTTCAAGTCGTTTCAGACTTAGGTTGACCCTGAGCGAGGGCCGGGTGAATGACCCTGGAGGGCCACATCTGGCCCCCGGGCCTAAGTTTGAGGACCCCTGATCTAGACTCTAAGGGGCCCGGGGGTCTGCTGAGTCACTGATTTTAGACAGTCTCTAGGTAGAGTGCAGCAGGTGAATTAGGTTTGCAGAGTCAACCTTGACTCTTCACTGTATTTTTAAGGCTTCTATTGGAGGCATTTCTTCATGTCTGGCCATATACTTTCCCTGAGCACGTGGCACAAAGGGGCAGGGCTTCTGCTAAATCACTGATTTGCTTGGGAAATATATAACTGGGACCTCTGTCTCTGAGGCCAATTCTGACAGTCTTAAAATAATTAAAAAGTGCAGTCTTGTCCCCTGAGCTTTTTCTTCATTAAGACAAACAGTTCCTATGACATTTTCTCATGTCACCTTTATTCTTAAGTTTTGTTCTCTTATCATCTGCATTTCATCTTCTGCCATTTATGCATATTCTTCTTAAAATGAGGCACCCAGACCTCAACCCAGTTCTCCTAGAGAGGCCCAACTAATATAGAATATAGTGAGCCTATTATTTCCCTTGACTTGGAAAACTACTTTGTGTATGCAGGGTGAGTCCAGCCCATTCAAATAATCACAGACACATGTAAATACACTGGAATAACAATGGTCACAACTTTATTGGTTACATTTTATAATAGGGTTGGCAGCCACACATGGACCTGGATTTTGGTATTGATCAGGATATCTGTTGATATTGCTCCAGGCTGAAGACAGAAACCATGGCATAACCCTCAGCAAGGGAATGCTGTACTGTACTGCTGTTGTTCTGAACCCATCTTGAATATAACCCCTGAGTCCCCTCAAAGGGACTCCCTTGAAGGCAACTGCCAAGAGGAGCTCCTGGTAGTTGCCTTTATACTCCCACTCTGACTGGATTGAAGACTAAGTTGTCACTCTGATTGGCCTCTGGGCAATCAATACTTTTGAACCACCAGATTCAAAATGGATTGGCTACTGCTCCTGTTCTCTTTCCCTGGGCTCCCCAAACACTGAAAAGATTTGGAAAGCTGGCCAAACAGCAAAGATGGTGGCCCTAATGACTCTGCTCCCACCAGTCCCACAACTGGCTTGTTTGATAAGTCAGGTGGGCTACTTTCTAGTAATGCAGGCACTGTTGCAGCCTTTTCCGATGTGATGAGATATAGAGTATTTATATTTAAATAAAGCATTTTTAAAAATAAAGTTGTACCTATACATTAGCATGTTAGTCTTGTTTTGTTGTATCTTTTCGTCATGTATTCTTTTTCCCTCTTTAAGTATGGATAAGTTGTTTTCCTATTATCATTCCAGGATCTAGATCAGAGATCCTGGTGTTGTGTATGTTTCTGTTTTTGAAAAGTCTGGATAGAGTAAATCTAACTACAAAACAAAAAACCAGATAATTATGTCTGAGACAGCAGAAATTGCAATGCATTCATCCAGGACAGTGAATGCTGTCCTCACCTTTTACAATGGTCTAATAGACCCAGTGGCTAATGTGTGGTATAACAGTTTCGGTTTCCTTGACTGGGGGCCAGCTATGTTGAGCTCTTGAAGTGGTCTATAAGGAATCTGCATATTATTGAGTGTGTCAGCAACAAGAGCCCACTAGTCAATAAAGAGGACTTCGCGGATAAATAGTTCAGAGCATCTGGTCTTCATTTTGACCTGGCAGAGGTTAAAAATGTTGCCATCAAAGTGAAAACAAATATAGACTCCTTAAAATTGCAATTGGAATAGCTGAGAAGGGACCAAGAAGGAATTGTTTCCATGCCATTACATTTCACCATAATTAAAAACACCAGGAGGATTTTATTTGCAAGAAAGGTGAGCAAAAGGAGATTGATGAATATACACTCCAGCCTCTGAATGTCTCTCCCTGGGCTTTCCCCCTTTTGTTTGGTTCTGCAACTTCTAATGAGAAGATCATGTTTTTTTAAGTTGCCTATTGACTTATGGTGACCCCATGAATTTCATAGAATCATAGAATCAAAGAGTTGGAAGAGACCTCATGGGCCATCCAGTCCAACCCCCTGCCAAGAAGCAGGAATATTGCATTCAAATCACCCCTGACAGATGGCCATCCAGCCTCTGTTTAAAAGCTTCCAAAGAAGGAGCTTCCACCACACTCTGGGGCAGAGAGTTCCGCTGCTGAACGGCTCCCACAGTCAGGAAGTTCTTCCTCATGTTCAGATGGAATCACCTCTCTTGTAGTTTGAAGCCATTGTTCGCATCCTAGTCTCCAAGGAAGCAGAAAACAAGCTTGCTCCCTCCTCGCTGTGGCTTCCTCTCATATATTTATACATGGCTATCATATCTCCTCTCAGCCTTCTCTTCTTCAGGCTAAACATGTCCAGCTCCTTAAGCTGCTCCTCATAGGGCTTGTTCTCCAAACCCTTGATCATTTTAGTTGCCCTCCTCTGGACACATTCCAGCTTGTCAATATCTCTCTTGAGGTGTGGTCTAACCAAAGCAGAATAGAGGGGTAGCATTACTTCCCTGGACCTAGACACTATGCTCCTATTGATGCAGGCCAAAATCCCATTGGCTTTTTTTTGCCACCACATCACATTGTTGGCTCATGTTTAACTTGTTGTCCACAAGGACTCCAAGATCTTTTTCACTCGTACTGCTCTCAAGCCAGGCAGCCCCGATTCTGTATCTTTGCATTTTGTTTTTCCTGCCAAAGTGGAGTATCTTGCATTTGTCACTGTTGAACTTCATTTTGTTAGTTTTGGCCCATCTCTCTAATCTGTCAAGATTGTCTTGAATCCTGCTCCTGTCCTCTGGAGTATTGGCTATCCCTCCCAATTTGGTGTCGTCTGCAAACTTGATGATCATGCCTTCTAGCCCTTCATCTAAGTCATTAATAAAGATGTTGAACAGGACCGGGCCCAGGATGGAACCCTGCGGCACTCCGCTCGTCACTTCTTTCCAGGATGAAGAGGAAGCATTGGTGAGCACCCTCTGGGTTCGTCCATTTAACCAATTACAGATCCACCTCACCGTAGTTTTGCCTAGCCCACATTGGACTAGTTTCCTTGCCAGAAGGTCATGGGGGGCCTTGTCGAAGGCCTTACTAAAATCCAGGTACGCTACATCCACGGCATTCCCCACATCTACCCAGCTTGTAACTCTATCGAAAAAAGAGATCAGGTTAGTCTGGCACGACTTGTTTTTGATAAATCCATGTTGACTATTAGCGATGACCGCATTTGTTTCTAAGTGTTTGCAGACCACTTCCTTAACAATCTTTTCCAGAATCTTGCCTGGTATCGATGTGAGGCTGACCAGACAGTAGTTGTTTGGGTCAATTTCATAGGATATACTTAGGCAAGGAATGCTCAGGGGTGATATTGCCAGTTCTACCTTCTGATTATAGCACCTGATATTTTCTTTGGTGATCCTACGGTAGCGCAGTGGATTAAAGCGCGGAGCTGCTGAACTTGCTGACCAAAAGGTTGCAGGTTCGAATCTGGGGAGTGGTGTGAGCTCCTGCTATTAGGCCCAGTTTCTGCCAACCTAGCAGTTCAAAAAGATGCAAATGTGAGTAGATTAATAGGCAACACTCTGGTGGGAAGGTAACGGAGCTCCATGCAGTAATGGCACTCCAGTCAGTCATGCCGGCCACATGACCTTGGAGGTGTCTACGGGTAACGTCGGTTCTTTGGCTTAGAAATGGAGATGGGCACCAACCCCCAGAGTTGGATACAACTGGACTTAATATCAGGGGAAAACCTTTACCTTTACCTATTTTCTTTGGTGGTCTCCCATGCAAGTACTAACCCTGCTTCGCACCCAAGACCACACCTTTAGGGTATTTAGATTGAGATAACACTATGTTACAAAATTTGTAAAAAATTCTGTTCCTGGTTTGAACATGTTATTTCCTATTAAATTGTATGGTACTTATTTTGAAAGTAGTTGCTATACTCCAGAAACTTCGGTTTTGGGGCTGCCACAAACCATGTTGAATTGGTTGAGACTCAAAGTGTTCATTGAAAAACAATAGCAAAATGTGCTGCAGGATGTCCTGCAAAAACAAAGTTTTTGCAGTTTAAGAGACGTTGTCTATGTTTCTGTGACAGAACCAATTTTAAAATGACATTGGCAACCCAGGAACAAATGTTGTGTTACATAGTGTAATCATTTATTGTTCTGTGTGTTCAAATTATTTTGACATATGGGTTTTCCTTGGCAAGATTTGTTTAGAAGGGATCTGCCATTGCCTTTCTTTGAGGCCAGGAGAGTGTGACATGCCCGAAGTCATTCAGTGAACTTCATGTCTGAGCGCGGATTCAGAACCTTATTTCCAGAGTCATAGTCCAATGCTCAAACCACTACTTTGGGAATCCCTGCACTATATCATGCTGACTCTCACAAGATGATTGCTTGGTTGCTGAATTCCACTTCCTCCAATCCAGGCATCTATATGTGAAGTATTCCAATTAGGCAAATTCGTCTCATTTGTATTCCATTTATGCAAATATGGTCATTAATTATTCCACCTTTTTCTTCTACATTTCAACCCCCCCCCCCCCCCCAAGAAGAACCAGCATAGAGTGATGTTAAATGTGCTCAACTTCACACAGAGAGACCCAAGTTCAAGTCTGCTTGGTCATACAATTTTTCATGTGCCTTTGGCTACCACTTTGTTGTTTATTTATTCTGTCGCTTCTGAGTCTTTGTGACCTCATGGACCAGCCCACATCAGAGCTCCCTGTCGGCCATCACCACCCCCAGCTCCTTCAAGGTCAAGGCCCAGTCACTTCAAGGATAACATCCATCCATCTTGACCTTGGTTGGTCCCTCTTCCTTTTTCCTTCCATTTTCCCCAGCATCATTATCTTCTTCAAGCTTTCCTGTCTTCTCATTATGTGGCCAAAATACTTCATCTTTGCCTCTAATATCCTTTCCTCCAGTGAGCAGTCATGCATTATTTCCTGGAGTATGGTCTGGTTTGATCTTGTGATCCAAGGCACTCCAACACCACAGTTCAAAAGCATCTATCTTCCTTTTCTCAGCTTAACTTATGGTTCAGCTCTTGCATCCATCCACAGGGAATACCACTGCTTTAACTATGTGGGTCTTCGGCCACCACTATTTCTCACCAAACATACATAATTCCCAATCTTGATCTCTTGGTACAGTATAAACAAAACATGTTTATATTGTTATTATTATATTGCCTCCCAGAATTGCTTTGTTTGTACAGATAGAAGTTTAACTTACGTTATTTTCTTTTTGTGCAATATTTATCAAGAACCACATCAACATCTTGACAATCTAATCCACATATAAGTCAACTTTAAGGAATCAAGGGAAAATATCTCATGTCTGAGTTACCAACTTCTTTGATTTGCTAGGTGACCATGTTATATGCTATCCAGTTTTCTTTAATCACTACAATATGCTACATGTTTGCAATTTCCAGTCAAAGAGCTGACCTGAAGCAAAGGCAGGAAGTCTGTGGTAGTTTGCTGAACTATTTCATCATTGAGGCATCTTTCTCACTCAGATACAAGTGACTCTAACCTCAACACCATGACATTTTTGAAAATTCATGAGTCTGTTTACCTGTGATGTGCACTGGAGACAACATGGCTCTGGCTAAAACCAAAACAAGGAAAGGCAAGGCAAATCGCTAGTTCTACTTAGAAAAGTTCCAGTCAAATAACTAAACTTTTCAGTGATTATAATGCATGCATTCTAAATCTGTTCAAAATTAGATCTAGCATTTTGGCTATCAGGTTTTCCTTGGTGTGGATTTATATACATTATCATGCTATAATGATATAACTTTTACCCTATTTCTTTTATTTTTGCAAAATATTGTTTCTTTCACATTACACTACTTCATCACTATCACATGCCTTTAACTGCTGTGTTGTTGACTGATGGAAATTTGGAGTTTATCTTTCTGTGGGATATTTTAAATTCTTTGCTAAGCATTTGTATTTCTGCGGAACATATGAAATTCTCTGTTAGACAGCTGTAGCTAATGCCTTGCCAAAATAAAAATCCCAGAATTCTGGAGGAAACGGCTATGACAATAAAGTACTCTGTGTTGTTGAAGGCTTTTGTGGCTGGAACCACCAGGTTGCTGTGAGTTTTCCAGGCTGTATGGCCATGATCCAGAAGTATTATCTCCTGACATTTCACACATATCTATGGGCATCCTCAGAGGCAGTGAAGTCTGTTGGAAACTAGGCAAGTGAGGGTTATATATCTGTACCTGCCATAGATGTGGGTGAGATGTCAAGAAATTATGCTTCTGGAACATGGCCATACAGCCCAGAAAACTTACAGCAATCCAATAAAGTACTCTAATTGTCTAGGGTAACAAAGACTTAGATTTGCATTGAAATATGTTCTAGTTGGGTTTTTAAGGTAGCAGGGACATTAACTTTTCAAAAAGAAGAATCAGTTTGACTAAACATTTATTTTGTTGGTTTTTTATGTTACACTACACACACTACACTTGATCTTAGCCAAAAGGCCGAGAAGCGATGTGTATGTTTTTGTATGTTTTGCATGTTTTGATATGGTCAAAATTGACTAATCAATAAAGAATTGTTGTTGTTTATGTTGTGGATATTTCTTGAAATCTAAGTGATTATATAAAATATAAGTGGTTTTTAGCATCACAGGTTAATCTGTGTTATGTGATACTAGAAGTGCTACCCTTTTCCCCCCAAAATAAGACTGGATCTTATATTATTTTTTGCTCCAAAATATGTGTTAAGGCTTATTTTCAGGGGATGTCTTCTTTTTCCAAATTGACTTTATTTTTGCTTATTTTTCAAATATCTCCAAAAATCCTGAAAAATTATGCTAAGTCTAATTTTTGGGGTGGGTTTATTTTTGGGGAAACAGGGTATTTGGAAGACATCATTACTTAATGGCAGAATACATACTTTACATAAAGAAGATCCTAAATTCATTTTCTAGTATCTTCATATACAATTTAGAAATAATCTTGCTTGATACACTGCAGTCATTGTCAATGAGTGAGAACAATACTAGGTTATATGACTAAATGGTCTGATGCAGTGTAAAGCAATGCTCCTTGTTTCACACCTTTAAATAATTTAAAATGCTTACCAATATTCAGTATGTAATACAGGCTGTAGCACAGCAGGTTAATCACCAAGCTGCAATAAATCTTGCCAACTGGAAGGTTGATAGTTCGCAGCCCAGGTCAGGGTGAGCGCCTGACCTTCTGCCCAGCTTCTGCCAACCTAGCAGTTCAAAAACAAATGTGAGTCGATAAATAGGAACCACATTAAATCGGGGAGGTATTTTAGGTATGATGTTTCAATCAGAAAAGGGAAGTTTATGAACAAAGAAAAGCTCTTCGGCAAGGAGATGGAGCCACAGCACCCCCCTGTGGCCAGAACTGAGCACAGCCTCCAAAGATGCCAAAAGATGGGACAGCCTATATACCTTTATCTGTTGTCTGTCTTGTCATTGTATAGTTGGTATTGAATGTTTGCCGTATATGTGTTATGTGATCCGCCCTGAGTCACCTTTGGGATGAGAAGGGCAGAATATTAATTCTGTAAATAAATATTGAAATAATCCTTCATATTTAATGGCTTTTCAAATAAATAACTTAAAACAGGTGAATCATCTCTAAAATTCTAGAAACGAAATAATTTTCGACTTCCATATAGTTAGTGATTTTGTCTGAAAGTGTTGACAGTTAGAAGCCACTTGATAAGGAAAGGATGAAATAAGTTGGTAGAATTGATAAGGAAAGTGAAAAATGTAAAGAATGTCATTTCTACACTAATAATACTAATTTATTTATTTCTAAAACTGATAGAATAACAGCTTTCACATGACCTGGATCTGCATACTTGGAATTGGACTTCTTATGATCACTGTATCATCGGGATTGGTAGTGGTAAGTGGTTAGACTACTGCACTTTTCTGATCTGCTTTGAATGTGGTTGACATCTTTTATCCAGAATACTCCAAAATCTAAATTTATTCACGAGTGGCCTTTGCTTTCTGATATCTTAGCAATGTACAACTTTGTTTCATGTAATTTCATGTAACATTATAATTTTATTGTTTATAAAAATATCTTCAGGGCATTTGTATAACATGTATATTAAAATATCCAAAATTCAACACACTTCTGGTCTGAAATATTTTGGATGAGGGATACTCAACTTTTCCTGTGCTGTAAGAGATGGAAGATGCTGCCTTATAGATAAAGTGTGTAAGACCCAGTGCTGGTGCACTCCACAAATTTAGCCTTGAGATGTTTTGTGTTAGGTTTTAATTAACACATGAGCAGAGAGGAATACTTAACCTCATCTCCCTCTATTGTTTGCTTCCATGGAGGGATAATAGTTCTGTAGATGAGAAGTTCTTATTCACATAGTGACTCTCCACATGATTCTCACTTGGTTGTGAACAGAAAAGCACTTCCCGTGTGTGCCATTTAAAAATAACCAAAGAATGCCTGAATAAGGCAATACATAAGTTTGGTCTGCTGTAGTCAGCACAGTTTGAATATTGCTAATATAAACCTTTAAAAAAGGCATCTAAATACACTTATGAACTTACCAGAAAAAACTGGTTCAGCAGAATTGTTTTTTCTTACATTGCTTATCTGAAGCACGACTAACTCTGTAACATCAAAATGAACAGAAAGGATAAAAGAAAATCATATCTCTTTTCCAAACCAGCATGGCCCAGTGGCTAACTTGGAACTATATGGGAGATTGAAAAGCATACCACATTAAAATCAGCTGGGATGCTCTCCGCTAGAAAAATGGAATTATCTTTTCTCTACTTTTTATAGAAACGTGAAGATACTTTTATTCCATAGGATATCATTAAAGATTGTTTATATTTACTTCCATGTAGTTTGAAATTCTTGTTGGCTTTGGTTTCACTGTATTGTTTTTGTTAAACTGTTCACAAGCCAGTTTAGAGCCATTGTCCATTAAAAAAGAGAGAGAAGAGCCAAGCTGGGACCATGGCACAATATAATGGCAGAGCACAGGCTAACTAGAAGAGCCTAGGTTCTATCCTGAGAGACCTGCTTACTGAACTTTTACAATTAACGGTGTAAATATAAGTGCTAGTTCCTCCTACAGAAAATCCATTGAATTGATTGGATTTATTGAGGCATTCGTTTACCATTTAGCAATTGATTGAATTTCAAGTAGGACTAGAAACTGAATTTAAGCCAAGGTTATCGAGGAGGTGATGTTGCATTCAGAGGCATTGTTAATGAACAACCCCAGGAAGGTAATTCAAGTTAACTCCAATTTTATAATAAAATAAACAATGAAACCTAACAGATTGCACAAACTAGACTATAGGCTATAGAGAATTTATACAAAATCATAGTTCCATGCCATTAAGTGTAATTAAATTAGCTTATTTCATAGTCTTGAATGAAAGAAAAACCTAACACATTTGGTTAGAGAAGTGGTTCCCAACCTGTGGTCCGTGGACCACCAGTGGTCCGCAATAACTAAAATGTGGTCCACCGCCTCATCATTACTACACCATTGCAATGAGAGTGACTGGTCTCACAAAACCCTCTTATAGTGCCAAGGCGTATTAAATATCATTTTCTGTGGGCAAGTAGATGGCGACTACTGGATGGCATATATAAACTAGAGCAGATGTGGCCTTCCAATGCAATTTTCTGAATCAACACACTAAATAGCCAAACCGAATCCAAAGTTAACCAAAAACCGATTCGTAACCCTTTTGGTACTAATGTTGGAGAGTGGTCCCTGGTCAAGTGCTCCCTGATAAAAAAAAGGTTGGGAACAACTGGGTTCGAGTTTTGGGAACTCAATTGTTCATGTGTTTATGTGACTGCTACAGTAATACCACACAGTTTTCCCCCCACAGTTCTTCTGTCCAGCTGGCGCACCAAGTGGATTACCAGAAGTCATTGGTTTTCTGAATGGGGCATCGATTCCACATGTTTTTAATATCAGGACTTTTCTGGGAACATTTGGCTCTTGTGTTCTAGCAGTAGCATCTGGACTCTTCTGTGGACCAGAAGGTCCCATGATTCATTTGGGGTAAGGAATTAGTTTGAGACCTAGTATGCTATAGTGGCTTGAGTACTGAACTCCCAACTCCAGGACACCAGGGTTTGAATCTCTGTTCAACTTTGGAAACCAACAGGGTGATCCTGAGTAAGTCACACACACTCAGCATGAGAGAGCTATTTTTATCTCCATAAAAGGCCCTAGTTCTCTGGATTTACATTAGTGATGTATTCTTGGGGCATCCAATATGGTTTTGCTGTCCTCAAAGAAGGTTCCTCTACATTATTCATTACATTGTTCTATACCTGTTCTTCAAAAGTAGAACTTCCAGCTACTTTTGGCATTTTGGCAGTGCATGAAGCCCCTTATAAGTTTTTTTTGGTGTGGGGGGGATTTACACTCAGGCTTACTGGAGTTCCAAATTTTTGTGTTACATATATATCATTTACATTTGAATATATACCCTCTACTTTATTAGTAAACCTTTAGAATAAAGCAAGATGTGTATTTCAACAAGCAGTGCTATTTATAAAGAAAAATGAGTTATGTTAAGATTGTAAAAAAAGTAATGTATGAATATTTGTCATCCATTAACTTACACATTTCATAGTTTTCTTAGCTAAAGCATACTTTGAGGCCATTTGCCTTTACTTTCCTCTAAAATATTCTGGTACTACTTGACTATCTCCATTTGAATTAATAACCACACCTGACCCTGCTTAGCTTCTGATAGTAGATGTAATTGAGTGCCTTCAGAGTATTTAGGCGTAAGGCTGCTCAAGAACTCTATAAACTTTCTGATTGGGGTGAATTTGTAGTCTCCAGATTATCTGGACTGCAATTCAGTCCCTTGCCACCTGCCATGCTGGGTGTGCTTGAAGTAGGGGTAGAGGCTAAAGTATCTGAAGGCTAAAGTTTCCCCATTCTAGTTCTTGAGAAAGCACAATGTTTCAGTCCCATGAGTACTAAACATTCTCAGTGGTCAAAGACCATTATAAGTCTATTGCTGAGGAATTTACGGGAAGGGAGGAATGGTAATGGAATAGAGGGACTTGGAAAAGGGCATGGATGATTGAAATCCTAAACAGATTCATGCTATAATACTGCGTTTTAAGTCTCATTATGCCATGCTCTCCCTCATATCTCTCTTTTTCTCTGCCCCCCCACCTCAAAACCTCTGAGAACCCATAGACTGAAAAATGAATATAAGTTACTTTGTAACTCTGAGGCAACAAATTATGTGACTTCTTTCAAGTTTTTCAAACTAACAATAACAATAATGTTTATATTTTTTTGGCTTTTGTTTACAGAGCAGTAATTGGTTATGGATTGAGCCAGTTCAAGCCAAAGATCCTTGGAATAAATCTTATGTCCTTTACAAGATTTTGGAACACAGCAGACAAGTAAGGGATTTAATCATTTATTAAAGTATGTTATACAATGCAAGTTGTTTTTGAAAGGTGCGCTGGGGTTTTCTCAAAGGTAGTATAACATATAAAAGTAAGATTAGTGACATCGTTACACTCAATAATGGATTATTATGTATAACCATAATGTCTGTGGTAGTGCTGAACAGTTACTTTAATTCCTTCTCTTTAGAGAAATGGGTGACATTTTCAAGTGGGAGAGGGAAATGAATACATACATCCCTCCTCCAAAGCCACACCTCCTTTGCAGATAATAATATTGCATTTTAGACAGCACTGCCATGAAATCCTATGCATGCTAAGCCAGAAGTAAAATTACCTTTGTTTTATACATCTTGCTAATACAGTGCTTCTGAACCTGGGGGTCGGGACCCCCGGGGGGGGGGGTCAAGAGGAGGGTTTCAGAGGGGTTGCCAAAGACCATTGGAAACACATATTTCTAATGGTCTTGGGAATCCTTTTGGCAGAGAATGCTGAAGATCTCTCCGCCTGTCCTTCTCTTCCTTTTTGGTATGTTGGTGAACTAAAACTCTCAGAATTCAAAAACAGCCCTCCCCCAACCCTACCAGCATTCAATGTTGACCATGTAGGTGGTGTTCCAAGTCTGGTGCAGATCCCTTGTGGGATGGGTTCAGAGTGCTCTTTGAGTGTAGATTAACTGTAAATCCCAGCAATAACAACTCCCAAATGTCATGATCTATTTCCCCTAAACTCCACCAATTTTCACATTTGGGCATATTGAGTATTCGTGCCAAGTTTGGTCCAGATCCATCATTGTTTGAGTCCACAGGGCTCTCTGGAGATAGATGAACTACAACTCCAAAACCCTTCCAGTATTTTCTCTTGGTCATGGGGATTCTGTGTGCCAAATGTGGTTCAATTCCATCGTTGGTAGAGATCAGAATGCTCTTTGATTATAGGGAAACTAAAAATCCCAGCAACTACAACTCCCAAATGAAAAAATCAATCCCCTCCTCCAACCCCACCAGTATTCAAATTTGGGCATATTGGGTATTTGTGCCAAATATGGTCCAGTGCATGAAAATACATCCTGCATATCAAATATTTACATTACAACTCAAAACAGTAGCAAAATTACAGTTACGAAGTAGCAATGAAAATAATTTTATGATTAGGAGGTCACCACAGCATGAGGAAGTGTATTAAGGAGTTGAGGCATTCGGAAGATTGCGAACCACTGCTCTATGGACATATACTTACCAAAGATGGCAAACTAAGATTTGTGGAGGAAGATTTAATGGGAAGAAAAAAATGGCATGTCAAATTAACAGAACAAAAGTTTGTGACTCCTGATCAGATTTTTAATTGCTTTCTGGCTCATATTGAAAAAGTGGCTGGCTTGCCTTGCTGCAGAGCACGCACAAAACAGAACTTTCCATTCACAATAGTCACAGGATTTTAAATGAACTATTTTTTCCACTGAAAATGATTTCATGCAATGTGACACAGAGAATGTTTCTTTTTATATAAATAACATTTTTTTCAAGATACTTGGATGTGATAAACCAGCAGCTCTCACTGTACAGATGGGAATTACAAACTCTTTATCTTTTATTTGTGAAATGATGGCATTTGCAAATCCTTAGGGTACGCTATAAGGTTTTATTTTAAACTGGATCTTTTATACCACTGTTATTGTTCATGTCAAGTTTGCAATTGGAACCATTTGAAAGATCAAGTTCTATAGCTTTAAAACACTGGATTATGAAAATATGTAAATAAACCTCAAACCTTTGACCAAAGTGTTTGTTGCAGCTCCAAACAAAAAGCTATTACAAGCTATCTGTGGCAGAAGGATAACCAGACAGCCCAAATAAACATGATACATTTTGCCTTTTAACTTGCCTCAGCAATTAGTGATGTGTTTCTTAAGCTGATGCTTATGGTAGAAACTTGCCACATGGGCACTAGCAAAGACATGAGAGGTATCTTTCCATGCACATTAAATTCCCAATGGAAACTTGAACCCACTGGGTCTGGTTACGGATAGTACAACTGGCTCTTTCACTCCTATCTACAGAATAGAAATCTGGAAAAAATCAGCTATCTTGCAAAAATATTGATTTTGCTTTAGCTATAAACATATGTTGATATATTGCAGAATTGCTTTGTATTTGCACTGAACATTTAACCTAAGTCAACAGATAATGGCTTGCATTGTTGTTGTTTTTTTTTTTGCCTTTTCCTTACATCTATTCCATTCATAAGTTTATTTTGGGGTTCTGACATACCTGAAAACAGGTGAAATATAACAATTTGCCATTTTTAAGATTCAGGTTCATCTCTTAATATTTTAAATCAGATTGGGTATAAACAATAATATATACAGGTGTTGTACATAGAAACATGGCAAAAATATGAAGGCGAATCTATATTTCAATTTATTTCCCTCTTCTAATCAATTCACAAAAGGGAAGCAGTTTAAACATGAGAGAACTCATGAAGTTTTAAACTTGACACATAAACTCTATTCTCACAGGTTCTGAGGGAACCTGATTTATGACTCATGAACATGCGCTAGTGCATACTCCCCGGTCATGCCTATGTGGCTCTTCCTTCTAACAGAGGAATAGCTTCAGAGAATGAACTCATTCACAAGAAAAGTGTTAGTGTTGCTGTACATCCAGATCAGAACTTGCCCCTTTTCTCTGCTAAAGCAATCCAGGGCATATACACCCAATCCAGGAATTAATTTCAAAATCTGCTTTCAACCTTTTACTTGCCAAGAGAAAACAAATGAGAGTCCTAATCCAGGCACAATGCTGATGATGATATTCTTGATCAGCTCCTTGCTCCTAAAATTGCTATAACTAGTAGGATACATCAACTGGTAATACTCAGGCAAGAAACATTAAGTCTAGTTGAGTCCAACTCTGGGGGCTGGTGTTCATTTCCATTTCTAAGCTGAAGAGCCAGCATTGTCCGTAGGCACCTCCAAGGTCATGTGGCTGGCATGACTGCATGGAGTGCTGTTACCTTTTAGATGATGTGGTACCTATTGATCTACACACATTTGCATGTTTTTGAACTGCTAGGGTAACAATGGGAGCTCACCCTGTCCCATGGATTCAAACCTCCAACCTTTTGGTCAGAAAGTTCTGCAGCTCAGCTATTTAACCCATTGTGCCACCGCAGCCCAAGAAACATAAGATTATATCAAATATTAGTTTAGTGTTTTATGAGCATAAGGCAAGATTAATTGAAATACTGGTTTATCATTTCTTATTATATTATTTTTTATTTTAGGACATACACATAAACATACACAACATTTACAATTCCCAATTGCATATAATTTTATACAAACTGCTGGAAAGTATGCTTACCTTTCTGGTTTGTCTTTCTACTTATTGATTGTATGTTAAAGCTGGAGTGAACAGTTATAAAAGGCACATCATATTCTTCTTGATGTATCTCTGAATGATTTTCACTATACAGTAGAGTCCCACTTATCCAACCTTTGCTCATTCAATGTTATGTATTATCCAACGCAGTCTGCCTCCTGCTCTGATCCACAGCTGTTTCAATACATGCAATGTTTTGGAGCTAAATTTGGAAATACAATAAATACTACATAATGTTACTGTGTATTGAATTGCTTTTCCTGTCAATTTGTTGTAAAACATGATGTTTTGGTGCTTAATTTGCAAAATCATAATGTAATTTGATGTTTAATAGGCTTTTCCTTAATTCCTCCTTATTGTCCAACATTTTCGCTTATCCAATATTCTGCTGGCCCATTTATGTTGGATAAGCGAGACTATACTGTACTCTCAAAAGAACAAATAATTCCATGTTAACAATTGTACTGTCTTTGGGCAAATGATTTAACCTTTTAGTCTGAATGTTGATTGCTTGCAAAATGTAACTTTGATGGGGTCTTCATGCAGTTCTTTCAACCTTTTAGTGTTTGTGTTAGAATCCCTGACGTATAGCAACTAAATCAAACATTTGGATAGAATGCAGCTTATCTCTGTATACCTCTATGTCTTGGGGTGCACTAGGCAGAACCTAGAAATGCTATCTTGTTGGATTACATTTCCAGAATTGGTTGGGAGATTCTGGGTGTCACAGCTCTCCTTCCTGCATAATATTTCCCAGGAACAACAACAATTTCTTATCGGGTCACGATGGGGAACAACTACAGATTCAAATGTATAATAACATCAGTAAGCACCGGGCTCTGTCTAAGGCCACCTCAGGACATCTTGCTGTGTAAAACTAGCCTTCTTCCAACTTTACCATTAAACATCTTTTAAACTTTGCTGTTCAGTGATCTGAAGATGAACAGCATAGCTTTTTGACAGCAAAACTATAATTTTGTTCTCAAATAAAGCTTTGCTGTCCTTCCATGATTTTTTAAAAACTAAAACATATCAATTGTTTTCTGGTATTTTGTTACAGGAGGAATTTTGTTACAGCTGGTGCAGGAGCTGGGATTGCGTCTGTTTTTCATGCTCCAGTGGGAGGCCTTCTGTTTACACTAGAGGAGGTGGCATCTTTCTGGGATATCAAACTGGCCTGGCAAACGTTCTTCTGCTGCTTGATGGCTGCCTTCACTACAGATCTACTCTCCTCTTCCTTCTCTGGGTTTGTCTACCGAGGTCAATTTGGATTTTTCAAAGCAGAGAAGAGGATTTTGTTTTGGGTACGTACATATGTATGTTGTTGTTGTTCATTCGTTCAGTCGTCTCCGACTCTTCGTGACCTCATGGACCAGTCCACGCCAGAGCTCCCTGTCGGCCGTTACCACCCCCAGCTCCTTCAAGGTCAGTCTAGTCACTTCAAGGATGCCATCCATCCATCTTGCCCTTGGTCGGCCCCTCTTCCTTTTGCCTTCCACTTTCCCCAGCATAATTGTCTTCTCTAGGCTTTCCTGTCTCCTCATGATGTGGCCAAAGTACTTCAACTTTGTCTCTAGTATCTTTCCCTCCAGTGAGCAGTCGGGCTTTATTTCCTGGAGGATGGACTGGTTGGATCTTCTCGCAGTCCAAGGCACTCTCAGCACTTTCCTCCAACACCACAGCTCAAAAGCATTGATCTTCCTTCGCTCAGCCTTCCCTAAGGTCCAGCTTTCACATCCGTAGGTGACTACAGGGAATACCATGGCTTTGACTAGGCGGATCTTTGTTGCCAGTCTGATGTCTCTACTCTTCACTATTTTATCGAGACTGGACATTGCTCTCCTCCCAAGAAGTAAGCGTCTTCTGATTTCCTGGCTACAGTCTGCATCTGCAGTAATCTTTGCCCCTAGAAATACAAAGTCTGTCACAGCCTCCACGGTTTCTCCCTCTATTTTCCAGTTGTCAATCATTCTTGTTGCCATAATCTTGGTTTTTTTGACGTTTAGCTGCAACCCGGCTTTTGCGCTTTCTTCTTTCACCTTGATTAGAAGGCTCCTCAGATCCTCCTCGCTTTCGGCCATCAGGGTGGTGTCATCTGCATATCTGAGGTTGTTAATGTTTCTTCCAGCAATTTTCACCCCAGCTTTGCATTCATCCAGCCCCGCACATTGCATGATGTGTTCTGCATACAAGTTAAAAAGGTTGGGTGAGAGGATGCAGCCTTGCCGTACGCCTTTCCCAATCTTGAACCAGTCTGTTGTTCCGTGGTCAGTTCTGACTGTTGCTACTTGGTCCTTGTACAGATTCCTCAGGAGAGAGACAAGGTGGCTTGGGATGTCCATCCCACTAAGAACTTGCCACAATTTATTATGATCCACACAGTCAAAGGCTTTAGAATAGTCAATGAAGCAGAAGTAGATGTTTTTCTGAAACTCCCTGCCTTTCTCCATTATCCAGCGGATATTGGCAATCTGGTCTCTCGTTCCTCTGCCTTTTCTAAACCCAGCTTGGACATCTGGCAACTCTCGCTCCATGTATTGCTGGAGTCTTCCTTGCAGGATCTTGAGCATTACCTTACTGGCATGAGAAATAAGGGTCACTGTACGGAAGTTGGAGCAGTCTTTCGTATTTCCCTTTTTTGGTATGGGGATATAAGTTGATTTTTTCCAGTCTGATGGCCATTCTTGTGTTTTCCATATTTGCTGGCAAATGGCATGCATCACCTTGACAGCATCATCTTTTAAGATTTTAAACAGTTCAGCTGGGATCCCGTTGTCTCCTGCTGCCTTGTTGTTAGCAATGCTTCTTAAGGCCCATTCAACCTCACTCCTCAGGATGTCTGGTTCTAATTCATTCACCACACCGTCATAACTATCCTCAATATTATTATCCTTCTTATACAGATCTTCTGTATAGTCTCGCCACCTTCTCTTTATCTCTTCAGCTTCTGTTAGGTCCTTGCCATCTTTGTTTCTTATCATACCAATTTTTGCCTGAAATTTACCTCCAATGTTTCTAATTTTCTGGAAGAGGTCTCTTGTCCTTCCTATTCTGTTGTCTTCTTCCACTTCCATGCATTGCTTATTTAAAAATAGTTCCTTATCTCTTCTGGCTAACCTCTGGAATTGCGCATTTAACTGGGCATATCTCCCCTTATTATCACTGTTTCCTTTTGCTTTCCTCCTTTCTTGGGCTACTTCCAGTGTCTCAGCAGACAACCATTTTGCCTTCTTGGTTTTCTTTTTCTTTGGAACGTACTTTGTTGCCGCCTCCTGAACAATGTCTCGGACTTCTGTCCATAGTTCTTCTGGGACTCTGTTTACTAAATCTAGTCCTTCAAATCTGTTCTTCACTTCCACTGTATATTCGCTCGGAATGTTAGTGAGATCATATCTAACTGGTCTGTGTATTTTCCCTGATCTCTTCAGTTTTATTCTAAATTGAGCAATAAGAAGTTCGTGATCTGAGCTACAGTCAGCCCCAGGTCTTGTTTTCACCGACTGGATGGATGTCCGCCACCTTTGGCTGCAGAGGATGTAGTCAATCTGATTTCGGTGCTGACCATCTGGTGAAGTCCATGTGTAAAGCCGTCTTTTAGGTTGTTGGAAGAGAGTGTTTGTTATACACAGCGAGTTTTCCTGGCAAAATTCTATCAGCCTGCATCCCGCTTCATTTTGTTCTCCCAGACCATGCTTGCCTGTGATCCCTGTTGTCATTTGACTTCCCACCTTGGCATTCCAGTCTCCTGTAATGAAAATAATGTCTCTTTTTGGTGTATTATCCAGTAGGTCCTGCAGATCCTCATAGAACTGATCTACTTCTGCTTCTTCAGCAGCTGTGGTTGGGGCGTATATTTGGATCACTGTAATGTTGAAAGGCTTTCCTTGCACTCGAATTGAGATCATTCTGTCATTTTTTGGGTTGTATCCAAGCACCGCTTTAGCGAATTTCTTATTAATTATGAAGGCTACTCCATTTCTTCGATGTTCCTCTTGTCCGCAGTAGTAGATCTGGTGGTCATCTGATGTGAAGTGGCCCATTCCAGTCCATTTCAGTTCGCTGACCCCCAGAATGTCTATCTTTAGTCTTGACATCTCACCAGTAACAACATCCAATTTGCCCTGGCTCATAGATCTTACATTCCAGGTTCCTATGGTGTGTTGATCTTTAGAGCATCGGATTCATCGTTCACCTCCAGTACCGTCGGCCGCTAGCCTTCCTTTCGGCTTTGAGCTAGCTGCGTCATCACATCTGGGGCTAGTTGAACTTATCCTCTGCTCCTCCCCAGTAGCATTTTGGCCATCTTCCGACCTGGGAGTCCCATCTTCCAATGGCATACCGACATATCTCTGGTTGTACTGGTCCATTTAGTTTTCTTGGCAAGGATACTGGAGTGGTTTGCCATTGCCTTCCCCAGGGATCACGCTTGGTCTGACCTCTCTGCCACGACCGTCCCGTCTTGGGTGTCCCTTCACGGTTTCGCTCATGACATCATTGAGGTGCTCAAGCTCCAGCGCCCCGACAAGGCGGTGATCCTTTGCTGGATCCTTTGCTTTACATATGTATACACACACAATATTTTATTGCAGTCAACAGACTGTTGGACCAACATATTAAACACATTTAAATATGTAACATTGGGCATTCAAGTAGCAATATGAACTACAATAAAATGATTCATAGTATATGTGAATGATGTGGTACTGAACTTTGGAGGAGTCCTGCAAGGGGAGCTGGCCCTCTTAAGTATGGAGATCTAAGACATTAAAATAGTGGTTTTTAAGGTATCAAGTATTGTGGACTGACAATAACACCCCCCGCCCCAATGTGCAGGGATCAACACATTGTCTAGCTATTTTTTTTGTTGTTCACACCATTATAGAAGTTCAGAGGGGGAGTTAGCTACAGGATGATTTCCTGCTACTCTTCCTACTGCTTTCATCTTCACCTACAACAGATGCAGAACACATAGGTCTTTCCTTCATAGATGAATCTAAGGTCAATGTAAGGACAAAGAACTTTGGGTCCTAATTGATGTAAGAATAGGTTTTCAAATGCAGATTGAAATAATTTTGGTTGACCTCCTAGTTTCCGTAATCAGTTGGAGCTTTGTGTGCCTTAACTTTAGACAGAATTATCGATTAACTGTAGACATCAAAACCCATAATTCTATGCATGTATCTATGCAGTCCTCTTTTTCCTACTTTATGTTGGCCTGATGGACAATAATTTTATTTGTCTAGTATACGTCCAGAATAACCAGAATGTATTCTTGTTGAACTAAATTTCCCACCATTTGAATGCTTTTGATGTTTCCATAGCCTGTAGGATAAAATAAGAAATGTTATATGTCTCCTGTTAACTAAAGTTAGAAAAATCCCCCTTTTCCAAATTTCACAGGATGTACTTTTGGCAAATATTATATATAGATGGAGACTGTGTGTATAATCTCAATTTAAGAAAATCATAAGGATCTACTATATTGAATCAGGGTTCGGATCTGATTGCCCCTTCCCTAGTGAGAGCAGCTCTCTACGGTCATATGTGGAAATCGTATCCACCGTGATAAATTTTATTAGAGAATGAAAGAGTTTACATTTGAAGAATATTTTTCTAGCCACTGATTATCTATATGATCCAGCACTTCCATGTTTGAAGTAGTCAAAACAAACAAACAAGCAAATTAATTAATTAATGCACGAGTATGTTGTTACAGGTGGCTCAATCAATCAAATTATAATTTATGGTGTGATTTACGTTGCATAGCAATATGTATAATCTTCTAGTGCCCCCTTAATTTCTCCCAAGTTCTTTGTTGCTAGCAAATGGTAATAAATCATGATTATCAAATTAAGGGTCTGAACATACTCTAATCATCGCAGATTATATGCTGGTTTTTTAGCCAAAATATGGAGTTGTAAAGAGGGAACGTTCCAATGCTACCGAATATCACCAATTTGTGATAGATTGCCACACCACTGACACCAATTTGTAAAAGTATCCCACTCTCTCCTGCCTGCACTGGATTTCTTTTACTGTGGTTAGCAACACTGGCCAATCTGCGAAGGTATTCCACCTAATACTGTTTAAATCTCCAAAGGTTTGCTAATTTATAAAAGGTGTAGATAATTATAGATGTAATTCAGGTAACTGCCACCAACGGGAGGTAATGCTGATGAGAACTGGTTCCCAGACGCAGATATATAGAGATGACACTGTCTTCAAACAAAAATTAATAAGTTTATTTTATTTATTTATTTATTTATTTATTTATTTGATGCATTTATTAACCGCCATTCTCAGCCCTTTAGGGCGACTCATGGCGGTGTACACACATATAAAAGACAATTTACAAAAAGGCAATTACAACAACATATAAACTAAACCACAATTACAAAGCTACACTAAAAATCCGCTTCGTCTCATAGTGGAGTCATAACCAATCTCATATTCCTTGTTCCATTCCAGTCATCTTTACCACATTGTTATAGCACTTAATTAAATGCCTTCTCGAACAGCCATGTCTTGAGGCTTTTTCGGAAGGACATGAGGGAGGGCGCCTGTCTGATGTCTGCAGGGAGAGTGTTCCACAGCCGGGGGGCCACCACCGAGAAGGCCCTCTCCCTCGTCCCCGCCAGACGTGCCTGTGAGGCAGGCGGGATCGAGAGAAGGGCCTCCCCGGACGATCTCAAGGTCCTCGTGGGCTCGTAGGCCAAGATGCGGTCCGAAAGGTATTTTGGGCCGGAACCGTTTAGGGCTTTGTAGGCCAAAACCAGCACCTTAAATTGGGTCCGGTAGCAAATCGGCAGCCAATGGAGCTGGGACAACAAGGGCGTTGTGTGCTCCCTGCCACCCGCTCCAGTTAGTAACATGGCTGCCGCGCGCTGAACCAGCTGAAGCTTCCGGGCCGTCTTCAAGGGCAGCCCCACGTAGAGAGCGTTGCAGTAGTCAAGGCGGGATGTGACCAGAGCGAGTACCACCGTGGCCAAGTCAGACTTCCCGAGATACGGGCGCAGCTGGCGCACGAGCCAGAGCTGTGCAAATGCTCCCCTGGTCACCGCTGACACCTGGGGATCCAGGCTCAACGATGAGTCCAGGGTCACACCCAAGCTGCGAACCTGCGCCTTCAAGGGGAGTGCGACCCCATCCAGCACAGGCTGTAACCCTATACCCCGTTCGGCCTTGCGACTGACCAGGAGTACCTCTGTCTTGTCTGGATTTAATTTCAGTTTGTTCGCCCTCATCCAGACCGTTACAGCGGCCAGGCACCGGTTCAGGACCTCGATAGCCTCCTTAGTAGCAGGTGGGAAGGAGTGACAGAGTTGGACATCATCTGCGTACAGATGACACCGCACCCCGAAACTCCGGATGATCTCACCCAGCGGCTTCATGTAGATATTAAACAGCATGGGGGACAGTATGGAACCCTGTGGAACCCCACAAGTCAAAGGTTGTGGTGTAGAACAGGAGTCCCCCAATAACACCTTCTGGGTGCGGCCCTCCAGGAATGATTGGAGCCACTGCAAAGCAGTGCCCCCAAGGCCCATTTCCGCAAGGCGCCCCAGAAGGATACCGTGGTCGACGGTATCGAAGGCCGCTGAGAGGTCCAGGAGCACCAACAGGGACACACTCCCCCTGTCTAGCTCCCGGCGCAGATCATCCACTAAGGCGACCAAGACCGTCTCGGTACCATGTCCCGGTCTGAAACCAGACTGTGCCGGATCCAGATAATCCGTGTCTCTCAAGAATACCTGGAGTTGTGAGGCCACCACGCTTTCCATGACTTTGCCCAAGAAGGGGAGATTGGAAACAGGCCGAAAGTTGTCCAATTTAGTGGGGTCCAGTGATGGTTTCTTCAACAGCGGCTTTATAATAGCCTGTTTTAGGCTCGCTGGAATCTTGCCTTCCCGAAGGGAGGCATTCACCACCACTGTTACCCACTCAGCCAATCCCCCTCTGGCCTCCCTCAGAAGCCAGGATGGGCAGGGGTCTAGGATGGACGTGGTGGGCCTCATTCCTCCAAGTATCTTGTCCACATCCTCGGGTTTCACAAACTGAAAAGAATCCAACAAAATAGGACAAGCAGGTGCTCTTGTTACATCCTCGGAGACTGCATTTAACGCGGCGTCCAGCTCAGAGCGGATCAAGGCGACTTTGTCTGCAAAGAACCGAGCAAATGCTTCACAGCGCGTGACCGAATTGTCAGGGCTCCCGCCTGAGGTGGCGGGAGTTAAAAGACCTCTGACAATCCGAAACAACTCCGCCGGACGGTTCTTTGCAGACGCAATAGTGGCCGCAAAGAAGGTTTTCTTTGCGGCCTTTATTGCCGCGGCATATGCCCTAAGAAAGGACACAAACCGTGCTCAATTTGACTCGCTCGGATCCGAGCGCCACACGCTCTCTAGTTCCCTCTTCCTTCGCTTCATCACTGCCAGCTCCTCAGTAAACCAAGGGGCTGGTTTAGCTCGGCTACTTGAGAGGGGACGTTCCGGAGCAATCATGTCAATAGCCCTGGCCATCTCCCCATTCCAGAGAGCGACCAAGGCTTCGACATGGTCACCTACCGAGGTGGCGGGAAAATCCCCAAGAGCCGTCAGGAATCCATTCGGATCCATCAGCCTCTTGGGGCGGACCATCTTAATGGGTCCTCCACCTTTGCAGAGGTTAGGGGGCGCAGTGAGCCTAAATCTGATCAGGAAGTGGTCGGTCCATGGCAACGGAGAGATGGACAACTCCTCCACACCGCCACCCTGTTCCCATCCCTGGCAGAAAACCAAGTCCAATGTGTGTCCAGCACAGTGGGTGGGGCCAGATATTTGTTGGGACAGCCCCATGGTTGCCATGGCAGACATGAAGTCCTGAGCCGCACCTGTGAGGGTCGCCTCGGCATGGATATTGAAGTCTCCCAGCACAAGGAGCTGTTGAGACTCCAACGCCAGGCTCGAGACCACCCCCGCTAGCTCAGGTAGGGAGACTGTAGTGCAGCGAGGTGGACGGTACACTAGCAGAATCCCTATTCTGTCCCGGTCACCCACCCTCAGGTAGACGCATTCAAAATTTGTGGTCTGCGGGATGGGGCACCTGGTCAGATGGATGGAATCTCTATAGACCACTGCGACCCCGCCTCCCCGCCCTCCGGATCTCGGTTGGTGCTGCACGGAGAAGCCTGGAGGACAAAGCTGGGTCAGATTTACTCCTCCAGCTTCATCCAGCCAGGTCTCCGTGATGCACGCCAGATCTGCCCGCTCGTCCAGGATTAGGTCCTGGATCCAGGTCGTTTTTCCGTTGACAGATCTGGCGTTCAACAGCACCACCTTCAGTCCAGAGGGTCCGCTCACCTGGTTACACCAATTTACCTTAGGAGACCGATTTGGAATTGTTAATGTGGATAAATGGTCCGAATTTAGCCGAATTTGAGGTCTCCTTTTCCCGCATCTCCTCCTTCCCACCACGACCTCTATGGGGGCCCCTCGGCTAGTGGAACACCTCCCCTCCTCCGTGCCACAGTTCATGACCAAGGTCTTAGTCTCTGTTTCGCCAGCTGTTTGGAATGTTGGCGTTTTTTCTTGCCAGTTGCTTTGGTCTTCTTTATCCCCCCTCCCCTCCTCATCGTTCTTCACAGGCTCCAGCCCACTTCCTCCCCTGCCCCTTTCACCAGTCAATAATATCAGGGACAGTATACATAGGAGGGTGGGGGACCACATGGGTGGAAACAGTACACTTCAGTGGGTGGTAGTGATACAAGTGGCAAACGTTCAGCCGCGAGAGTAGGATGGTACCTAAAGTGCTAGAGTCTTAAAGTGCAACAGTAGTAAACTCCACGGCTACGAGCCACTAGGGCGATTCATAAGGTGCAGGATCTTAAAGTGCGACGAAAGCTCAAAAACTTGCCCTCAATACTAGTAAAGTGCGGCAGGAGGGATCGGGGAAGGGGTAAAGTGCAAAAACAGTTGGCAAAAGAGGCAGGCGCCTTAAGGTGCTATATTATGCTCTTATTACCACATTAGCAGCAAAGATAGAAAGGAACTGTAACGTGCAATGTTCGCAATATGTAAGCACAGTAATTAAAGAGATTGGCAGTTGGCATGTAAACACACTATTAAGAGAATAAGGTTGTTATGATTCAAGATGTAAACTCAGACGATTGATGAAAAATGCGGATGGGTCTTCTGTCTTCCGGAGCTGGTTAACACGGTGGTGGTCAGCACAAATTGGTCTATCACGATGTCAGTTAACAGCAGAAAGAGGTCGGCACAAAAGGTCTACAAGTATCAGTCAGCACAGAGAGGTCAACACAAATAGGTCTACACCCAACTGCAAGTAGGTCTACACACTGCTTGTCTGTATGGAGAAGGCCCAGCTGGTGGCAGATGGTAATGGGCAAGGTAGCTAGGCCCGGCTTAGTAGCCCAGGGCCTAGTTCCACTGGCTCCAGCGATGCAGCTATGCAGTGGCCCACTCGATAGGGCCTGGAGGGTAGAGGCCTCACGCCTGGGGCGGGTTTCGATGGAAAAGGCCCAGTTAGGAGAGGCACTGTTATTGGGCCCGACGGCTGGGCGCCGTGTGCAGCTAGGTGGTGAGGTGGTGAAGGCCCCGCCGATAAGCTCCAGGCGGCAGGGCCCAGCCGGATGACGCCCACAACGCCGCGGCCCGTGCGGCAGCACAGACGGCAAGGTCCCACTGCAAGGGCAGCCCCGCCGCTGCTACAAGCTGGTCCCCGCGTTGATGCAGGCGGGCGTTGGTGTAGGGAGGGGGCACCCAGTCCTGGCCTCCTGCCGCAGCGGCAGCGGCTCACTCTCTCCTGCCATTCGTCGCCACCCCGCTCTGCTTTTTTTTCGTCCCACTCCACCGACCTGTGGCTCCACTCACCCGCGGCTTCGGACGCTTCGCCCCGATGGAGGGGGGGTGAGCCGGCCGCTCGGATGGACTCGAGCGGCTCCCACGCTGGCGGCGACGGCGGTCCCGGCGGTGGTGGCGGGCCTGGTGGTCGGCGGCGGCGGCGTTAGAGCTCCGGCGGCGGCTCTGGCGGCTCTGGCGGCGCTAGAGCCCTGGTGGTCGGCGGCGGCGGCGTTAGAGCTCCGGTGGCGGCATTAGAGCTCCGGTGGCGGCAGCTCTGGCGGAGGCCCAGCAGAGCTCCAAGGGCTCCAGCGGCAGAGGCCCCGCTCCAGCGATCGTGCACAGCGGCGGTATCTGTGGGTAAGGCAGATTGATGTTGGGCTATATATTTTTTAAGCCTGCGGCCTGGTTGGAAAAGCTGGTTGGAAAAGCTATCGGCCTGGCCAGCCGCGATGGGGAGCCGCGATGCAATGGCGGCTTCTCTCTCTCTGCCTTCTTCGTGCTTTCCTGGCTCTTCCTGACTCTTTCTCCCGGCTCCGCGACCCTCTGTGGGGAGCCTAAGGCTCAGGGTCTCTCTCCCCTCAGTTTGCAGATGGTTAGTGAGGGGGGGGCTCAGGATTCCTTCCGATTGTAGTTTGTGGTTAGGCAGCTCAGCGTTTCAGCTGCCGACCACCATACCGGAAACCGGAAGCTGAACAAAGCGTATTTTGAACAAAGCGTATGGTTGCAGGCTGTTGATAAACTTGGAAATACTTTGAGAACTTTACATGTAACTTGGTTGCAATACAGTTCACACTTCTGGATGATACAACTTGTAATTGACTTTTACTGTGGTGAAGCACTTTCTTAAACAATGTTTCCTGAGGTGAATAGCCTTCCTGTTTGATCCTTCCGTGATCAAACCCCAGATCTCTAGTTCATTTCTAACTAGTGATCTAAACAAGCTTCTCTTAGTCCTCTCTAACTAATGAAACTAATTAGGTTTCCCCTTCAGCCTTCCTAAACTGAAGAAACCTCTGACTATTCACAAACACTGCTTCTCTACTTCCCTCTCTCTCTCTCTCTACTGCTAACTCCGACTCCAAAACACTAACTGAACATTAACTGTCATTTTTTTAAACTCTCCCCTCTAAGCTCCTCCCACTTCTCTAGCCTACATCGTCTCCATGGCAACACACTCCTCTCAGTTAGGCCGCTCCAGCATTAGTGCAGCCAATCTAAACACAAATACAGTTAAAATCATACAATTTATAATCAACTTCTGTACAGGAGTGTAACCATTATGCCAAGCTTTTTTTTTTAAAACTGCTTTTAAGTAAAGGTAAAGGTTTTCCCTTGACATTAAATCTAGTTGTGTCCGACTCTGAGGGGTGGTGCTCATTTCCATTTCTAAGCCGAAGAGCCAGCGTTGTCCATAAACACCTCCAAGGTCATGTGGCCAGCATGACTGCATGGAACGCTGTTACCTTCCTGCCAAGTCGGTACCTATTGATCTACTCACATTTGAATGTTTTCCAACTGCTAGGCTGGTAGAAGCTGAGACTAGTAAGTATTTACTACACTTGGAGGACCATTATGCACGTGGACCACAATGACGGATCTGAGACTAACAACAAGAGCTCACCCTGTTCCATGGATTCGAACTGCCAACCTTTCGGTCACCAAGTTTAGCAGCTTGGTGACCCACTGTTCCACCAGGGGGCCCAATGCTTTTGCAGTGCTTAAAAACCACATATTTTAAATCAACTTGCTTTTCAAATCACTTCATTCAAGAGGAGAACAACTGTTTTTAAATCACTTCTTTCAAGGACAACCACATACGTTTAAAATTCTAGGCCCGGAGCCACTCATTAATACATTGCTCCTTTTAAACAGCATGATGAACAGAATTATCCATGCAGTGATTACACAATGAAAACGAAAAACTAAATTTTGAATTGAAAAAAAAAACTGGGTTATTTTGTGGTGGGAATGATTACACGGTGGTATATGGTAGTACTGAGCTACAGGGAATGTAATCTAAAATAATTACCATTCTCAAGAAGTCTAAGATTTTTTTGGTATATCTGATGGCTGTATACAGTATTTATTTAATGTGTATCCTGCTTTTCTCATAAAATGTGATTCAATAACTGTAAAAAGATCCAGCTAAATTCAAATTTCCAAAATTTAAAACAGTATTATTTAAATGTGATATAAAACAATTAAATCCATAAAACATACTTTCAAGAGTATTTTTGAATGTGAGTATGAATCAGCTCTGAACTTGCTGACCAAAAGGTTGGCGGTTTGAATCCGGGGAGCGGGGTGAGCTCCTGCTGTTAGGCCCAGCTTCTGCCAACCTAGCAGTTCAAAAACATGCAAACGTGAATAGATCAATAGGTACCGCTTCCATAGGAAGGTAATGGTGCTCCATGCAGTCATGCTGGCCACATGATCTTTGAGGTGTCTATGGACAACGCTGGCTTTTCGGCTTAGAAATAGAGATGAGCACCAACTCCCAGAGTTGGACATGTTGTTGTTGTTCATTCGTTCAGTCGTCTCCGACTCTTCGTGACCTCATTGTTGGACATGACTAGACTTAATGTCAGGGGAAACCTTTACCTTTACCTAGGAATCAGGAGTAAACTCAGGTGCAGGTATTCTCACAAATATTTAAACCTGTGCACATACAGTGTGAATATACACACAGAAAAATGTGTTCCCTGAAGGAAAATTTTGTTCCATTATTATTTCTCTAGTATTATTGAGTAGATCTATACAAGAGCATTGTAATGATGTCTGCCTTGAATAACAGTTTATAGTCCATATTAAGCTCATGTAGGATTTTTCACAAAAGAACAATTGATCTTTATTTCTGTTTATTCCCCAAAGGAATAGTTGCCAAGGTGGTTTCTACCATGGCTCCACCATATTCCACTTGCCAGATAGGCTGGATAATCAGAAATATTTTCATTTCAGCCAGCAATTTGCTCCAGGGGGATTTGGCTTCTTTCATGATTTACAGCAGAAACTCTCAACGGGAAGCTTTGTGGTTTATGTTTTTCAAGGAAAATATTTTTATTTTCTTCAGTTTCACTGAGCTCAACATAACATTGTAAAGAAGGCCTATTATACCTAGCCTCTTTGATCCCCCCCCCCCAAACATGGAGTTTCTATAGAAGTCTGAATGTATTGTCTATAAAAGCCACAGTTCTGTGTGCCCAGAAGGCAACACATTCATTGAGGCTCATTCTGAATAAATGTAAATGTGATTAGGCTGCACAGTTTTACTCACAACATGAGTTAGCTCATTTTGGTTGGAGACAGAATATAAATTTAACAGCACAAATTTCAGCCCGAAAGCATTCAAAAGGCTTAACTGCCCGAGGAAGCCATTGGACACAGCTGACATTTTCAACCTGTGTCTCTGGATGCTTGCTAACTGTAAGCACAAAATGGAAAAAAGACAAAAACAAAGAAAAGATGTCTGGAAGTGTGTGTGTGTGTAAAACAATAGAAAGAATGGAGGACAGCTTAGATATGAACTGCATTTAATTGTTTTTTTTATCTCTTAATGTTATATTGCCTTAAGGAGTCTATAGACCCAAACAACCAGTATAAAAATAATTTAAATGAATAAAAGGATAGACGGACCACGTGACAGGAAAATGAGAAGGACCTGGATATGGTGTTGGAGTAATGGCTGCTTTTTCTACCTCCGAGGAATAATCTGCCATTGGATAGCAGCAAGCAATAGGAATTGTCCATATGAATGTATTTGAGTGGGTGGAGAGAATAAAGGTGGAAAAAAAATGAAGGAAGTGTCTGATAATAATAAAAAGTTTGGTAGAAGGGAATGGATTCCATTTTACTCCAAAGATCATTGTGAACCCTTTTCTTTTGATGAGAAAAGGGGCCACGATAGGCTGTGAAGTAGATTAGTAAGCGAAACAAACTGAAATGGAAATAGAAAGGGAGGAGAATGGAGAGGAAAGCTGTAATCGGAGAAATTAGCGATACAAATCTGGCAATTGGGTTTAGGTTAAAGTAAAGTGTGAAAGGAGAAAGTTTAGAATAAATGGAAGGAGATGCGTTAGATTATTTTGATTGCAAAGGAATTTTTAATAAAAAATATAACATGTTTTTACTGCCCCCGGTGGTGCAGTGGGTTAAACCCCTGTGCTGGCAGGACTGAAGACCGACAGGTCGCAGGTTCGAATCTGGGGAGAGGCAGATGAACTCCCTCTATCAGCTCCAGCTCCTCATGCGGGGACATGAGAGAAGCCTCCCACAAGGATGATAAAAACATCAAATCATCTGGGCGTCCCCTGGGCAATGTCCTTGCAGATGGCCAATTCTCTCATACCAGAAGCGACTTGCAGTTTCTCAAGTCGCTCCTGACACGATAAAAAAAACTGAACAAAATCTGACTACCAGTATTAAAAACTCTAAAATCATAACAGTAAATAAAGAACAACACTCAAAAACAGGGGAATTCCAGACAAGAAACTCTAAGGGCCAGCTAATCACCTCCCAACGAAGGATTCCCCCAGGCAGTAAGAAGTCAGACCTTGAAACTGCTAGGCCATTAAACACTAATCAAGGTGGCCAATTGAAACATTCATACCTATCTCAAGCAGACAAGAGTTCTTTCTCCCACCCATTCCACAGATATATAAACCCCATTTTCTTAGTTTCTAACAGACCTCACAACCTGTGAGGATGCCTGCCATAAATCACCAAATTCCACCTGAAATAGGAAGTTTTAGTCATAACGCCTCCAGAGATTATGTCTGGACTTCACTTGCAGGAAGATGAACCATATTAATGTAGAATTTTGCAAATATGGCTTAGATATCTGCATAAAATAATATCAGCAATTGCCGATTAGGTCAACCTCTGCTTCCATATAGCACGATTTTGTGACTAGTCTTGCTGTCACTCTACAGATCTGTGACCGCAGTGATTTCCAACAGCTTCACAGGGGAGAAAGTGAAAAGAAAAATTGAGATCCCGGTTGTTTATTTTAGATTATTATGCTGTGGAAAACTGCATACATAGCATTGTAAACAGTTTGCATGCTTTATTTTGATCCTAAAAGGCAAAGACAGGAGCACTGGATACCTTGAAAGATCTGGCAAGAGACTTTGGCTATGACCTTATAGGTGGTTATAAGAACAGTCTGCTTTTTATACATCTAATTTCTTCTTATTTGTCCAATTGTTGTATCATGTTTCTTCCAACATAGTGGCTGCTGCATATCAACTAACTGGCAGTACTCAGAGAACATGCTGTTTCTTTTTCTTTCAATTTAGGTGAAGAATTTACTGGATATGAGCATCCTGGCATTCATTCCAGCCATTTTCATTGGAGTACTTGGGGGCCTTTTAGGAGCGCTCTTTGTATTCTTGAATATAAAGATTAATAAATTTCGCATGTGGTTCTTCAAACGAATTCCAAAAACATCCTTGAGAAGAATAACTAAGCTCTTAGAAACTGTGCTAGTCCTTGTAAGTATTGTCTTGCAGTGTGTCCCAATGCTGTATTTTCATTTGACAGGATTCCGCTCTTGAGTTGCCAGCTGATCGGGCTGATCCAAGATGTGAGCTGCCTTGGAAGAGTTTCTGCAGGGAAAGAGGAGGAGGGAAAAATTAGGACAATGGCTATTGTTTTGCTGAGAGGAGCAGCAAAGAAGCCTAGCTATGGCTTTGAATACCTTTTGTAAAAGAGACCCTATAGAAATCAGGACTAGGACAATTGCAAGGTCTGAAGGATAGGTGATTTCCTCCTTCATCCCTCCCAGCAAACATTCAAAATTATAGTTGGTCTACTCATTGCCCTGTATACTTTGTAATACCATATTCCTCCTTTCTTCTTTCATGGCAGACAAAAGTAAGGAGGTGTATGGCTATGCATGCAGAGGATCTTGACAGCAATGGAGTGTGAATATAATAGCAGCTTTTTTATTTTAGCCCGGTGGTACAATGGGTTAAACTGGGTTGTTGTGAGTCAACAATGTGATGCGGCAGCAAAAAAAGCCAATGGGATTTTGGCCTGCATCAATAGGAGTATAGTGTCTAGATCCAGGGAAGCCATGCTACCACTCTGTTCTGCCTTGGTTAGACCACATCTGGAATATTGTGTCCAATTCTGGGCACCACAATTGAAGAGAGATATTGACAAGCTGGAATGTGTCCAGAGGAGGGCAGCGAAAATGATCAAGGGTCTGGAGAACAAGCCCTATGAGAAGTGCCTTAAATAGCTGGGCATGTTTAGCCTGAAGAAGAGAAGGCTGAGAGGAGAAATGATGGGCATGTATAAATACGTGAGGAGAAGTCATAGGGAGGTGGGAGCAAGCTTGTTTTCTGCTGCCCTGGAGACTAGGACGTGGAACAATGGCTTCAAACAACAAGAAAGGAGATTCCATCTGAAAATAAGGAAGAACTTCCTGACTGTGGGAGCTGTTCAGCAGTGGAACTCTCTGCCCCGGAGTGTGGTGGAGACTCCTTCTTTGGAGGCTTTTAAACAGAGGCTGGATGGTCATCTGTCGGGGGTTCTTTGAATGTGATTTTCCTGCTTCTTGGCAGGGGGTTGGACTGGATGGGCCATGAAGTCTCTTCCAACTCTATGATTTTTTGATTCTGGGCTGTACGGCCATGCTCCACTAGCCCGGGAGACTCATAACAACCCAGTGATTCCGGACATTAAAACCTTCGACAATAGAATGGGTTAAACCCTTGTTCTGGCAGGACTGCTGACCAAAAGGTCAGTGGTTCAAAGTTGGGGAGTGAGATGAGCTACTATATGTCAGCTCCAGCTTCCTATGCGGGGACATGAGAGAAGCCTCCCACAGGATAGTAAAAAAATATCTATGCATCCTCTGGGCAATGTCCTTGCAGACAGCCAGTTCTCTCACACCAAAAAGCGACTTGAAGTTTCTCAATTCGCTCCTGACACAAAAAAAAAATTTTTGAGGAAGAAGTAGGCACATGACATTAGGAAGTTATTTCTGCTTCCTGCTTCCAAGGCCACTGTGACTTAATCTTTAATGCCATCTCTGGATTCAATGGGGATGAAGATAAAAATAGAAGGTGATAAAATATTAGATACTGTTTAGTTTTGGCACAGATCTAGCATGATACAGATGGTATAGTATAATATTGTGTAATCTTTAAATGTGAGTTTCCTCATGGTGGCTTATGCTCTATCAATATTAATCAGTTTTATGCCAAAACCCATCACTGCCATGTAGATATATATGGAAATATTCAATATCAGACTTGTTTATATTTTTAACATATCTTGGACAGTAGAGTCTTGCTTATCCAATATAAACGGTCCAGCAGAACGCTGGATCAGCGAAAATGTTGGATAATAAGGAGAGATTAAGGAAAAGCCTATTAAACTTCAAATTACATTATTATTTTACAAATTAAGCACCAAAGCATCAAGTTTTACAACAAATTGACAAAAAAAGTAATTCAATATACAGTAACATTATGTAATAATTACTGTATTTACTAATTTATCACCAAAACATTGCAGTGTATTGAAACAGCTGTGGATCCAGGTGGGAGGCAGACTTCGTTGGATAATACAGAATGTTGGATGAGCGAAGGTTCAATAAGCGAGACTCTACTGTATTTCGTATTCCAAACAAGTATTATCAGATTTTAAAAACATATATAATTTATCATATTTAATGCAAACAGAGAGATTTGTGATGTGGTAATTCTGTGTTTAATTTTTTTAGATTTCATTTACTGATTTCTAGTCTATGAAATGCAAAATACCATCCCAATTTATAAGCATAATAAATGTTTTAACCATAGGTTTAGCTTAGCCACGTGCCCTCCATTTCCAAAAATAGATTATTTTTGAAAATGTCATTGGTCTGAAGGAGCTCTTTGTTGTGATCAAGGCTGGTTTAACATAAAACAGAACAATAAGAAGGCAGAATAGGGGGCTCAAAATTGTCCATTTATATTTAGACCTTTGACAACATACTGTAAAGGCAGATTAAGTTATCTCAGGGCTGGTCAAGCATGTTTTACTGCTTAAGGCAGAACAGCATATGCTGTCCCTTCATCATACAAATTAAATCACATATTATTTAAACCAAACCAGTTATTTTGGCATGTAAGGCATAAAATCTCATGCTCACTTCTCCTATCTTTGGCAGTTAAAAAATACAACAGTAACAGATAAAATAACCAATAAGAATTTGCTGCCCATTCACAGCACGGCATTCTGCTGTTTCAGACACCTTCCTCATTTTGTCTGTTCATAGTACTGGCCCTGGTATCATGGTACTTTACTATGACTTTAATTGTCATGGAAACATTATCTGCTAATTCTGTAGTACAGGGGAATGGATTAGAGCTCTGGAAAAAAATTCCAAATACCATGACAAACTACAGATCTTAGGATGTTGTAGGATGGAAACATGACAAAGTGATAACGAAGTGGTAAAATTGCACTGTGCAGATACACCTCCGCTTATTTATTTATTTACGACATTTCTACCCCGTCTTTCTTTCCCCGGAGGAGACTCAAGTGGCTTTTCATATAGGCAAAACTTTGATGCCCTAAAACACAATGGACACTCAAATAAATATTAAAATCGAATTTAAAAGTACATTAAAACAACTAGAACTTTTAAGAACAATACATTAAGAGTTAAACACACAATCCATGAGCGTAATCCGGGCCGTTCCAATGGTCACTGCACATTGTTACAGTCTTCCTCAATAAGATGAAATTTATTGTATTACCATTGGAATGATAGTAGCCATTTCTAAGGTTGCAGTCTACATATAGATGAGTCTGTACAAATTTCATATAGAACTCTTGTCTTTTTTGGTGGTATGTAGCTGGTCATCCTAACCTGTTGGTTTTACAATGGGGGTGTTTCTATCAAACTTGTGATCGGGTAAATATTTTGAACTAGCTATAGATTCTGGACTATTTTTAAAAGCAGCACTGTATAGAACTCAAGGATAATGACTGGACTTGCTCATTTTAGATTCTCCATAGGTAATATTCAATTTTTCTGATTGATGGACAGGTCTTGACCCTTACTGCTACTGTCTACTTGCCCTATTTCTTTCACTGTACTCCAGTTAAGAACTTGCCAACATTTGATCTACCTAGTAAGATGCAAAAGTAAGTACATGCTGGATTTGTACAAAAATATTTTATGTCTGTGTAATGTTTTATATTGTGTTTGACTTCTTCAGCTTGAAAATCATTCCCAATATGAAGCCTGGTGAAGCTTCTAGACCTAATCTTTGAGGTCCACTGTGTATACTCCAGAATTTCCCTTTTCAATCAAAGCTCCATGTTGAAAATTACAAACGTAAGAAAATTTACCAAATAGTATACTCAAAGGGAAAAAATCAGACAACTTAAGTGGAAAACTATTTTCAGTAGACACTGAGGGATATAAGATGTCCTCAACAATGTACTATAGAATATACTAAAATATACTAAATAAATAAATAAATAAAATATACTAAAGGTGGACATTTTAGGTTATTCTCCTCACCTTTAACATAGTCAGCTGTTATGAAAAAGGATTTGTATTCCCATATTATTTATTCACCTGGGAAAGGATTGAGACTGAGTTGGGCTCCTCGTGCTCATGTAATTGATCTGGATTGGTCTGTGTGTAGTACTCAGGCATGTAGCCAAGAAAAAAAGGGGGTGATTCTGGGCTGTACGGCCATGCTCCACTAGCCCGGGAGACTAGTGCTTTGAAACATAGTACCAGCTTCGTGGGTGCCACTGCCCAGACAACATGGGAGGCTTCTTGTGTTGCTAAATGTAAGAGGGGAAGCATGTGATCACCCTCCCAGAGGGCAAGGCGAGGTGTGGGTTGCCAGCTTTGACACATTTCATGGCAAAGAGGAGCACCGCCACCGGCCACCGCCGTAAATGTGATGAGGTTGCACCAGTGTGTCAGTATCTTGAAGGCATTCATTGTGAAGCTCTGTGCAACTGTTAAGTTGGATTTTAAATGGCCACAATAAATAGGGAAGAGCACCTTCAGTTCCTGAATCCTTTCCCTATGCCTCATAAACCTTTTTTGAAGCTGACTGCTGAAAGAGCCCAAAAATGGGATGTACACAATTGATATAGGTTTTGGTGAAATTGCCTGGATGTCGCCTGGATGTTGTTTTTACAAGTCTGCCTTCAACAGATGCTAGGAATTTTAACTTTTCCACGTATAGGTTCTTCACAGGTAATAGGTCCTGAATCAGTTTCTTTCTGTTTTCTTCTTATTTCCATTATCATGATGATGGGTTACATCAAGACATTTCCCACTGTGAATTAACAAGAAGGTTTCAGCCAAGCAAAAGTTGTTCTGATGGTACTTTGTTTTTTGGTGTCTGTTGAAGATGTGTATTGCATCTTTCCATCGCACAAATGGTTTAGCAACCAATGCACCAAGCTTCTGATGACCACCTTTACCTCCAGCTTCTCCTGTAAACACACACAGTACTTACAGAGTGCACCTTGTATGTTAAATAGGTAGGCTAACCAGGGAAATCCATTGAACTATTTGAGTTGAAAATTTAGATGCCTCTTCTTATCCACAGGAAATACATATCCATGCAATGGAGTCTGTGAATTTTGCACTAATTGAGCTTTCGCTTGATCATCAGAAACAGTCTTGTTCAATTAAAGTCCAAGGTCTAACAATGACACAGCTTCTTCTCTTTGCTCCTGTTCCATGGTTTCTTTGGCAGGGCTTGGATTAGATGAACCAGTGATATATAACTCAGTTTCTATAGTTTTCACCTGCAATCCAGGTGTGCATGGTCTGGGGTCTTCATCAGTACCAGCTGCTGCAATGGTTCTTAACCTGCTGCCTTCTTGGTTATCAATATTTGCCCTTTTCTTTTTTGCCATGAACTCAAAAATGCTCAGTTGCTTTGACAGATGTTTAGGCATCTTCTGGAGTCAGGTGGATGAAAGGAAACACTAATAGCAACTAACAGGGCTTTGAGTCTCTGAAGAGCAACTCAAGCTAGCGGACATTTACACAGTAAGACAGCTGTCTTTGGAATGTCCCAGAGATGCTTTCATGCCTTCCTTTTATACCCCAGTGGGAGGAGCAAGAAGTCAGACATAAGAGAGACCTCTGAAAGGGAGAAGAGCAAAAGAGCAATCATGCTGGTTTCAGTCTATTATGTTATCTTTATGCCAAAAAAGTTGATTAAACATGCACAACATCAAAACTTGGTGGAAAGATAGGTAATAAATGGAGGAATTCTAATTTTTGCTTTTCTTAGACTTAACATGGGGTTTGGTTAACCAGTTAAAATTCATGACTAAACAAGTTTTTAACCTGAAAATATGTGTGTGTGTGTGTGTGTGTGGGGGGGGGGGGGGGGTTGAATCCATACCCCCTGCTGGCTATGGGCTTGGCAGTACACCTTTTCTGATATATATGTGTTGTTGTTGGCTGTAGTTGACAGATGGGAGATGACTAACTATTGCAGCCCTATTTCATATATTCTGACAGTGCAAGAGAGTTAGTTTCAGGACTCTTAGATCACATTTTCATCTCATGGATTTAATATTGTTTTGTTTTGTTTCAAGTGCAAGCCAAGTTAGGTGGCAAGCTTCACAGTATAATTGTCCGCCAACAACATTACAGAATGGGACAGATTTCAACCAAACCTTTAATGAAGGTAAGGCAATATTCACAAAGAAATAAAATTAACAGTGTTTATGTAAGTACATTTTCCAAGTAATTAAATATCTCCCAATTTGTTTTTAAGCAAAATCTCCAGTATCAAAAAGGGTTACTTATTGATGCCTGTGAACGTAAGCCAGCAGAAGCAAATTTGAGTTCGTCAGTAGAGGTGCTTCCTAACACACTCTAATAGCTAGGTTTCCTTGACACTATATTGGCACAATCCTATGTAGGATTTTTTCACAAATGTAATTGAAGCTGGTGGAAACAAATAAAGACAGAGTATTTCATCCTGCTTGTGAAATGGATGTAGGAAATTGTGTATTACAAGTAATAAGCAAAAACTGTGAAATCCACAGAAGATGCAAGAGAAAGACATATCAAAAATAGTTGTTTACTAGTTTAAAAAATGCCAACACATTTTGTCCTCTATGTGCTCTTAGGGCCTTCAGACTGCTACTTAGAACCTCACTTCAGAAATTTCTGAACCAGGAATTATTGAATCAATTAATGTACATATGAAAACCAATTTTTCAGTATTTTTTTCAAGGAAGCAAATTGCTGTAGCTTGATTCTGTGTAGCCCCTGAAGAAGATCTTAAGAGTACACACAGATTGAAATGCATTGGGCTTTCCTACCAATAAACCTTCTTTTGAGCATCTTGTAACATATATCTTACAAGAAATCATGGCATTCTCTATAATTCATTACATTAAAAATAATGTAATGAGGTTTTTGGATTATCTGCAAAAAACTCTGTTCCAAAGCCTTTTGGATAAAGAGTACTCAATGTATAGTTGCATAAGATTGATAAACTGGTTAAAGGCCAGCAACAGGTGATTATGAGCAAGTCCCTCCATCTGTATAGAAATGACATAGAAATCTGTATCATAGAATCCTAAAATTGGAAAGGACCGCATGGGCCATCCAGTCAATCCCCTGCAATGTGTGTATTTATTTATTTATTTATTTACAGTTCTTATATTCCGCCCTTCTCACCCCACAGGGGACTCAGGGCGGATTACAGTAAACACATATTTGGCAAACATTCAATGCCAGTTTGACAAACAACATTTAACACACAAATACACCAAGGCTATTTAACTTTTTTTTTTCTGGCCGCCAGGGGAGCTGCTGCTTTTCATCGTCCATCAACGACACCGATGAAGTTCTTCCGCATTCCACATTCCCGGGAGTCTTTTTTCTTTATGGCCTCATAAATCAGTTAAATTTTGCCTCCCACACAAGGTGGTCCCTTATTTTCCTACTTGACAGATGCAACTGTCTTTCGGGTTGCAAAGATCGACAACGGGCTACACAATGGCTGGACACCCACTCCAGCCCGGGCTGGCTTCGAACTCATGACCTTTTGGTCAGAGTGATCTTAATGCAGCTGACACTCAGCCAGCTGCGCCACAATCCCGGTGTATGCTTGCATTCTGAGAGAACTTCAAATGATGACACCTTCCATTTTATTTTTTTCCCCTTCCCCCTCTCTTTTTCTCATTTAAAGCTGCTGCTCTCTTGGTTGAGAATGGTATGAGAGGTATCACATACCTATTCAGACGTGGGACTCACAACGAGTTTGGATATGCTTCTCTTTTTACAGTATTAGTATTCTACTTCTTGTTGTCCTGCCTGACTGCAGGATCTGCTGTTGCAAGTGGTTTGGTGATACCCATGCTGTAAGTACCACATGTATTCCATTTTTGAGGACAAAAGAGAACATTGTCACTGGCTATTTGCAGTCTGTATAATTCCCTCTTATGCATCATCCTATGACTTCTTAATAGGCCTTTGGTTAATAACCGTTTACTCTAAAAAAGTATTTTGATGGGGATGGATCTCCTCTGCATGCTTTGCATAAGAAAATAATTAATTAATTTTGGACTATCCCAATAGAGATATATGTTGTAAACCAAAGTCTGATGACAGCAGTACATTTCATTGTACGCATTTTACCTTAAGCTGCAAACACTGTTTAGCTCAAGGGGTTTAATACTGTTTCTCACACTTCACACTTTCTGAATGGATGACTATTTTCTTAATCTTCTGGGACAATATTTACACATTGGCTGCACTAAGAAGCAAGTATACATTTGTTTCTGCCCAGAGTAGTATACTTATTCTCTTTTCTTTTTTGCAGCTATACAGGAGCATTATTTGGCAGGATTATCGGCTTGATATTAGTTTCCACTTTTGGGGTTCGGACTGATGAAAGTGGGGCGTGGATTGATCCAGGTCTCTTTGCTGCGGTTGGAGCTGCTTCCTTCTTCAGTGGTGTCTCCAGGCTCACCATCTCCTTGACTGTTATAATGGTTCGTAAAAGTCAACCTATAAAGACAGAAGTTACTTTATAGCCAAAAGTATACACAACATTGTAGAGCCTGAGTAATAGACTGTAAATATGACTGTATGTGATTCAAATCATCAATTGCTTGCCTGAGGGCGAGGGCTTCTGGGAAGCATTAAGAAAGCCCAAAGCCCTTCTATAATTCTTTGAGCACATATTGAGGGACTCATCAGTCCTATTTGGAAATTTCCTTTCATATGAGTTATATTTGTATACAGAAACAGTGGTATGCAGCCCATTAATGTTATTCATACATTGGAAGTATCTATGCAGAGGAGAGAAAGGTATACAGAGGTTGGGTCTTCACATGATATGGAACTTTGATGGAACAGAGTAACAATATATTCCGTGTGTGTTTGTATGTATTTTTGTGTGTGCATAGTGCATACTGTAAATTAGTTTATTTGCTGTAGGCATGTTCCCATAGGTACATAGATGACTAGTCCATTACAAGGCTTCTTAAACTTTTTTACGATCTCAGGTTAGTCTATCTATCTTTCTAAAAGTCCACCTGTCAGTCGGTCTGTATTACAAAGGCTGTTGCTAAGTGAAGTGGCCCTCTGTGTGTGACTGAGAAAGAAAGGTGACATGTGTCTGAGGGAAAGGAAGAAGGCAGGAAAGAGCAAGAAAGAGAATCATGTTGTTATGGAGATATGGTGAGGTAGATGCTCTCAGAGATGGAGAAGGGAGAAAGGGGAGGGGAAATGAAAGGAAAGACAGTGTCCTCTGACACTTGGGCAATGCTGGGTATATACGCTATAAGGTATATAAAACATGTATAAAACCCAAACATTTACTGATAATAAACCAACATTTACAAGGCTGATTTTCCTTTTTATGAAGAACAACTGACATAATTTCTGCAAAGTCTAGTGGAACACTGCATGTTGTTGGTAACAGATTCATGTAAATGTCTAGGTGGCATTCAGAAACCTTTTTCTGTTGCTAAATTTTTCATAACCCAGACACTGTACTAAGGGGGTCAGGACCTACAATTTAAGAAGCTGTAATCTACTTCACCTCTTTCCTTGCCTGACACTTGTTCATCACATAAAAGATGGAATTGGTTTTGCTAACAGATTAAGATGGCTACCAGCATATCACCAAAATAGAGGGCACAGATTTATATCAAATTTTGCAATGCTAATCATTATGTACAACTGCAACTTTAGGAACAATGACTACAGTTTAAATGGAAACATAGTTCTTCTTACTGCTGACTCTGCACTCCAGGTGTGAATGGTTGATAAGCAATTTCAATACTTCAGCTCTCTCGTATTATTCTTAATCTCTATGCTGGATTTGGCCTGGTCAATATGAAGATTGTCCTCTATCCTTCAAAAAGAGGACTGCTGAATAGAGTCCTACAAAGATCCCAAAATTTGGGCCATTGTAGGTTTTTTTTGGCTGTATGGCCATGTTCTAGAAGCATTCTCTCCTGATGTTTTGACTGCATCTGTGGCAAGCATCCTCTGAGGATGCGTGCCACAGATGCAGGTGAAACGTCAGGAGAGAATGCTTCTAGAACATGGCCACACAGCCCTAAAAACCTACAATAACCCAGTGATTCCAGCCATGAAAACCTTCAACATCCCAAAATTTCATTGGATGAAGGCAGAATTCTTTGGAGAGGCAATGCCTTCATGTTTCTCCCATAGTTATACTTCTGAGCCCCCTGCTATTTTCCAAAAAACCCTCCTAACATGACAGGCTTAGAGTTGTTTCTGGCATCTGAACCCTATTTCCTTTTAAAATAGTAGCATCAGTGGAAAGCAGTCTCTTTAGTCTGCGATAAACATAATCATTGCTATTTTTGTGCTTTCCGAGAGCCGCAATTAAAGAGACATCAACTTTCTAATAACTCATTGCCTTTCAACATAGTTGTGACCTTTGCTTTGAAAAAAGAATGCAAATTTTGCTTTGTTCAAAACCAGTGTAATTAGAAAAAGAGACTGGTTGGGGGTTTGGAAGATAATGAAAAGACTCATTCCAGTCTCACTTGTTGTGGGAGTAAAATGGGATCTCTTGGGGGGCGGGGGGAGAAGTGTTTTTGAACATTTTCCAGTGTGGAAAGCTGTGTTCAGCACAATTTGCTAATAATAAAAAGGTCACGAACAGTGCAACTTTTATAGAGCTTTGCAGCACAGAAAATGACAGCCGCATAATAAACAGCGAAGAATCGGGAGTAATTATAGTTGACCTGCAATGCACCCTTAATTCCCCTAGGTGGCAGGTTATAACTTTGGTGTGCCTTCCCCACTTTTCCTGGGAATTGAACTCAGCCCATAGACATCCAAAGCAAATAGTGGCATCATTTGAGAAAGTGTTAGTTTTTGAGAAGAAGAAAAAGAAGTAGAAAAAAGTGATTTGGATGTGACAATGCAAAAAACATTTTTGTTAACCCCCCCCCCCCCTGTGCCCTTGAACTGTAGTATTGCACATATTTTTCTGATATTGTGTTATGGGTTCCCAAATAATTTTGGAATGTTTGCTTTGGCTTTACGCAGTGTCCCATTTGGCAAGAGATATGCAGGGGGTAGAGAACAGGTTTGAAGAATTCTTTTTTAAAAAGGAACCAGCAGGACCCCACAGGCTCTGTCCAGCTCTCATTCCAGTCTGTTTATTTCTCCCATATTGACACACAAGGCTCAACCCTTTCAGTAAAATACAAGTTCTGAGAATGCGAGATGGAATTTGATTTCCAAAGAACTGCAATGCACCACCCACCAAGGAATGAAGTGCACTTTCACCCATTTGGGCAGACATGTAAGTTTTTCTTGAAAAATATATAGGTCCAAAGAATTTTACATAGACTGTGGAAAGTATTGTAGCTATTCTATATCATCACCTCCAGCCTTTTGTGACAGATTGCTTTTTCTTGGAATCACCTTTGTTGTTCATTCGTTCAGTCGTCTCCGACTCTTCGTGACCTCATGGACCAGCCCACGCCAGAGCTCCCTGTCGGCCGTTACCACCCCCAGCTCCCTCAAGGTCAGTCCAGTCACTTCAAGGATGCCATCCATCCATCTTGCCCTTGGTCGGCCCCTCCTCCTTTTGCCTTCCACTTTCCCCAGCATAATTGTCTTCTCTAGGCTTTCCTGTCTCCTCATGATGTGGCCAAAGTACTTCAACTTTGTCTCTAGTATCTTTCCCTCCAGTGAGCAGTCGGGCTTTATTTCCTGGAGGATGGACTGGTTGGATCTTCTGGCAGTCCAAGGCACTCTCAGCACTTTCCTCCAACACCACAGCTCAAAAGCATCGATCTTCCTTCGCTCAGCCTTCCCTAAGGTCCAGCTCTCACATCCGTAGGTGACTACAGGGAATACCATGGCCTTCCCTAAGGTCCAGCTCTCACATCCGTAGGTGACTACAGGGAATACCATGGCTTTGACTAGGCGGATCTTTGTTGCCAGTCTGATGTCTCTACTCTTCACTATTTTATCGAGACTGGACATTGCTCTCCTCCCAAGAAGTTTTCTGATTTGGAATCACCTTAGTTTTGATATTACATGCAAATAGTAAAAATGAATTTCAAGAGACATATTAATCCAGATATTATTCTGCATAACAACCAAGTAGCAACAGTTAAGAACAGACATCGGAACAACAGACTGGTTCAAGATTGGGAAAGGAGTACAGCAAGGCTGTATACTTTCTCCTGACCTATTCAGCTTGTATCCAGAACACATCGTGCAATGTGCAGGGCTTGATCAATCCAAGGTTGGAGTTAAAATTTCTGGAAGAAACATTAACAACCTGAGATACACAGATGATACCACTTTGATGGCTGGAAGTGAGGAGGAGCTGAGGAACCTTTTAACCAAGGTGAAAGAAGAAAGTGCAAAAGCTGGCTTGCAGTTAAACATAGCCCCCCCCCACAAGATTATGGCAACCAGACTGATTGACAATTGGCAAATAGAGGGAGAAAACATGGAGGCAGTGACAGACTTTGTATTTCTAGGTACAAAGATTACTACAGATGCAGACTGCAGCCAGGAAATCAGAAGACATTTGCTTCTTGGGAAGAGAGCAATGATCAATCCTGATAAAATAGTAAAGAGTAGAGACATCACACTGACAACAAAGATCCGCATAGTTAAAGCAATGGTATTCCCCATAGTAACCTATGGTTCAAAGAGCTGGACCATAGGGAAGGCTAAGTGAAGGAAGATAGAAGCTTTTGAACTGTGTTGTTGGAGGAAAGTTCTGAGAGCACCAAGAAGATCCAACTGGAAGATCCAACAGGAAGAAATGCAGTAATTAAAAATGATAACCTGTCTTCATTCAACTTGCAGAATCCATATGTGTGAATGGAAAATAATTGTATTCTTCAACTCATATTGTTAAATATAATTAATATACCCTTAATTGTTTTTCGTTCCATTTAGGAGTGGGATTCCAACTAAAATACATTTTAAAACATGTCTGCTTTGGAGCAAATGGTGTGATTGAACCCACATCTTTAACATGGAATGAAGTGAGGGCTAAACTATTTCAGAAGTCTCATATATCTAAACAAATATAGGATTATACCAAATGAATAGGGAATATGGGGTAGTTAAAGCAATTGTATTCCCCGTAATAAGCTATGGATGCGAGAGCAGGAAGGCTGAGTGAAGGAAGATAGATGTTTTTGAACTGTGGTGCTGGAGGAAAATTCTGAGAGTGCCTTGGATTGCAAGAAGATCCAACCATTCCATACTCCAGGAAATAATACCCGGCTGCTCACTGGAGGGAAGGATATTAGAGGCAAAGATGAAGTACTTTGACCACATAATGAGAAGACAAGAAAGTTGGGAGAAGATAATTATGCTGGAGAACAGAGAAGGAAAAAGGAAGAGGGGCCGACTAAGGGTAAGATGGATGGATGGTATCCCTGAAGTGACTGGCTTGACCTTGAAGGATCTGGGACTGGCCACGGTCAACAGGGAGGTCTGGTGTGGGCTGGTCCATGAGGTCACAAAGAGTCAGAAGTGACTGAACGAATAAACAACAACATTCATCCAGCAGTAGAGTAAAATCATTGCAGAAAAACGTCAGTATGATACCAAATCAACTCTTTCTTTCCTAATATTATTAGTACAGTCTGCAGTGGATTTTGGTGTGCAAGAGAGTAAAAGACAGGAGGTAAGGCTATTGAGAGTAGGGAGAGTACTGAGAGCACAAACTTGAGATAAAAGAGCACGGAAATGTGACCAAAGAGGTTCTAGGCATGTTACTCTGCCCAGGGTAACTTTTCTGAGCACTGGCACATATGAAAAGGAAAAATAGAGAGAGTGGAATAAAGTGGAGAGAAGTCTGTCTTGAAACCAATGTAAAGGGAGTGTTATATAGCAAGTTACATTTGTGACAAGAAGCAATGTGAATCGATCCTTTTCACATGGTTTAAGGCTATTTTGCACCATCACCAGTTTTCTTATATTTTTCAGATGTTTATAATGTGATAGAAAGAAGGTAGAATGTCATAAGCAAGCATGCATAGAATGGGAAGTATAGTGGGTATCTCCGATACCTTTAGCCTATGTTAAGAGCAGAAACAGACTTCATTGACTGACTGAAGTCCTTGAGGGAAGGGGAGGGAAATTGTCACCCTGCTGATCTTGTTGGCCTACAGTTCCCATGAGCCTAGCCAGGCATGAAAGTTTGGAGAAATAGTAGTCTAAAAAACATCTGTAGGATCATTGTTGTCCATCCCAACTCTAGGGTATGCTGTCCCTGTTATTGCATTTGTGTAGTGTCCAGCTGTGTTGTGGCATGATAACAACCTTCTTGGAATAGATCACAGCGTATCCATTTGGCCTTTATTTTTCAAAACTGAATTACAAATTTGTTTTTAAATCTGTTTGTAACCATTTTATGCATTGCATTGGGAACCCAAAGCTCCTGGGAAAAGAAACACAAAATGTCAAAAACGGATTCCATCTGTTACAAAACTGTGAAACATCTGTGGATGTCGTTAACTGTTTTTCTGGCTATGTTCAGCACATAGGAATAGCTTCACAGTAGAAATGTTCTGAATGAATGCTGAATGAATGAACATTGTGGTTTCATTGAGAATGTGTGTCTACTTTTCCACTAAACCCCTTAGTGCACTAACTGGCAGTTGTTAACTCTGTTGTGTTGCAATTAGCTAACATTTCCCAGAAATAACATGGTTACTAAGTAAGTTCCCAAGAAGGTACTAAGTGTGGGAGAGTACATAATCCACAAGCCACTGCTACAAGTTGTTGACCTATGTAGACACACATTTCTCCTGTCTTCTTCGTTGTCACTTCAACACGTACAACACATGGTGGAATACAGCATGAACACCTTTGGAATGATGTGTTATTCTTCCTTCACAATTGAGGCCACATGTAGAATTACAAAAGTAAATGGAAAAGTTGCAATTTTAAAAAAAAGACTAACGCCTCTTCTTAACCTTTGTGACATAATAGTTTGACCATTGATATTGGGGAAAAGGAACTACTTCATTGGTGGGAATTTTATGCCTTTCAGGTTATTGGACAACAGCTCCAAGCATTCTCCAAAAACCTATCGATTTCACCTGTCATGTCCAGCATTTTTAAAAAATTTAATCATTACATTTGGCCCGGCCTTAGTTTTAAATGTGTTGTGGTGTTATTGTCTAATGTTTATTGCTCTTGTTTTAATGTTTATTGCTTAGGGAGATGTTAGCGTGGTATAAATAAAGGATTATTGTTGTTGTTTTTGTTTTTGTTGTTGTTGTTGTTATTATTATTATTATTATTATTATTATTATTCAGCATTGCAATGCTGGCCAGGGCTGCTGGGAGTTGCCATTCAACAGTATATGGAGGGCTGCTTAGTTCCCAGTCCTGGTGATTTCCAACTAGGTACTTCCACATTTGTGGAGCTTACAAAATTTGAAAAAAGTGTGCTGAAGATATGCATTCTTTTGCTATAAAATGCAATTTTCCAAGCTCTGTACAGAAATGATGTGATGCATTTTGATAGTTTTGATCTGTTCATAATATTCTAATCCTTGCCAACAATGAGCTGTCACTTATATCTCATTTTAATTTTGTTTAAATTTGATACCTTTTGGAAACAAACTGCATATTTTGATTTTTTATTGTCACAAGCTATAGTGCCTCCTAGGGCTGTGCACAGATCCATTTTTCAAAATGGGGTCTTGCTGATTCAGTCGTAACAGCATGGGTGCTGCTAACATTTTTTTCCAGCTGGAACAGACCATGGGGTTGCTGACCATGGCTACTTTTGGTTACATTTGGCTACACATGGAACATGGAGAGGCAGCCCTGTGCCTGCATGGGTTTTCCCTGTAAGCCTTGCCAGTTGAGCCAATCAGAACAAAAGAAAGCTATGGCGTGTCTTTTAGCCAAACTAAGCCTCCATTTTTCTGTTGTGAGCAGGCTTCTGAGAGAGACAAATTTTGCTGCAGTTCATGGTGACCTAAATTCTCCTTGCGGCTAGCAGTTCTGCATGGCTTAGCTTGCTTTTTGACTCAAATAAAAATAAATATCAATAAGTGTTTACTTTCTGCACACTTTAGAAATTGCCGCCAATGGTGCCCTTCACACGAGGCAACCTTTAAATGTGGGGTAGACGTATCTTGCCATTTCTAAAGCTGCCATAAAATGAGGAGGTAATTTATATCTTTTAAAAAAATGGCTAATGCAGCTTCAGGTGAAGTGGCCCCCACTGAAATAAGTGTTTAAAAAGAATGCCATAAGCTTCATTGAAAAAGGGTGTTGAGGGCAAACGATTCCAGAAAGGTTGGCTTCTTAAGTCTGATGTCTTAGCCCAGGTTTCATGGACGGATATCAGAAGAAAGGATCCTGAAAAGGTTGGTTTCTTAAGTCTGATGCCCTAATCCAGGTCTCATTGAAGGATAAAAGGAGAAAGGATCACAGAAAGTGTGGTTTTTAAAAGTCTGATGCCTTAACCCAGGTCTCATTGAAGGATATTAGAGGAAAGGACCCCAGAAAAAGTAGTTTCTTAAGTCTGATGCCTTAACCCAGGTCTTATTGAAGGGTATAAGGAGAAACAATCCCAGAAAGGGTAGTTTCTTAAATCTGATGCCTAAACCCAGGTCTCATTGAAGGATATAAGGAGAAATGATCTCAGAAAGGGTAGTTTCTTAAGTCTGATGCCTTAACCCAGGTCTAGTTGAAGGATATTACAGGAAAAGAACCCCGAAAAATTGGTTTCTTAAGACTGATGCCCCAAAAGGTGTGCCTTGGAAGTTTCCACATTGCCACCAATGGTCTGAATCTTCCCAGAGTGAAAACTGATCTTTTGACAGCCGGATTGAAAAATGGAATTTTGCCCGTCCAAGTTCGGGAGGCTCCTGAAAAATGGATTTGGGGGTCAGGGGGGGGGGGGGGTTCACCAAAAGCCAGACACCAAAAATAGTATGGGGTTTAGCTGAATTGTACACCCCTAGTTCCTCCTCATGTATACAAGCTCTCCTGGAAGAGTTGAAGCTAACTATTTTAGGCAGCCATTTTAACAGCATAGCAATGCAACCCTCTAGAATTAGTTAGAAATATAAAAGCCTCAGGTCGGTGAACACTTGAGGTACATTATTTGTTTCAGATCAATTTCAGAAGGGCTAGCTGTATTAAGCTTGTTGCGGGAAGAAGCAGGCTTTTGTAAATAATTGTCACTACTACCAGCTGTGTATTTATATATTGCCCTTTCTCCAATGGGCTCAAGACAATGGCCATAGATCTCCCTTTTCCACTTGGTTTTCGGTAAAGCCTTGGAAGGTAGATCAAGTCGAAAGTGAAGAACTGGTCCAATGTCACCCAGCGAGCTTACATACCTGCAAGTTCCCATCTACCTCGAAACACTGTGCCTTGCATTATATTCTTGAAAGTCTGATGCTTCATATAATTGATAAAATGGACTGGAGTCCATGGATGTTTATTCATTCATTAGTTTTAAGGTGAGAAAAGGCTTTGTTCTTAAAGTCTGTGAGATAATTGTGACTATATAGTATCATTTCTAAGAAGAGAAAGTAAGTATTTTATCATGTGCTGAAGGAGGCAGGCTGCTGTTGCATTTTAAGGAATGCTCACATTATACCACAGTTGCTTGTCTTTTTATGAGCCTAAATATAAATGGTGCCCTTTTTTTGCATTTGTCTTTATAGAGTAAAAATATGCTTTTTGCACCAGATGATTTAACTTTTAACTGGAATTCCCTCCTGTTTCATGAATTCAAATTAAAAAAAATCCTTGGTAAAAGTGTGCTGCATCAGCAGCTCTGTCTCTAATGAGGTTCCATTTTGACTACATTTTTTAAAACCAAAAGCCAAACCCTGAAACAGGTTAACCGCAGTGCGGCTGAGAATGAGGGCCAGGGCTTTTATCAGTCATTTTATGTAATGCCATCTTTGGAGTTTCCTGGGCAGCTGCCCTCTGCTCTTTGAAGTCCTGTGCCCCGTTGATGCCCTTAATGAAATACATAAGTATGTGTTATGTAATAAAACTAAAGTAATAGGAACAGAGCCAATTGGTTATAATGATGTGGAAGCTTGGGACATGTAGCAGTTGCAGGAACGTGCAGGCTACAGTGTAAGGTTTCCCCCCTAAAACAGCCTCCAAAGCGTTTCAGTAAGTGTGGAGTTATGAGGTAAGCAAGGTGAAAGCAATTTTCTTATTTAGGCATTATAAATCTGTCTATCAGCAGAATTTTTCTTCAGTTCACTAGCAGTATGGACTGTGCAACTGAATAGTGTTAAAGGCGTAGGTTGTGATGCTTTGAGATCTAAATCAAAGAAGTATTAAAACCAAGCTGGGTTTTTTGTTGTTGTGATCTACATGTTACAATAAGCACAGCTAAAATACTTCATTGGCTGGTAAATTGTCTTCCTTTGTTTTCTTATTTTTTCTCTCTTCTTTGCTTTAAATATAGCACCAATTTAACCTTATCCTTGATTTAACCTCATGCACCTTCCTTATGTGTGAATTCTGTTTCCACAAAATGTAAACCTTGTGAGGGTGGCCAAACTTTGTCATAGCAGGTATCCCGAACCAAGAGCCATTTGGTGGGGTTAGTCTTCAGTTTATAGGACCACAAATGCACTCTTTTTGCTCATTTGTTGCATGGAAGCCAATGGAGTTTCAAACGTTTGCATGATGTATTTTGTATATTTTTGGTTGGCTTGGTGGAGGCATCACTGTTTTGTGGGTTTTGGAAGTTGTGGTACTTTGTTAGTATGGCCACTATGGCTGCCCCTGGATGTGTTTTATAGTCTACTGTGTTTTCTCAACATATGTAGCATGTTTCCAGCCAGATCCATCCAACATTATTATATTACTGCTGTATTGAGTCTGCAAAGATAAACACTACCTAGGAACTTGACCTTTCTAGAGTCAAGAAAGTTTGAAGGAAGCTCTTGACAGATTCATGGACAGTCATTAACTGTAGCCCTTATCTTGAGTGGGGCTGAAGTGAAACTACCAAGTGGCTTCTTCACACTTTACTTTAAGAACAGTGTTATCACTAGTGTGAGTTTAAGGGCTCTCTCTCTCTCGTGTACTTGAGAGCCTTGACAGAGCATACAACCCTTGGGTAAAAGGACAAATCATTTGAATTAACGTTTAGCAGCTTCCTTTTTGCTGCATTTGAACACTTATAAAACTTAATGCTTAAATGGTACTTGATTACTTTTAATAATAAAAACACATAGTTAAAACTTGACTTTGAATCTGAAGTCTACTGATAGCATTGTTCATCTCCTAATAATTCACATTTTCATTTCTCCTTTAGGTAGAGCTCACAAATGATGTACAGTCTTTGCTACTCATCATGCTGGCCGTCATGTTAGCCAAAATGGTTGGCGACTGGTTCAACACATCGCTGTACAGTTCTTTATTGAAGCTGAAATGCATCCCTTATTTAGATGCTGAGCCATTTGTTGGCCACAGAAAAAACTGGTGAGCATTATTTTTGATCTATGCTGTGAGCCTGTATTAGTCTCATTTTGGGAGAAAATTGTAATCTGTTATCTGTTAACAGGTTTTCCAAGAGTCAGTGAAATGTGTGGACTTTGTTAGTTGCCTGATTTTACAAGATTACCATTTTGGGTGACTTCTTATGTTTTAGGTTCTAGATGGAGAGATGGAGTGAAGTTCAACTATGCCAGAGTAGCCATCCCTTTTCCTCCCCATATATATGTATGTGTGTGTGTGTGTGTGTGTGGGCCTCTAGTTTAGTTAATCTGAAATGAGGCAGTGTGAAAGTTACTTCTGAGTTGTTGCAGGTCAGACCTCACAACCTCTAAGGATGCTTCCCATAGATGCAGGTGAAACGTCAGGAGAGAATGCTTCTAGAACATGGCCATATAGCCCAAAAAACCTACAACAACCCAGTGATTCCAGCCATGAAAGCCTTCAACAATACAAAGTTACTTCTGCTTTAAATCTGAACTGTATTCTCAATTGCATGCAACATTAAATAACCATTGTTTCTTTAAACAGATCAGGGTTATCCTCAAACTTGGGATATGGAGTTATTCATTGAACCATATTTGGAACTAGAGATGGGCAATTGTTGGGAGTTAGTGCCATGTTTCCATCCCCTCTGGAAACCTTGAAAGGCTGTATCCTGAAGCAAAAAACTCCCTCCACACACAAATGCTCTTCAGGGGGGTTGGAGAAAATTTTACCATGTTTTTGCACCTGGGCCATTTCAGGCTCAGGATAAATAAACCTTTGCTTTTATGAGAGAAGGTGATCTAGAAATCATTTTGCAATTTTGCATGGCGTCATAGAATAATAGAGTTGGAAGAGACCACATGGGCCATCTAGTCCAACCTCCTGTCATGCAGGAAAACCACAAAGTACCCCTGACAGTTCATTTCCTGGGTCTTCCCTGGTCTTTAAATAGTCTAGCCTCCTCCCCCCCGCCATGACATGATGGAATTACTCCTGTGCACCCTAGATGGATCCATAACTGCATAACCCAGTTAAAACATCCGTTTAAAAGGTTTATACAGTCTATAGACATTTAAACAACCAGTACATAATTTACCATTCATAATTTAAAATAATCTGGATAGGCATACTGGAATAGATTTGCTTTTAATTCTATTTTGAAGTCAGACAGTAGGTCATTCCACAAAGTAGAGGCAGTTGCATAAAAAGTCCTCTGAGTGACTGTTGCCATCCTAGTTCTGGCTGAGTGGAATAAATAATACCTGAGTGGATTATAAAGGAGGAGATGATCTTGTAGGTAACTTGGGCCCAAATCATACAGGGCTTTAAAGATAATAACCAACATTTTGAACTTTGCCCAGAAATTAATTGGTAGCCAGTGGAGTGATTATAATATAAGTGTGATATAATCACTCCCAGATGTACCAGTGACCATTCAGGCTTCCATGTTGTGAACTAAATTGAGTTTCCAAATTTGGTACAGAGGTAGCCCAATGTACAATGCATTGCAGAAGTCCAACTTGGAGGTTATTAATGCATCTTTATTATTAATGACATCTTTAGATCCTCCATTGCTAGTAAGGGTGCAGCTAGCATAACAGCTGAAGCTGAGAGGCACTCCTAGACTCCTGTCTGAGTTATCATTTGAAGTAACGGATCCAGAAACATCCCCAAGCTGCAAAAAGCCTTTCAGGGGAATGTAATCCCATCTAGGACAGGATGACTTATATCTAATAAAGCTTGTTCCTGATTATGCAGTTTATTGCCTTTGGGATTCTGGCTGATCAAGCTGTATCTAATTCTGCAGTGCATTGTGACTTCTAATTGTGCTGCACTCCTAGCTATAAAAAAGCCTCCCCACCATTCCCATTTTATAAAACGGAGTTAACTGGAATGCTTAGGATTGCCGGCTGCCAGAGAGTGTTTTTTTTTTTAATGAGGGCAAGAGTACTTGAACACATCTACAACTTGGCAGCTCCTCCTGCTTTTATAAGCCACTAGGCACTTCGAGAGAGAAAATACCTTACAGCCTACTTTTAATGGGATAAGTTGAGTTAAGAGCTGAGTGAATCTGGTACTTGTTCTGTTCTAGCTTAACATGAGATATGTCAAAAGTCTCATGGTGTTTCTGCATGATATGTCATATAAAGATGCTTTTGAGGGCCAAGAATTCTGGTTATAAATAGAAATATCTTGGAACTTTGGTTGTATTGCATAGTATTGCTTTTTGATATTACCTCTTCCAACATGCTGATTTGGTTCTCTAGAACCTGTATTTTGTATATCAATCTTTTAATTGGATTGAAATGAATTTATTGAGAAATCACTCACATTTCCACATTTGTATATATAAACCTGCCATCCTCAAATTAAATACAGATTAGATAGAATGCTCTGTGTTTTTAAAATGGTATACATGTGTGTAGGAGAGTATGTAATAAAAAAAGGGGAATGAGAGGGCAAGAAAAAGAATGGATGACAATATTAACTTAGAGGGTCAGACTTGTATTTCAGAACTTAAAAATAAAGCTTACCTTGTGGCATGGCTCCTGTGGCATAGCTATGCACCCTGCTCATATAATAAAGTTGTGATGTCCATGGTATAGATTTTCCAGAAACATCTAGAATTGTTCATCACATCCCACCAGAGCCTATGTTTACCCTCTTCAGAATCTATAGGGAAGCCTGTAGTGTGGGTGTCTGTGTATGTACACATATAGAGATATGGATTCATAGAGTTGGAAGGGACTGTAAGAGCCAATCAGTCTACTCCCTGCCATATTTTTTTCACATATTTAAAGATATCACTTCTCAATCTTATTCATCTTTTTATTACTTTTAATCTTATTTTTTCCAAGCAAAAACACCCAATTCCCTTACTCATAGTATCTTATCATCTTCTCCCTATCATTCTCAATGTTGTTATTTCACCAATCCACTCTCCTTTATATGCTAATGATGATGATGATGATGATGATATACTTTATTTATATTCTGTTCTATCTCGCCGAGGGGACTCAGGGCGGATTATAGTACACATATATGGCAAACATTTAATGCTGCTATAAAATTAACAAAGACAGACAGTACACAAACATAGGTAAAGGCTTTCCCATCTTTTTCCATTTATGGCATCTGGAGGCTGTGCTTGACTCCGGCCATGGGGAGGTGCTGTCTTCCATGCCAAGGAGCTTTGTTGTCCTTAGATGTTCTCCTGATCGAATCGCTGGCATGACCGCATGGGTGCCTTATATTACCTCCATGCCAATTGCTGTTTTTGAACTGCTAGGTGAGCAGAAGATGGGCTGATGGCAATAGCTCACCACAGTCTGGACTTGAACTGTTGACCTTTTGATTGGCAATGTTTTCTACAGCTGGCAGTTTAACCTTACTTTTTAAAAACTTTCACCCTTGAGTCTTGATCCTGAGAGAAAAAGTGGGCTATAAATACATAAATAATTTCATACTAACCTTAATTTCCTACGGTCAAACTATTATTGGTCTAAACACAGTTTGTGCTGACTAAAGTAAAGCCATTGAAACAATTAGGACTTACCTATGTTTTGACACACTATTGAGCCACTGATTCAGTGGAGCTATACTGTTTGTTACTAACCAACAGGATTCCAGTTGATCTCACAACTTCTGAGGATGCCTGCCATAGATGCAGGTGAAACATCAGGAGAGAATGCTTCTAGAACATGGCCATATAGCCCGAAAAACCTACAACAGCCCAGGATTTTTCCTAAAATTAGAGATAGTCCCTCATGGTTCATTTTTATTCTTGTTTCCTGTTAAAAAAATGATTCCAGTCATGTATTTGCCCTTCTTTCTCTGAACAAAATAAGCTTGTCCTTGTGGAGAAACAAACACATTTTTTTCTGAACTCCTGCCTACCATTCTGAAAAGCTTCACCTAACAAAACCATTTCTTTTTTGATATAAAGAATCTCATGGTGGTCTCATATGGAGTAAATTTGTTCCAGACTCCTGGAAAGTTTTTGAATTGTTTTTTCTTCTGTAGGTCATTGTAGATAACAAGCACAAAATGAATTCCTATTAAGAGAGAAACATAGATTGAATACTTTTGGCTAGTTGGAAAGAGCCTGTGGATTGTGTGCCAATTTATTGCACCCTTTGGGTCCATTCAGCTGTTAGATGAAATATTTTGTAGGTGGAACATATAGTGAGTCCAATCACTGGATAAGATATTCCATTAATTGGTTAAGGTTGCCAAGATATCTGGCCACCAGCTGACAGAAAGAATCTCATGGTGAGAGAAATATCCACATGTTTTCTACTTGAAACTGACCAATATTTCAATTGTGTTGGGAGAGAAATAGTTCTTAAGACTTTCTAAGATTTCTTCATACTTGATACTTCATTTTAAGAACTGTCCTATGTTAAGAACATCCTTTTCCCACACAGACCTTGGTTTTCTTCCTGCTCTTATAGACCAGGTATGGAGGTGATGCTCTTTCTGTAACAGGTCTTCTAGATCAGGGGTCCTCAAACTAAGGCCCGGGGGCTGGATATGGCCCTCCAAGGTCATTTACCCAGCCCTTGCTCAGGGTCAACCTAAGCCTGAAATGACTTGAAAGCACACAACAACAACAACAATCCTATCTCATCAGCCAAAAGCAGGCCCACACTTCCCATTGAAATACTAATAAGTTTATATTTGTTAAAATTGCGCTTCATTTTAATTATTGTATTTTTTTAAAGTGTGTTTCTTTTGCACTACAAATAAGATATGTGGAGTGGGCATTGGAATTCATTCATTTTTTTTTCCAAATTATAATCTGGCCCTCAAACAGTTTGAGGGACTGCGACCTGGCCCTCTGTTTAAAAAGTTTGAGGACTCCTGTTCTAGATTATTGAAGACCTTCCCAGGAGTTTTCAGTGTAGTTGCAATAATTCAATGGTTGTGTTTTTGATGCTGCACAGTATGTTGGTTTCATATAAAATCGCTTTAAATTATTCTATGTCTTATGGTCATTCTACAATTTTAAAGTGGAATATCTACCCTTATCCTGTTTTCCTTTTCCTTTTATAGACCTTTATTATCAGAAATTGCCCGAGACACAACTGCTTGGTTGTTGTTTTATCTGTTCAGCTGTGTCAGGCCTGAGAAGTGTCATTTAAAATCTTTTTATTATATGCCATAATAATATATAAAATTGCAATTAGACTCACATAATCAAAATTCCACATTACCTATATGCAATCTTTAAAATTGGAAAGAATATGGAGATAAAATTGATATTATCTTGAATGTTGTCACTCTAAAACCAGGAAATGAGGAAAGCACTCTGCCTATTGATAAGCCTATTGTCAGCATTTTCCTGGCTGTTATTACTGTATATACTTGAGTATAAGCCAAGATTTTCAGCACATATTTAAGGATGAAAAAGCCCCCCCCCCCGGCTTATATTCAGATTGGCTTATACTTGAGTATATACGGTAATTTGATTAGTATCTATTTTTATTTTTGAAATTTACCAGTAGCTGCTGCATTTCCCACCCTTGGCGTATATTTGAGTTAATGAGTTTTCCCAGTTTTTTGTGATAAAATTGGGTGCCTCAGCTTATATTCAGGTTAGCTTATACTCAAGTATATACAATGCATAATTATGCTATATCAGTCGGTTTGACTATTATAGTCATGTCCCATAGATAGACTATTGTATTGTGGTTTGAGAATTGAACTAAGTAAGACTTTGGGACACTAGGGTTTAAATTCCTACTTAGCCTTGGGAACCCATGGGGTGATCTTGGGCAAGTCAGATTCTCAATTTCAGCAGTAATTGGAAATGAATAGTTAAAAAAACCCTAATAAGCAGTTTTTATTTCATTTATTTATTACATTTGTATGCTGCCTTTCTCCTCAGTTGGGTCTCAGTGTAGCTCACAAGGTGAATTAAAAAACCTAACAATAAAATGTAAAAATAATTAAAACTGCCACATTAAAACAGTATCAAATCATGTGAAAGGCATACAGACATTTAAATAAACAAAGCACACATCTCAATCAGATACCCCCCTATGACCCATTCAAAGTCTGCTTAAACAAAAAAGATCAGTTGCTGGTGAAATTAGAGCAGGTAGAGAGTCAGTGTAGCCTATCATAGAAGAGAAGTCCAAAGGCAAGAAGCAGTCATTGAGAAGGTTCTCTCTTGTGTCCTCACAAATCCAGCCAGTGATGATGGCAGAACCAAGGGAAGGCTCTCCCTTCACAAATCTGAAGATTCTGATAATTTCTTGTAGAAAAGTATGGTCTTTCAGACAGCCATATAGAGCAAGTTATGATTAGCACTCTAGATCATGCTGAGAAATGAGTTGATAGCCAAGTAAAGTTATTTTAGACTAGGGATTTATATGATCCTATTAGCTGGCCCTGGTAAGTATTCTGGCCATTGCATTTTTAACCTGGTAAAGTTTCCAAAGGCAGCGCCACAAATACTGTGTTAGAGTAATCCAAATGCGAAGCAATCAAAACATGTATCTCAAGGAACAGGCACAGCTGGTGCAATTGTTTTAGCTGTGCAAATGCACTCTTGGTGATTGCCAAAACCTGGGCATCCTGGAGGCAAGCAGGAGAACACCCAAGCGGCAAGCCTGAAATTTCAAGGGACATTTAATCCCATCCAGTGCAGGGGTACAGTTTGACAGTTGCCTGACTTTTCTGATTTCAGCAATCTCTGGGAAAGAGAGGGAAGAAGTTTCCAGCTGCTGTATTAGTTTGGAGAGTGATATGTACAATGTCTGTCTATGGACATGATTTTCTTGGCAGCTTATGGATGTACTACCACATGGGTGAGATGAACATGCATCTGTGCATGTGTGTGTAAAGAGTCTTCTGAAATGCGTCAAATATTTTCATTGTTTCTGCTGTATACGTGGTTTCCATCCTTAACAGAGCACATCTGTACTGCTATGTCACATCTGTTCAGTTAGTCATTGGTAAACAAATGTTATTTTAAATCCTCTTTAGGGAAGCGAATGACACACACATTAAGTTAACCCAAACACATTCCGCATTTAAGTACTCATTTGTCTCTGTGTATAGTTGGAGAGTCATGTCTCCTCTCATTTGTACAGCCTGAGAAAGTTAGTGCTACAGAACTCTTACGAATTTTCCTCCACTTCCTTTATGTGTGTGAGAGGCAGAGCAATTTCATTTCCACAGAATTAACCATGGCCTTATCATACTGTAAAGTGTAGGATAACTCTGGTTTACTGAGGATAACACTTAAACCCTAATTTCTGAAAACAAAATCCTTCTTTCTGAACTATAGTGATCAGGTTTCAGTTGATTGACTGACTTCCCATAGAACATTTTACAGTAATACAGGCACCCACAAGATAGTTTCTGTAGGTTTGTTCTTAAGTTGAATTTGTATGTAAATTGGAATAGGTACAAGGCTAAAGACCTTGTAAAATGACAGCTTTCATGATTCCATTGCATTGAGCTGTGATAGTTGAAGTGGTGTCAAACTGCATTAATTCTACTGTGTAGATGCACTCTCAGGCTCATTGGTGCAGTCATCATTGTGCCAGCTGCATAGTGACAGTTCAAAGTAGAACCCAAAATTTCAGGCAGTTGTCTGGCCACTGTCATCTCAGTGAGGAGAATGTCTTTTATACAGCCAATGGTCCTTATACAGTCAAAAATTCTTTGGATTGCAAATGGGATAGCTCATAGCAATACATCATTGCTGGGTCAAATACCTGTTCACTTATAGATATTGCAAGGATTACAGTGGTAGTTGGAAGGAACATGGGAGAGTCTTGAAATGTTGACCCTGTGAGCCTTGGCTCCATTATCTCAGTGGGCAGTGGAACCTGTTGGGTTGTTGTAGGACAGGAAGAGCATGCATGATTTCCTGAGCTCCTTGGAGAAAATGTGGGATTAGGATGGACTCTTGAGCACCAGCAAAAGGGGAGAGAGATTTGAATAAAATCAGTGTACCCATGTATGTTGCTTTTTGTCTGTAGTTGCAAATTTAGAAATAATTGCTATAATTTAATGGGGCCATGAGATGTTTCACCATAGAAGTGACTGGGGAAGTGCTAGAATTTAGTATGCATCAAAGCATGAGTCTCCTTTTCCTTGTGTCTTAATTAGGCCCCCCTAAGGTGATGTACAATATGGATGAAAATATTAAAAATAATTAAAATAATTTAAACCCAAATGTTTCCACCAGCCAGCTTAAACTTCCAATGAACTCTGATAGGTCTTCAAACAAAGAATTACATTCTGTATGTGGCCATTGCAAGTGATATGTCAGGAAATTGTAATAATCTCTAGTGATCCTAGATTTTATTCAACTTTTACATTCTGCCACTGTGGCACCACCAGATCATCAAGGCAACCCACAATTTATTATGAAAAGCTTAAATTTTTCAACTTGAGCAGATGTGGCACAAATGTTCCTTGCTATCTGTGAACACAGCAGTTGTGAATGGTTTCCAACATCTTCAGGCAGACATCCATGGCCGCTGCCATGGGCAGGATATTGAGCTTGAGTAGACAACTAGTCTGAGCTATTTTAACTGTTCATCCATTCTTATGAAAGCCAGAATTATTTTTGTTCCCCTTCCAATTGTCCTCCATGCTCAAAGAACATTTTGTAACTTAAATGTGATTTTCTGAGAATTTTATTTTCAGTTAGGTCTTTAAAACCCAATGCTTGAAAGCTGATTAATGTCTCTTGTCCTCTTCTAGAAAACTGCTGCTTGCATCTGGTTGAATTTACTGTCTTACTCATAGGTAGGAAACCATGCTGGATAATCAGTTTACTGGCTAATTGTATTTTAAACAAAATATCCACAAATAAAAAAACCAATTTATTTGCAGCTTGGAGCAATTCTCCAGCACATTATAAAGTCATCAAATGCTAACATGGTACAGCACTCATTGTTTCCTGTTTACTAAATAAAGGCTTGCCTTTCTGCTTTATATCTTTCAGGTTAAACCTGGAGTTGTTTGCTGCCAGAGATGTCATGAAGCGTCACGTCAGGGTTCTCCACTTAAAGGAAAATGTTGCTTTCTTGGCTCAGCTCCTGGCCAACACCAACCATAGTGGATTCCCTGTGGTTTGCAAATCTAAGGCAGATCAGACAGAGGTGTTCCTGGGAACAATTACAAGGTAAGACACCACTGTGTTCTTTCTTGAAGATAAATGGCCCCTCGGGCCTGTACTTAGAACAAAGAAATAAGGTTTTAACATGCATTGTTATGAAAATCAGTGTTACACATGAAGTAGACAGTTTGAGATCTACATCTGTATTCTTTCTATAGGCTGGAACAACTTTGTGTATTTTGCACAGTGCTGTCTGGGAAGGCCTCTCTTTGTGTTCCTTAGTATTATTGTGACCTTTTCCATTCCTTAAGGCACTTGGAGCTTTGCTAGAAAAAAATACTTCAGAAAAAAACCTGGAGTGGTCAAATTGATTGCAAAATTGAACCTGATCCAACTTCTTTGAAAAAAAATATCTAGCAAGCTCTCGTTTGTTTACTCTTATTCCAGTTCACCTCTTTCAAGATAAAACATGTCAAAATTCAGACTGAACAGCAAAGTCTATGTCATTTTGTGATGGTGTGCTTCAGTAAACAGGATCTAAAATCAGCAAGCATTTCTACTTCAACAGAGGAAAATTGCAATGGATACTGGTATTTCTAAAAGGGGACCAGAACTATTCAGTTTGTGATATTTAAGTTTGTTTCCTATCCCTGAAGAATTCATATCTAGACTGATAGAATTTCTTGGTATCAGTTTATATGTGGAAAATGTAGTTTTGTGACAATCTTAGATAAGATATAAGAAAATGTATATTCATTAAAGATGAATTGAATTACAAAACAAAACATTTTCTAACCATTTTCTTATTTTATTGCTGGGAGATAGTTTCATTATTGAGAAAATTCTTTATACAATTGTATTGTGTAACGAGTTTTCAATTTTATTATTTATTATAATCATTGCTTAGGCTATTCTTAAATATTCAGGCCTATGGAAGTAGAATATTAATACCCATTAGCTATAATAATGTTTCTTTCTTTCTTGGAAGCTCATCAGGGCAGCATATGGTTAGTGAGTGGCATCAGTCCATTTTCTATCAGATCACTATAAGGTTAACTACTTTCTCCTGTCAGATCCCTCAATCAACTCTACCTATCAAGTTATAGCTATGACAACTTGGACCCGTCTGATTATGTCACATTCATAGTGTATATGTCAAATTTTAACATTATTCCATAAACATATTAGGATGGTTCCAGGCTGAGTTCATTGAACTGAGCTTTCATTTGAAAGCTACTTAAATCTTGGCCTATTTCTTTGGATGGAGTCTAAGTTTAGCTTAATTAGTCTGGATCCAAACCAACTGGGCAAACAGACATTTTTGCAGTGATTTATCTGTCATGTTGTTGTTTCTATTGAATGTTATTAGCAAGTGTACAGTTACGAAGTCTTTCAAACTGTAGAGTCCAACAGGTTGAGTATGTTACATTAAATAAGCTTAACCCACTTCTTTATTTCCCATCTGTCCACTGCAATAAAACCAGAGCTGTTGCTAATAAATGAGTGAGCCAAAATGCTTGTTTCATTTTTCCCTTGTTAATTCACCCATACTGTTTTGAACTCTACATCACTTTCCAATGATGAAGGAGCATCTGAACTTTGTAAAAATACCACAATAAACTGTAAGATAATGGCAGTAAAAAGCTGAAGGTGTGTATCATATTTCCATGTGAATTAGTAAAAAGCGAGAGCCCGTCACAACACTGAAGTAAATAAGTTATTTTATTTCCTTTTAAAATGTAGATACTTTCAAGATATCTCTGGTAGCTTAATTGTAGATTTGAACCCAGTCTTGTATTTCTGTGTTGGACAAATGCAGGGCACCTTTTTTTCTTGCTCCTTCATCTCCATAACCCATGCTGCCAACTCCCTTTTGCCCAAAATTCAAGGATAGGTTTCTTTTGTACAGAACAACTTGATCAAAGAGATCCTATGTATTTTGCCCAATATTCTGGCTGCTACAAGGGCATATTATTTTTTTAAAGAAAGCTTACAATCCAGATCAGGTAGGCACTAGATGTCTTTCCCAAAATCCAGGAAAAAATACATCAAAACAAGACACAAATATAAACACAGCCCCCTTTTGAAAACCACAAATTCCACTTCGAGGGTGGGTCTTTTAAAACAGTTGTAGTACTCTGTGTGGTCCTTGGAAGGTCCCAAGGCAAGCAAACTGGTTGCTAGACCCACTACAGTTGTCCACCTTGACCTAAAACATTAGAGGGTCAAGATACTTCACATTAACAATCTCTTGTTCATGGTGATTTAATCCCATACTCTCCAACATTTCATAGAGGAAAACCTTAGCAATGTCACAGTGAGGTCAAGATGGCAAACATTATTAAAGAGGAAATGCACACATGTTAGAAAAAACTGCAGTAATTTGCTCCTGCCCAAACATCTTGGGAAGGTAAAATTCTGTCCTTCCCTTGCTGAATTCCTTGAATGCAAATCTCTTCTGTCCTTTGAACTCAGTTTGTAACTTTAGGAGAAAGTGGGAGAAGTAGAAAAATACAACAGGCCATTTTATTTCATATTTGTATATGATGTATTTTTGTTATTTTGTGTTTTAACTATGTTGCATTATTTTCAGTTTGGCCTCATGTTAGCCGCCCTGAGTCCCCTCTGGGAAGATGGTGGCGGGTTATAAATAAAGTTTATATAATTATATTTATTATTAAAAGGCGGAATGACAAGATAGTTTTAGCAAAATCAGGATTATTGGACAGTATATAAACCTGCAAATGCATCCTGACTTTTGAGAGCTATCTCTTACAGACATTTATGAGCTAGGATTGTGATGTGTTAACAGTTTTATAATTATCATGGTACAGCAGTTGGCTAGAGTGTTGGACTGGGGAGATCAAGACATCCATTAAGACATGAAAACTACTGGGCTACTTAGGATCAGTCACTCATTGTCCCATGTATCTCATAAGAATTTTGTTGTAGGAATGAGGAAGCTTGGATGCTACTCACTGGAGGAAAGGTGGAATTTACATTATTTTTTTAAAGTAATCTGGTACATGCTAAATCGGTATCTGATTTTGGGTTGAGATGCTTATAGTTAAAATTTGAATCATAATTTCCCCTTGCTATGAATAGCAGACTGTGAGTTACCTCAAGAGCACAGACTAGGAAATTTAGGGACTACAGTTAAAATAAACTTTTCCAAGTTTTTATCCAGTCTAAATTGGTCAGTATATCCCACTGAAATCAAAGGACTAAGTTTAACATAGTTTGAATCTAATTCAGAATATCTGCTGGCTTGATTTTGGTATTACTTTTTTTTAAAGTATGAAGAAATAGATACTAATTATATTTGGCCATGTTAGAACTATGGTTGAAATAAAGGCCAGGGCTCTTGTGCAAACCTACCAGAGAATGGAAGATAATTAGATCAATAATAAACAGGTGTTACATCACCATCTGGACTAGCATATGCAGATGTGTAATGAAATAATATCATTTATTCACAGGGTAATAGTGCTTTTGCCAAGATGCAAACGAGTATCTTTGTTTAAGGGATGACATTTAAAATTGGCTTCATCCCCACTTGCTGAGGACAATTACATAGAAAGTGCCTGCAATTCATTTGTGGAAAGTCTAAAGCAGATATAGAAACAGAAAAAACCCAAGTAATTTAGTGCTGGGTTCTTCCAAACAAGGCTTCAGAAAAATAAAGCAGAATACCCGTTTTCCAGCCTATGCAGAAGTTTTCAGTTAACAAAGTTACTGGTAACACAGACAAAAATGGTTTGTTTGTTTACCCCTGGTTGTTATATCTCTCTATAAGCCTAATTTAATGAAATTAGAACAATTTCCTATAATAGTCTACAACTAGTTTACTTAAGGATTTGACATAAGAAAGAAGGAAAATCTGAGTTGCATTTCTTCTGACAATATGATTCATTCAGTGGTTTAGGGATTGTGGTGACATAGTCATGAAGCAGAGATGGAATATCCAGTAAGCAATCATGTTTAAAGAAATGGAGGTAAATTAATTTAAATATAATTTAGAAATGGGGGGAAGGGAGTATGTAGCGCATCCAAGTTGGCCAAAGTGTATAGTGGAATTAGAATTGCCAATATATTGTTTTCTGAAAGAGGCAAAAATTAAAGTGGACTGAACTGGCTCAGATTAAAGGTCTCAAGGAAATTTACCATTTCAATTATAACTGAATTACCTTTGTCAATACGAACCGCGATAGCTCACCAATTAAATTACTATTTTTCATCATTATTTATTATCTTTTGGTGTATATTACAAATGAACTTCAAAAGATAATGAATTACTTTAACCGTTTTAACTATATGCTTTAAATATATATATTTTTAAAAAACTTATCTAAAATAAGATTTCCCTCCTGAATTTTGGTTTAAATTATTGTAATCTATGCTGGGTCCCATGCTTGAAAAAAAAGTGGAGTATACATTAATCAATAAAATGTATTCATAATTTGTTTCAAGAAACTCAAGTCCAGCACCCTGATTGACACAAATTGGGGAAACACGGCTCCAAAGGGTTATTAATAAAGCACTAGGCTCACACTTATCTCTATATAGCAGCTTTAGTTATCCCAGGTGTGCATCCTGGATTTAGCAAGCAAACAAGTACGATTTCTTGGCAATACTAGCTGTAATAGGGAGGTAGTAGGAGTGGAGCTCTTGGTTCTGCCTTATGGTGTTGATATGGTCTTAGACTCTGATCCCTGGACGGTGTGTTTTTAACATTGGAATGCATTTTAATTATATTTCATATGTATTAATTTTAACCAAATTTATTTTAAGTTAACATTGTATGTTTTAAGGCACTATGTAAATGCCACATGTAAGCTGCCTTGAGTCCCCCTTGGGGTAGAGAAAGGCGGCATATAAATAAGGTAGAAAAATAAAGGGAATAAATTGATAGGGAAAAGGCATGTGGGAGGAAGAAGCTAATTGCAATTTCTATTTTAATTTCCTGATTAAATCGCAAGACACCTCTTCTTCTCTTCTCTAGTACTAGTTATTTGAGTCATAGCTAATTTATCAGTACCTGAAAAAGTGAACTTCATCCATCTGAAACCTGCCCAGGAGATAGGACCAGAATCACTGAAATGCAGTGTCCCCAGTTCCCAAACGTTTTAGGTGTTTCCAAAGGATACCATGGTCAATGGTATTGAGCACTGCTGAGAGCTTACAAACTGCATCTTGAATCACTCTTCCAAGGTAGAAAATCCAAGCACAGTTTGATCTTGGTTTGCAACTCTAGTTTGGAGAAATTATACCCTACCTCCAGGGTCAGCTCAACCCATTACACAAAGTAAGCATTTGCCGTATAGTTGAGTTTGCCCAGGGGCGCTCTTGAGGGCTCTTGGGGGAAAATAGACCTTGACATATGCGAGTTGTAGTTACTGGGATGTATAGTTCAACCTACAATCAAAGAGCATTCTGAACTCCACCAATGATGGAATTGAACCAAATATGGCACACAGAACTCCCACGACAAACAGAAAATATATATCAGTGATTGGTTGGGGGGGGGGTGCCAAAATACTGTTTGCTTACTGTTGAAAATTACCTAGGGCCGCCTCTGCCTACCTCAGTGGTTTTCAACCTGTGGGTCTCCAGAGTTTTGACCTTCAACTCCCAGAAATCCTTAGTGCTGGTAAACTGGCTGGGATTTCTGGGAGTTGTAGCCAAAACACCTGGGGACCCACAGGCTGAGAACCACTGCCCTACCTGAAAGGGGAAAAGAGTTTGAGTAGGGAAAACATTGGATCCCAAGCAGGACTGGATTAAGACCTTTAGAGGCCTGAAAAATTTCAGTGCCCCCATATATATCTAATTCTAAAATATAAACAATAAACAATAAAAATATTTTCAAAATGAAGCAAAAGTTAGAGTAAGCTGAAAAACAATGTTTGTTTTTGTATTCCTCCACTTCATTTATAGTTGAAAAGTTTTTCCCCACTTTTTAAAAATGCAAAGTCTTTTATCATGGAAGCCCCTTTTTGTTGAACCTGCTTCAGATGCACCATTTGCAGTTATGCACCATACTGCCCACTGTAAATCTGGCAATGGAAAATTTCTGTGGTGCCCCCTTTTGATTCGATATCCTAAATACAGGTTTATTTTGCTTAATGGATAATCGAGCCCAGATCCCAATAATAGTCTAGTTGCAGCCACTGTCTTTAATGATTTCTAAATTCACATACTGAAAAGAAATTTCATTTACTAACTCTGTGTTAGAGATGGTAGAGCAGCTGTACTTAATAATAATAATGATGCTATTGCCGAGAGAAACATTTTCATGATGATGCATGGGAACACTAAATCCAAACTACATTGTTTAGCTAGTACATGCTTTCATTCCAGTAAAGTGCAGTGTCGCATAAATGAAATAAAACGAAGAGATTATCGTTTAGAAAATATGACAAAGTTGAAAACTTAAAGCTGCATTATGCAATAACATCTTTTAAGGGAGAAATAATTGATCCAAAAACTAGTCTGTATATTTCAGAACTGTTTATTAGGCATTCTTTCTTTCTGGTTGGCAAAGTGGCTCAAGTACTTGAGAAGCCAAAATTACTTGTGGATGAGCATGTTGCATTGGTGTAGCTATATATTTTGATTATATGCTGCTTGAGAAAAAGATGAGTTTAATATGTAGGATATAGTTCTTTATAGAAATTTCCTTGGCCTTCCTCAATGCAGTAATGAGAGTTTCATTAATTAGCAATTGTCTTATGAAGACATTGTCATACTCTATAATTTAAATTGATCAATAGCACTCAATAGGAGTGTTCGCCATATTAGTTTTGTTCCAGTTAGAAAAATAAGGCTAGGCAAAATATTGATTGGGATTTACTGGTGGATATCTGAAAGATTTGCACTAGATCAACAAATGTCTCTGATTTTTATATGTTTAACAAGAAAACACATCTTTTACTTTCTCTGGCTTCTGAAACAAAGAAGACTGATGAAATTGATTTGAGGGCTAAAAAGCAGAGCTCTTAAAAGAAAGAACCACCGAATCTCCTGGGGTGAGCATAATATGAGAGGTACCCTTTAATTTATGTTAATTAGGAAAAGGGTGAAATCACAGTTACTGTGCTTAGTTTTACTGAAATGGAGAACGGCCCCTTGGTTGCACAAATAGCAAATGTATCCATGGATGTAGAAGTAAAATTAAAAGGAAACAGATTAGTTGAGAACTCATTTCCATTAGCCATTAGTGGCCAATCCCTGAAGATTGCAAAAAATAAAATAAAATGTAGCCAATAGGTAAAAATATGTTACTGTTCTCTGGAACATTGGGGGTTTGCTGGTTTCCCACATAGAATGGCTTAAGAAGAGAATCGAATAGATTAAAAGTTGAACAGAAAGTAATCCCTTGTGTACTGTGTAGTGTACACAATAGTGTGCAGTAAGGAAGAAACGCAGTAACTAAAAATGATAACCTGTCTTCATTCAACATGCAGAGTCCATCTGTGTGCACATGAAAAATAGTTGTATTCATCAACCCATATTGTTAAATATAATTAATATACCCTTAATTGTTTTTCGTTCCATGTAGGAGTGGTATTTCAACTAAAATACATTTTAAAACGTGCCTGCTTTGGAGCAAATGGTGTGATTGAACCCACATCTTTAACATGGAATGAAGTGAGGGCTAAACTATTTCAGAAGTCTCATATATCTAGACAAATATAGGATTAAACCAAATGAATAGGGAATATGGGGTAGTTAAAGCAATTGTATTCCCCGTAATAAGCTATGGATGCGAGAGCTGGAAGGCTGAGCAAAGGAAGATAGATGCTTTTGAACTGTGGTGCTGGAGGAAAATTCTGAGAGTGCCTTGGACTGCAAGAGGATCCAACCAGTCCATACTGCAGGAAATAAAGCCTGACTGCTCACTGGAGGGAAGACTATTAGAGGCAAATTGAAGTACTTTGGCCACATAATGAGAAGACAGGAAAGCTTAGAGAAGTAAATGATGCTGGGGAAAGGGAAGGAAAAAGGAAGACCAAGAGCAAGATGGATGGATGTTATCCTTGAAGTGACTAGCTTGACCTTCAAGGAGCTGGGGGTGACCACGGCTGATAGGGAGCTCTGGCATGGGCTGGTCCATGAGATTATGAATAGTCAGAAGCGACTGAACGAATGAACAAAAACAACAATGGGGCACACCTTGTGAACATTTGAACATCTATCTAAAACTGATAAAAGTGATAAAGCTTTAATATAAACTATAGTATCTAAATGTTGATAATCTGTTATGTATATTATTAATTTACAAAAGCTTGTTCCATGAGTACTTTGTGCACATCATTTTGTATTCTTTTGGCTTTTTGGGGGAATTTTGTGACTGGTGTTTGGAGCACAGCTTGTATCATAAGTGTGAAATATTAGGGCCCCAAATGATAACACTTTATATTCTTTTAAAAAGTTAAAGGATTTGCATTTTATGTAGAAAAATGTGCAGGTGTACAAAGCTCTTCAAAAAGAGCAGGAATGTTGTAATGTGTGAATTAAAACCCACAGAGACAGATTGAAAACATATGTAGTCCAAGTATAGCCTGTGGGTGGCTTTGAGATAAGTGCATATTGTTAAATTCAAATGTATGCATGATGGGAAAGTTAGCAAGCATGTAGAATCATAGAAACATAGAATTGGAAGAGACCACGTGGACCATCTAGTTTATGTAAGGACCGATCATAGTATGTTCCATTGTTGAACAGCTCCTACTATCAAGAAGTTCTAATGTTTAGGTGGGCTCTCTTTTCCTGCAGTTTGAATCTATTTCTCCATATTTGTAGGACTTCATCACATTGATCTTCAGCTCCATCCTTGAATGCTTGCAGAATAGAACCAGGACAGAGCCTGCCATGAAGCAGGCTACTTCCGGGAGGGCTCTGTCTGGCTCCATCCTGCAAGCGTCTTAGGATGGAGCCCAGACAACATGAAAAACTTCCCGTGTTCTCATTAAAAAAAGCTGGGGAAAGAGTGGGCGGAAGCCGGGTGGCGATGCTTCCCTTCATGGGATGGGGAAGGGAGCGATGTGGGGTGCTGGTTTCCCCTGCTGCCCACTGAATTTTCTCCACTTCCCCACAGATGCCTCTGCCTCTCCTCTGGCTTGAGTTGCTCAATATGATGAGGTCTCTAGAGCAGCAGAATCATGGTATAATTGCTGACAGTGTGGTTCTACGCACACTGTCAGCAATGTAAAAGGATCCCACCAGATTACAATGGGAACTTTTCCTGGGGAAGTCTATGTAGAGGGCTATAGTCTTAATTTACTTTGTAGGCATTTTGAAAAATTTCCCTCCAAATAATGTGTTTCTCAAAAATATACATATTTTCAGATAGTGATTTCAGCTTAAGAGGGCTGTGTGAGATCTTTTTATGTTGATATACCATGCAGAATGTCCAGGAATGAAAAGTATCTTCAGCAGGAGTTTTGGGTAATAATCCTTTATCTTAATTAGGTGTCTTTGTAACGCCTGTTTTGGTGCTGCAGAAAAAAATACTGCAAGGCCTTGCCAAGGTATCTTTGAAAAGAGGCTCTTTCCTAAAGGAGTCTCTTCCTTTTTAAATAAATAACGAACAGAGGAACCATTTCCAGTTCACAATCTGATCTCTTAAACTTCCTGTTAAGCCCCAAATATAGTGCAAGAAACATGTTTGAGCTGCTGTGTTTGAGCCCTGATGATGTGATAGGAGGGATATATGTAACATCAAAGAATGATCTTGTTATACTTCTGAAGCATGGCTTTTGCAATTCCAAGTGAAATAATGAGTATTCGTTTTTCTCCTGATAGTGGCAAGTTTAATAGCCTTGGGTTGCTTTTCATTAGTGGTGTTCCAAAACTCTCCTTCATCATGCATGTGGTATATATATATATTGCATGTCCATGTGCCTTTTTCATTATCTGGATTTCTTCTTTCAATTCTCAAAGCTTGGCTCCTATGTAATTCCCTGCTGGGTTTATTTCAGAGTAAAGTGGAATAATTTGGAATCTGCTCAGATTTACCAGCAAAGCTTTATGCTAAATGAATGTTTCTGTTCTTTAATATTGTTCAAAATGCACATTTATTTTATTCCATTAAAAACAACAACAACTATGGGCCTATACTAGGATCAGAGTTGAAAAAAAGTTTTCTAAAAAAACTACTACTTCCCAAATCACTCAGCCAGTAGCCATGTTGGCATGGAATTCATTCTACATACTCCAAACAAAACAAAGTAAATCTGTAGTATAGAGCAGAGCTTCTCAAACCTTTTGCACTTGTGACCTCTTTCCACCCAAGGTATATATAGATATATAAAATAACTATAGAAACCAAATATTTACTGAAAATGTGAAGTTTTGACTCTGCCTCATTCTCTCCTCTGCTTTAGTTTCCCCTGTTTATTGGTCTTCCCAATAGTGTAGACATCTTCCTATGTATTAGTTTTTGGGTGGAGCTTAAAATCTCCCCAGAGGCCAGTCTTAGCTGGTCTATTCCATTTCTTTGTATAGAGTTCTTGCTGGGCTCCTCCTTTTTCCTACAGCAGAGCTACCATAGATTGTCTGATAATCCAAGGCCCAAGCAATTCAAACAGGCATTCTTAGCACCTGCGTTTAGCAGTATTTTTATACCAGCAGTCCAAAGGTCAACAGAAGCTTTTGGCTAGCCAAAGCTTCACAAGGAAGAAGATTGAGACAGTTTATAACAATTGTTTTGCACCAGAAGCAAGAGACTTTCAAAGATTCCAGAAAGATGACTGCAACCAGCAAAATCTTATTTTGTAATGTATTGTTTTAAGTTACCTTATGATAGTCCCTGTTAGAGTTAACCTTTTATTCATCTTGTTTCACTAACTCATTTGGTTATCTTTTCACCTTGCCTAAAGCACCTCTGTCTGCTAAGGGTCTTAATCTTAACAGAAGGTATCAGTTAGCCCCCGAGTAAAGCCAGACAATATAGTTTCCCCAAAGGCTCGGGCATGCCATCACAGAAAATAAATCAGCATTTGTGAATCTGATTTTCCTTTTTGTGGAGTATAGTTTCTGCAGAGTCCGCTGTAATCACTGTATGTTGTTGCTAACAGATTTGTGTGGCATTCAGAAACCTTTTTCTGTTGCCAAATTTTTGTGACCCCAACATTGAGTTAAAGGGACCCCATTTGGTGTTGGGGACCACAGTTTAAGAAGCAGTGCTGGAGAGTCAATCATCCTCGTGTCAACTATAAGAATATATTTTATTGAACAAAGAAATTCTGGTAGCTGTAGCAAGAATTTTGTTTATTTCTTAAGCTACAGCTACAGGGACCCCTCAACCATTGGTTACAGTGGATGGGAAAATCTGGGATTAAAAGTCCGATTTTTAGTTATTTGACAAAGCTATTTACCTATTTATTTAATGTCCATGATGCAGCATTTTAAACAGGAAATTCCCAGGAAAAGTTTTCCTGCATTCAGTGTCCAGCTCTCTCTTTCAATCTCCCTATCTCTCATATTTAAAAGAAATCTTAAAGACAGATGACCTAAAGACTTAAGTCTAGGGCAGGAGCCCGGAACATGATTTTGGAGGTTTGCATTTGGCCCGCGGACCTTAGTTTGGGGACCCCTGTTGTTAAGGATTTGACCTTGATTACTTCTTCTACAGAAGACCCCTCCATCGCACTGGGATTATTTCATATGGTACGGTGTAAATGCTCTTAGCACAGGGTTGGGTAACTGATCCTCTAGAGTAAGGTACCACAACAAAATTGGGACCATGGTGTGACTGTTTTGTCCAATCTAGCCAGGGTTCTTAAATTAGCATTTAATTTACTTGGTTATAACAAACTATAATATAAGATTTGATGTTAGCACAAATCTATCTGAATTAGTCTTGTTTACTCACTTGTGTGAACAGGAGGAAAGTGGAATAAAAAAACCCCACAATGGCGAAATAGCACTTGGCTCATATTTATTATATTTTCATAAATCAAGATTGATTCACCATTATGCATGAACATGGTCATTAATAGAACATAACTTTACTCGATCATTCATCTCTTTAATATCAATGTACAATAAATGACTAAGATCTTAGTTGTAAAACTGACATTGGATTGATCTGTCTCCTACTTCTACTACTGGCGGAGGGCGCGGAAAGTCATATGAGGATAAATATTATAACAATCTTTGCAGCTTCACAAGAGACCAATGATTTTCCAATAATCCTGAGTGGGTTTTTTAAAGCAATTTTGGTGGAGTCTACCTATTAAAACTCCACTTGAATGAACTAGGGAGAAACTGAATTCAGCCTTTCTCAGTTTATGTTTAGATCATATGTCTACCCTTTTGTAGGCAACTATATTCTGCTAAACAAATTTTATCTCACAGAGAAGAAAGCTCCTAGTCTCTAGTATACTATATGCTCATGAGGTGCATCTAAGAAATACCCTGCTAAATCAAAGCAAAGCCTATCTATGGTGGTGAATCAGTTGCCTTTGTCTTTGTATATGTAAATAAAACAAAATGTGACAGTTCCATTTTTTCTTCATTAAAGGAGACCATGTCTAGTATTGCTAACCATGGAAATTTCTGCCATTTAGGCAAGTGGGAAAAGATGGCAAAAAAGGAATTGAGTTCTCATCTGACAAGGCATTCTGGAAAATCTTCCTTGATAACATTGTAGCTATTTCTTAATTAGTGTGAATCAGATTATTTGCTTACTAGAAGTGCTGGGTTGATATATCATGATCCCTGCTGTATTTCCCAGTGTGTCTGTGTTTTTTTAATATATTTACAAATTTATTTATTTACTATATTTGTATACCGCTCTTCTCAGCCCTCAGGGCGACTCAGAGCGGTTAACAAAGCAAATACAATACTTAAACATGATAAAAACAGTTAAAAACAAGTTAAAAGAATAACATTATAACAATCAATAAACATCATAACATCTCATCTTGTCTCCAGCATAGTCAATAGTAAGTGATGTACCTCCAGTCTAACTACTTATGGAGAGCAAGTTTTAGGAAACAGTACCTAGAATAAGTTCTCTCCTTATTTTTGTAAAAAAAATCTTAATCTCATAGCAATTGAGAACTGTTGATATTGACTGATGCTGATGAACGTGTTTCTCCATGAAACTAGACTTGAGCTCTGTGTGCTCCTCGAAAATGAAGACATCTTTGAAATGGATTCGGAGGAAAACCCTGAACCCTGTTCACTTCTTTCTTATCAGAAGGTACAAAGTTCTGCTTCATTTCTCTCTCTGGCTTATTCAACTGAAATAATACTATTCTAATCAATCTAGCTGTTTTGAAAATGCAAACTGTCAGTCACCTGCTTTATTCTAAGGGTGCTATGATTCCATACAGTCGTAGCAATGCATGAATCTCAGCCTTACTGCATGCACATCATTGTTTCCCAATCATTGTAACATTGTTGGGTTTTTTTTTTATCCTGGAAGTAATCTGTTAATGTCCCTCTTTCCCCACACCAGTTCAGGTGTGGATATTTTATTCCATTAACAGATGTGATGCAAGTGTGACCAGGTTATTCCTCTCTCAAGGATTCCCAAGGAAACCTCTGGCAGAGAAGCTCCAAGCTACCTCTGGTTTTCAGACAGAAAATATGACTTTTTTTAGTATCTTTAAATCACTCTTGATCTCCCATTCCAATGATTTTGGTTACTGGTATATTGTCATAACATTGTAGCATGTCCCAGGGGCTTCTACACAGCCCTATATCCCAGAATATCAAGGCAGAAAATCCCACATTATCTGAGTGTGGAATCAGATAACCCAGTTCAAAGCAGATATTATGGAATTTTCTGCCTTGATATTCGGGGATATAGGGCTGTGTGGAAGTTCCCTTAGTATCATAATGTTTTTCCATTGTAGTGTTATTGTAATTTTTTAAAATTAGATGAAGCAATCATGAAACGATTGGTAGGGTACAGGGTTCAACAAAAATGACATTAGTGTGGACAAAAAAAGTGCAAATTATGTTTTTAAAGTGCAAATAATGGTAAGGTTGTTATAGACAGCTTCAACATGAGGGCATGAGACTGGCTGGAGCAAATTAATAAACTGGCATAAAGAAGTGATGTGATAAGATCCTCAGTCAACAAAAGAAGTCAAGTAAAGTAGATTAATTTTCAAAGACAAGGTGAATATATTTTAATTTTACTTTTTTGCAGAGCTATTCACCATCAGGTAAGAAATCAACACATTGTTCCTTCCTAAAAATCCAATCCAATTGCACCATGTTAGGAAATTGGAGTACAGTACAGTCTTGCTTATCCAACATAAACAGGCCAGCAGAACGTTGGATAAGCGAAAATATTGGATAATAAGGAGGGATTAAGGGGAAGCCTATTAAATGTCAAATTGTGTTATGATTTTACAAATTAAGCACCAAAACATCATGCTTTACAACAAATTGACAGAAAGCGAAGTTCAATACACAGTAATGTTATGTAGTAATTACTGTATTTATGAATTTGGCACCAAAACATCGCAGTGTATTGAAACAACTGTGGCTCCGGGTGGGAGGCATATTGCGTTGGATAATACAAAACGTTGGATGAGCAAAGGTTGGATAATCAAGACTCTAATGTTTTAACAAACTGCTTAAAGTAAAAGTGATTTTGTCTATTCTAGATCAGAGCTGAAAAACTGCATGATCAGCAACGGTTGGCCATTATGCTGGACTGCTATAGTACAGACCCTCTGTATCAGCAGCTCTTCATCAATCTGGTAAGAGTAAAGCCAACTCTGAAAACAAACGTTTCCTCTATGAACAATGTGTTTGTTATAGTTTTCCCTTCTGTTTATGACGGCTCTGTCAGCCTCACTGATTTACATAAACACTGCCAATCTTGGGACGTTGCACTCTCAACAAAAGTAGCAGAGTACAAACAGCATTCCTGAGTTTTAATTCAAATTATATAAACATAACAGATGTTGATACAATGAGCCAACAAGAAAATACAACAAAGGCAACGATTTCAAGGGGATTTGTGATTAAAACACATTCCAGATTGGCAAAAAGATACTGTGATAATGGAACACATCATTTAAATGTCAGTGTTTGACTCCTACTAAAACAATATGCATAGCATTGTTCTTGAGATTTTCTCTGTCTCCAACCATGTCTCTAACGACACAGCAATGACGATCCCCTGTCTGTTTAACATGAGATATTTTGACATTTACATGTTAATTGCTGTGCCAGAAAGTTGAACCCAAAGGCAGCTCTGTTTCTATGAATCTCCCATGAATGTCTCTATAATATCATGAAAAGGGAGAAACTTTATTGTCCACACATATTGCAACATTTCACTTAGCTGTAACCATAGCACAATTTTAAGGATTATCCTACATCTTTTTGATAAGCAGTGGCTCCTGAAATGATATATATAAAATTACATCAAGAAGTTGCCTTTTTGGATATCTTGAAAGCAATAATGGGACATAGGAGATGTGGCAGGTTATAGGTATATTGAGCTCTAATGATTAAAACTTGATATCTTTAAAACAATGAAGAACCATTGAAAATGATCAAGGGTTCCCCCCCCTTCCAAAAAAGACACTCTCTTATATTCATTTTCCTCAAGAAGACACACTGTGGCTTATTTTCTGTGGATGTCTTATTTTTATCAAGTATGGTACAACAATCTGCATTTATACAAATACTGTTAAGTCGTCTTCTTCTGGAACATCATCATAACTCTCCAAACCTGGAACTGGGTCCAATCTGCACAATGGTGTTGGGATGATATATTTGGGCTCAGTAGCAGACTGCTTGCTGAAGCTTTCCCCCTATCCACTGGTGTTTGTGTGGGGCGAGAGAGACCTACAGACAGTTGCTGGTCAGTGCTGGGGAGCAGCAGCTTTACTGGTGTTTGTGGGAGGTGAGAGAGACCCACAGACTGTTACTGGTTGATGCTGGGGGAGAAAAACCACAGTGCTTAGTAAAACAGCAGTCACAGCTTTACTTCTTCATCCTTGAGGACACATAATACCTAAAGCAGAGCATCTTGCTCCTCACTTCACTGAGAAGACTTTTCCGTTCACTTTCTATGTCTCCCTCTATGCCTTAGCTTGCAGCATGCACAGAATGACCAGGATCTGACAGGGGGAGCTGACTTTGTATGCTGCATAGCCACACCTACCATTATGTCTTATTTTCGGGGTATGACTTATATTGCACAAATGCTTAGAAATGCTGCTACGGCTTATTTTATGGGTATATCTTTTTTTCAGGCGAACAGGTTATCATATGGTTTCTTGGACTCCCAACTGTAGCTTCTAAACAGATCAACCCCAACAATAGTGCAATACGATTGTCTAGCCTAAAAAACTACACTTGTGAATGAATCTCAAAACGGAAGACTTTTCTTGCCATGAGGTGCTTGTTTTTATTTTTAGGACTTTTGTATCTGTGCTGAACCTTCTGCCAAGATGGTGCACTAAATACTACCACATAGGTTTGACCTTAGGGATTTTTTTTAACATATGAAGTTGTTTTGGCAGTTACATCATTTATCTGAACATCTGTTTCCTAACTAGTATTCTTGCAGCAAAATGTCTTTGTGTTCCACTTTACAAAGGTTGTTGTATACCTGACCTTTATGTGCAGATATAATCACCTTAGTTGTGTGTGGTTTCTCCCAACATTAGTACAAAAAGAAGAATTTCATGTCTGAATTAACATTTAGCACTTTATCACACCAGCCTGCTGTCTCACTGCAATCACAACAGTGTAGGGAATGGAAACATATCATTTTTACAATGTTAATTTTCACACTTCTTTGTGTTAGAGTAATGACACTGCTTTGGCAATCTATTGTCCTGCAAACTGTCTCTGAACAGCCTGCAAAATCCAACCTACATGCATTATGTTATTGTGCCTTTACATTTTTATTTTATTTATTTTTACCACAATTCCACGATTACATCAATACAATTTAAAAAAGAACAAAACAACAACCCAGCCTGCTTGGGACTAGCGAGGGGGAGTGGGAAGAGCAGGAAAATAATGCCCACTGACTGTTAGCATATTGGAACTGCAATGGAAGGGATTTATCACATAGAGTTCGGTAATGGAAAAGCAGTGCTATCAGGATACATTAATGGATTTTAACAATTCATGTAACATCACACTACACAAACAGATGGTATGAAAAGCACCATGTGTGAAGAACCGGCCAAATATGTGATTATCCTGCCAAAATTCCACTTTGCTAGTCTTGTGTGATAAAGTCCTGAGGCTTACCTGAGATGTTTCTTCAACTAAAATAATGCCTACATTTTGGGTAAAAAGGTTACTTCTTTTTTTCCAATTACCACATGAATACATGTAGTAATTGATTATATTCATGCAGAAACCTTGGATGCACCAACAGAGCTTAGTTTTAGCTGCTTTATGCTATGTGATCTGTGTGTACATTCCAATAATAATCAAATCCTAGTGGAAACTGAAATGTTCCTTTCATTGTGCTTCTGTTCCTTTTAAGTGAGATTTTAAAAATGCAGGACTATGTGTAATGTTGTCTTATTTTCCTTAATATCTTATTTCTTTCATCTTGCAGGAGCCATACATAAACAAATCAGCCATGTCGATTCAAGCTCATTTCTCTCTGCAGCGTTCATATATCATTTTCCGGTCTCTAGGCCTTCGTCACCTGACTGTTGTGGATTTACAGAATCGGGTTGTTGGCATAATCACCAGAAAAGATCTGATATCATTCCAGCTGGAAGAGAAATTGGGACTGCAGGAGTCATTGCACCAGCCTCAATCCGATGATGAGCTTTTAGACTAGCAAGCAATTGGACTGGGGAATACTTAGTTTCTGAAGTCTTTCTTGTGTTAGGTTCTTTTCAAAAAGAAAGACAATCTTGCCTTCAACATAATAAAATTTAAAATTGGTTGTTTGTATCTCTCAGTTTAGGCAATGCTCAATTATCATAAAAAGCTATTAGATGGAGGAATAGAAGATCAAGTCTTTGGATTCATATAGCTGAGTTTCTGCTACACACAGTTTTTCTTCCCACAGTCTCAGACAGGATGTGTAAAATGTAAAGTGTATAATTTGTGTGTAGTAGGAGCAAGGGTGGCTAATGAATCTATAATTGAAGGTGTTCCCTCAGTTTTAGGGTCACTCCTTCCATATATAGTCTGGATCAGGCATTCTCAAACTCTGGCCCTTCAGTTTTTTTGGGCCTCCAACTCCCGGAATTCCTGACCATTGAACAAGCTGGCTAGGGCTTCTGGGAGTTGGATGCTCAAACAGCTGGAGGGCCAGCGTTTAAGGATACCCAGTCTGGATTAATCAAGTGCTCTCTCTGTTGAAGATTTTTTGGAAATAGGCTGCTGTACTAGCCAATTCCTGCACAACCCAGAGGAATAGGTGTAAAACCTGAAGTGGAATGGCTGTTTTCATAGCAACAGATCTACTGTATAGCCCTGATTAAATGTCAGAGCACCCCAAGATAGGAAGGACACCCCTCCCCAATGAAGTAGCTTTACTTTGGGAAGCCAGTCAGGTATCTCATATGAACAATTTTTTCCATAGGTGATTACATGCACTCCCTGTTTTAACATTATAAACTCTAGGTTTGAAAACCAAAAGGTCCTGTTTCCATACAGCAAAACTACATCACACATCACAACCACAACATACAGATCATCCTCTGGAAGCAGATGAAAATGGCAACCCCTTTCAACCACTGGGGTGGAAACTAGGATTCTTCAAAGTCATTGCTGGGTTTGCATTCATTTTTTTCTTGCATTTTTTTCCTCCGGAAAGTTAGGAACACATTTCATGGTGATGGTGCCAGCCAGATCATTTTTTTTCTTAGTGTCTTCATGTTATTGGCAGTTTCCCCTGAGATAAATGGAATCAGCCTGCAGCACTGTTGGGCAACATTTATGACAGGAACCTTTTCTGTTTCACTAGTAAATAAAATTGAATAGGAGTTATTGCTCACATCCCAGTGTATAAAGACACAAATTTATTTAGCGATTTCTTTGCACATATTGTTATGTGAATATGTGATTCATCTTATGAATAATTTTACTAGAGTTTATGCAAGCAAAGTAATAAAGAAAATTCCTCATGAAGTAGCTGAGCAAATGATTATTCAGAAATAAACTTGGAGGATTTTGAAGTTGGGGAGTGATCTCATGCTGGAAGCAGGCTCATTAGTATATAAATAATGTTTCCAGGAAGAGTGAGTGTGGGGCTGGTGCATCATACAATGGTGCTCTTCTTTAGATGTGATTGTGAAATTATGAGAGGGGAAAATTAGTTGCTCCACTCTTCATTTAATGTCAAAATAAAAGTTAATGGTTTATTTAAAGCACTGATTTCTCAATCTCAATTGGAAGCTGAAAGTGTTGAAAGTACACAAATCCTTAAAAAATTCAGTTGGATTAGAAAAAAGCAGTACGTAAGCCCAAAAGCTATATTTAAACTACAATTCCCAGAATCCAATTTCACAAAACATAGGTTTATTCATTAGGTTTGCTCCATAGCAATTCTGTGATTGCCTTTTTACTCATGCTCCTTTCATAAGATGGCCAATGCTTTCTCTTTAATGTTTGCCAGACATACCATACATTGTTGGATATCTTCAGCTGAGCTATTTCTGATAGCAAGACAGACTTTTGAATGAAAAAGATAAAGCTCTGGTGCCTTTGGCAGTCTGGTCCGCAACCCTTCATAGTCATCTTAGTGATTCACACATAATTATGTATGTTCACTGAAAGAGTTTGCAAGGGGTGTTGGATTAAAGAACTCAAATGGCTACCTGCTTTTTTGGCTGTATATTACAATGTTGCAAATGTTTATTAATTAATATAGACTAGAAATCACAATCACCGAGCATGAAGATTGATGATGTGTTGCAGTTCATTCATGTAAAATGAATCTTCTCTATCGTGTCAGTTTATGAGGTTACATTCAGCTGTTTTAGAATAAAGTTATTGCCTTCAGTAAAGCAATGCTGACACATCCTATGGTGAGGATGGAAATGCCACTCCCAAGAATGAATTAGAATTCCCTGCTGGTTTCCATTGTATTCCTTCCTCATTTAAATTGTGCATTTAAAGATCCAAATGTCTGCCTGTTTTATTTGGGCTTAGATCTCACATCTGTAGTCTGTTTTGTTACGAAAACTCTTCATTTGATAGATGAAGCCCAGCTGCCAATAGGAACCACTAGATGCCACTCTTTCCAACATGTTTGCAAATTGCTACAGGGTTTGTTCAATAGGACCAAATGCGTCTCATGGGCAGCCCACCGTGTTCAGATAGAACTGTAGCACCACAGTGCTGAAAAAATGACCTCAGTAGATGTTTATCGTTTTTGGATCATTCTCAGCAGTTTTGTGCCAAGTGAAAAGATGATACAAGTAGACCTAAGTCCCACGGTATGATATTCAATGCTTCTACTCATGTAACCCTTGAAATATTTTTTCCCTCATGAAGAAGACTATATCATTAAAATTAGCGATTTGTTTTAAGTTTCCATTTTTTTCCAGGGGAGGAACTTCCTATTCCTTTCTTCTGAGGGAAAAAGAACTTTTTGAATGAACTGAAACAGCAAGTCAGTAGCACATCTGTTGAGTATTTGTTGCAGTTGGTTCACTGTTGTTTTATGTTTGTCTATGTCAGGCCTTTAGGTCAACAAGTGCAATACTGCAAAGCAAGTTGTTGGTTGGAAGTCTTATGGAAAAAATAACCATTCAACTTTCAACCCTCAGTTATTTGAATGTTGCAATGTAGTGTGTGATCCCCACATAGTTGTGTGTTAGCCAATATCTTTGTAAAGTCTCCTATTTATCACTATGAAATATTTCTTTAGGTTGAAATATTACTGTTGAACAGTGTGAACAGATTTGTTTAAAGTAGTGTTTCTCAAACTGTGCTCCTCCAGGTGTTTTGGACTTCAGCTCCCAGAAATCCTAGCCAGCTTACCAGCTGTTAGGAATTGTGGGAGTGAAGTCCAAAACCTTTGGAGGAGCACAGTTTGAGAAACTGTTATTTAAAGCATGCCTCACCCTGCTAGAGCCATGTCCATTGTATATAATTCAGGACCATTCATATACTGTAAGTGTTGATGTTTTAGAAGGAGGTGTAAAAGATCTTCTGGCTTTTTAGTGATGTTGGACTACAAGTTTTGTTATAACAAGTTATTTGGGAAAAATTGATTAATTTATTAACATCTGGAAGGTTGCCTAGTTGTGTTGGCCATAAGATAAATATAGGGAGACATATTGTGGTGTTGTGTATTTAAGGCCAATCAGCAAGGCATAAAAATCTGTGCAAACTTTTAAGAAATCCATGTACACTGTGTTGTAGAATGCTATCCATGGCAGGTCCTGGAACCAAAACCCAATTTACACTCTGTGATATTTCACTCCAATGGCCCTAGCCTGTTGAATACTTGGAAAACAATAAAAGGCAACCTCACAGCCTCTGAGGATGCCTGCCATAGATTTAGGCAAAACGTCAGGAGAGAATACTTCTGGAACATGGCCATACAGCTTGGGAAACTCACAGCAACCCAATAAAAGGCAATATTTCTCCATTTTGTAAAAACAAGCACTTCTCTTGATAAGACAATAATGGCTCTGTCCAGCTTGAAGTTTAAAGGGCTGTCTATAGATAGAATGTGGATGCACTCCATGATTTATTTATATGAGTGTCTACCAGTAATAGTTAGGAAGCATCTGAAGATGTATGTCTGTAATTTGGGAAGACCTATATCCTGAGACTGTCTCACTCACGCAATATTTCAGGAGAAACAACAATATCCAAAAACCAAGAAAAACCCTGCCCTGTCCAATGCTCCTTACATTAAAAGAGACTGACACCACTTTAAAACAATTTCTTTCCATGGGATTCTGTGATTCTGCATCAAAACCCATAGGATACAAGACACAGTGATCCAGGTTAAAACTATTGCTTTCCATGGGATCATATCGATTTGCATGGAAACCCAGAGGACACGAGACAATTATCCAGGTTAAAACCACTGCTTTCCATGGAATTCTATTGACCTGCATTAAACCTCATATGATAGAAGAGACTGTTGACAGTTGGTAATGAAACAGAACAGGAAACTTTGATGGTTCCCATCATACCTGTTTTTTAGTTGTAAATATGTGAGCAAAGTGTGATAAGAGGTAGGAGTTCTGAACATGATTGCTGGCCCATGTTCAGAGTTCCCTACTTTCAGGACATTTCAGACTCTTTTCAGCCCTGGAACATGTGATGAGGTCCGTGCCTCTCCATGCTAGAAAATAGGCTTAAGTGTCCTAAGAGGGGGGAATTTCTCAATGTGATGAGGTTGATTGCCAGAGTTTCCTCCTTTCACGATACTTCTGTCTCTTTTCAACCATGGAGGGTTATGCATGACTGTCAGAAGTATGAGTTTAACTCATGTGATGAACTTAGTGCCTCTCCATGCTTGAAAAGAGCCTGAAGTGTCCTACAACTGGGAAATTTCTCAATGTGATAAGGTGGTTATTCAGAAGGGTTTTACCATTGCACTCTTCTAATCCTGATAGAAGGTAAGTATTCAAAAGTCAGTAGCTAACTGGGGATTTGAACTTTAGTCTTCCAGAGTCAGTACTGGTGCTGTTTTTATTAGCAAGGAAAATTACCGCATCTGTACTTCTCTCTGAGTTTACTTGCAGTCCTCACAGTAGGTATCTCTTTGTGTGAATCTATTCTAGTATTCCTACAGAACAAATACAGATGCATTTGTTTAATTTATATCCTGCTTTTCAATTAATATGGGGCCCAAGACAACTTGCAGTATAATACAAATGCAAATATCCCAAATATAATTTGGGAAGGAAAAGAAGTGTTGACTATATAATTAACAAAACTTCAATGTGGAGTTAACTGGTTAACTTTACAAAAGATCTACTCTTGAAGGTAAGGAAGATTATGAGAAGCAATATGTTGAAACGTACAGAGCTGCTGCATTTTTGGATTCTCCTTTGGAGACTGCCTTTCAGGCTTGTCATGATAAGTATTTGCAGTTCAAAATTTATGACTACACCACTGGCTGGGTCTCAAATATTTATTCCATCTTCACTTCTTTTATTTCCATATCCAATACATGTGTGCCAAAGTCTGACAAAATCCACCTCCTCTTCCTTTTGGGATGAGGCTTAGGAGTGCACACGTCCTCCGGTTCTCCTGATGTGGCAGGGACAATCCTGTCTTCAGATGTCCTACTCCTTCAACTGCTTTTTAAATGTCCCAGTGTCTCCTTGCTGCTCTCAGTTTGTCTTCAACTTATTTCAGTTGCTGCGAATTAATTATTTGCAATATTTGTATACTGCCCTTCTCAACCCCAAAAGGGACTCAGGGCAGTTCACAGTGTTGGCAACAATTCAATGCCATCTATAAAAAACAGTGTAAAACATCAAAATTAACCCTCCCCTAATATTATTAAACACATCACATAAATTAACATCACATATCACACAAAGCCACCTTGAGTCGCCTTCGGGCTGAGAAAGGCAGGATAGAAATACCGCAAATAAATAAATAAATAAATAGTTGTTCATAAACAGTCCTGAGTCATTGCACTTTCAACTTTCATTTTCACTTTAAATATTCCTATGATGGGCCAAATGCTTGGTTCCACAGCCAGGTCTTTAGCTGTCTCTTAAATGAAGTCAAAAGTGCAAAGATTGTGTGCAATTAACTCACTTACCTGAACAATAATGTCCCAATCTGTAGGATTAGATGAATATGTAGAAAATCATTTATATTATATATTTAAATAAATTAGAATAAATGGGTAATTATAATGTTGTGAGCTGCTTTCAGTCTCATTTAAAAGAAGAAAGTGAGTCATAAATAAATAGAATTTGTAGGAAGGGGAAGATAGAAGAGGCAGAATCTTGCCCTTCACAGCAGCATCAGGCAAAATCAACCTGCTACAGCGTTTCCTAGTGTGTGTGTGTTCCTCATCCTTAATAGCTTTGTTATAATGATCATGTTCCAATGTTGCTTGGTCACACAAGTCCCAGTTCTCTTCTGTGACATGTTGGAGGCCAAGGAGTGCAGGGATAACAACTAGAAAATGATCAGTGAGAAACAGCAGACCACACTTCGCATCTCTTACACTTTGGTAATACAAGGCTGTCTGTAGTATTTCAATTTAAATAATGGCTCCTGTGTTCTGAATGAAATAAAGGCATTCATCCATGCAGCAATGTCAATCCTAGTTGGCCTAGATAAAAGTACTGAATCACTTTCTCCTTTATTATATGCTCAATATTTATACTCCAAGTATCAGGCTAGGCTCAACATAATGGGGGGAAGTGACTCTCCCAATCTCCACCCTTGAAAAAGAAGCTTAGGTTTGGCACAGTGGTGTATTTTTAGAGGAGAATGTAAAAATAATGTACAATAGACATATATGGGTGCATGTGTGAAAGATACTTCTTTTCCAAGAACTTTTAAAAATGAAAGCAAAAGTGCATCTCAACAGACATTGATTAAGTGAAGGAAAATGATCATTCACTAAAACCTTGCAATCTGTTTAAATCTGGCTAAGTGTTTGGTTGTAAAATGACGAGATTCCTTCTCTTAACAGCTCATTGACAATACTGGTAACAGATGAAGTTTTTCATTATCTCATATTGTGTAGCTGGCATGCATTCACTTTAAAAAAAAAGAAAAGGCTGTAGGCTATTTTCTGGTTTGGTGATTTGGCCTCGCTCAGCATCAAAAGGTGACAAGCAAATGGTAAGATAATTATCCTGTCTGGTATAAGGAGACCCTACTTAAAGGTATAATCTACTAGAAGATGGCTGCTAATTTGTATGTCATACTTCTATATTTCTACATAGGACAAAAGCTGAAGATTGATTGAGAAAGAAATGTTTAGAAGTATAGGATAATTTCTTTTTTCTTTTTTTGGCTTGCTTTATGGGCTTCCTGTAGGCATTTGGTTGGTCACTTTATGAAAAAAAAATGCATGACTAGATTGTTTTTGGGCTGACTGATATATAATTCTTTGAAGAGTCATACTTACACTGTCTCAGTTCATTTACTACCCTGGGTTCCTGTGTGATAGAGGACAACTTTGTGCCTGTCTTCCTTCCATCACACTGCTGATGTAACATACGGAAAAATGCTAAATGAGGATGGCCACACACATTGTCAAAAAAGAAAACAAACACAAGAAAGGACAAAAAAAGAACATGGGTTTTAATAAAACTAGATAATGCTGTTGTTTAATGTATAAAATATACATTTGTGGGTTTAACTTTTGTTGATCTGATTAACATGTTCTCTCTAGAAAATGCCTTGCCCAACTTACTGGGCAAAGGCCATTGTGGTGGGGGGCGCTCTCCCACCAGACATGTTGGGTGCAGGGGGCTTCTTTTTCCCAGAAGCCCCCTGCACGGTGGGAAGTTTTCCGCCACTCAGGCGGCCAGGCTTCCTGGCCACTCCTCACCCCTGGATTGGCCAGGGTTGACTCCTTTTGTTCACAGGCAGCCTTTTAAAAGGCTGTTCTGAGTTCTCACAGGCACCATGCCTGTGCAGCTTGGCCTCCTGCCTGCCCTTCATACTTTGCATGTTTTTTGACTAGTGTTACTGTTGTTAATCATAGCTCTTCACAACTGCTGTTGGCATGTGGCATGGGTCCTGGATCCGGCTCCCTCCCCCCCCCCTTAGTGGAAGGGGGGGGGGGAGAATGTCTGGTCATATAGGGGTGCCAGGAAGTTAACCTGGTATTGTGCCAGTGGGCTGACCAATTCTGATCCAGATGCCATGCGTGGCAGCCAACCCATGTTCCTGTAACCAATAAACAGTTGTGGCCATTTTCTTCCCAATTCTGTGTTTGCTTTACCTGAAATCCATTTGTTAGTATTAACTAACTAGAGTAGACCCAGGAAATAATTGGAGCCTATATAATGTTGAATTCTTATTTATACAGTGCACTTTCTGCAGTTTGGATCAGTACTTGGGGTTTATTGGAGTCCTGAACACTTTGGCTGCATTTAAAGGATAGTCTTTGCTACAGATTTATTTTTATTGCTATGATGGATTGCATTTCATAATCTTCTGATTGCATTTGCAGTATGTGTATTTTTTTAAAAAGTTCCAATTGATTGTGCTTTCTAGATTCTAAGGCTCTGTTATTTAGGAAGTTTGTCAGTGTAGAAGCAAAGGTTTCAACATTTTGCTATATGAGTAATCTTGGCTGGTATGACTCCATATATTGTAGGTCTTGTAAGAGATTTTGCATGAATTGATTTGGTATGTATATTTATGGAACTTTTTCTTTTTACTTTCTGACTTGTAACCCTAATAAGTCAAACCTATTATGGAGGTTTCTCTGCAGAGGTGAGTTTCTTTTATTTTCTCTGCTGCTGTGGGAATTGCAATTTATCTGAAGATTACAGGATGACACACAATAAAAGCATTATACATGTGAAAGGTCATGTAAATTCAGTTAGATCCCAAAGATGTTAGTCAACAACCATGTTTTCAGAAGGTACTGAAATGATAGCCATTTTGGTACCAGAAGGGTCTCCAATGAGGGGATATTCTGTAAGTGGAGTGCCACAGTAGAGAAGAAAAATCCACAATATAAGTAAAGTCAACCATGAATATTTGCTTGGGGTTAAGGGTGCAGAACACCTGCAAAAGTGGGAAAAAAACCCATAAATAAAAAAAATACTTTTTTTCTGAGAGAACACCTCTCTAGGAATATCTGGTTCTTTCAGTACAATTCTGTCATCTATTTTCACCAATAGTTGTCCATAAAGTCACACTGGAGGAACAAGAAATTTCTAGAGAGACTACATTAATCAAATCTCTGAATACCAAAATCCACAAAAGTCAAACCAGCAAATGTGTAGGACTGCCTGAAAATAACATATGCAAATGTTGGATGGATATTATATTAAAAAACAACACTTATAGGCCCTATTGAAGAAGAAAGACTCCTGCTAATTGAGCCATTATGAAAATACGGAAAGTGAGGACATCCCACCACCTTGTTGATTGTCTCAGACAGCAAATGATCTTGGCCAAAGCCAGTTCTGCATTCCAGTTCCCACTCAACTTTTTTCTGGACTCTGTGACTCCTAGCCCTCTCTACCTACTAATCTATTCAAGAGTTATAAGGGTTGATCTGGCACATAAAAGGACCAGTTTGATGTGGTGTTACTCTAAAAAGACTTTAGGATCACTTCCTCCCAATCCCTTGTTTGCTGGTCTGTAATTTCCCCAAGGAATTGATTTTATAGGTAAAGAGAGCAATGGAATTAAAATAATAATATGAACTTGGAAATTTTAGTGTCGAAATAGATAATGAAAAAAATGTGTCAGAACTTTATTACATTTGCTTTTCTTCTGAAATAAGTGAAGTCCCCCTTTTGTAATAACTGCTTGCATTTAAAGTGCAAATGTGTAGCACAATCTATGAATGTTTACGTGGATCCAATCCCATTGGGATCAGTGAAATTTACTTTCAGGTAAATATTTATGGGATTACAAATCTGTACCTATTTAGTACAGCTACAATCCTGTACACAATTTATCTAGGAGTAGTTTTCATTAAATTCAATGATTTAAACTCTTTTCTTTTATGTAACATTGCTCCCACCACCCCACATGAACTGAATGCATACATATATGTGGAGATAAATTATTAAAAACTTTAAAGACTTTTTTTGAAGGCTTTTGCTTTGTTTTACCCTTACATAAATGTAAGAAAATGGGGCAGCTGGGGAAAGAAACTTCTTGATGACCTTTCTTATTTTAATGAAAGGCAGATTTCTTGCTCTGGAGTCTTAATTCAATGGACCTGGAAATTAATTTAACCTTTACAAGTTTTGTTTTAAAGTGCATTTAAAATTATCTAGGTCATTGCTAAAATTGCAGTGCTGGAGTATGATGTTCTTTGTAGTGTTTAATGTTTTAAAGCTGACCAGAAATTTCAGATCGTGGGAATAACATTTAATAAAAGCCTTTCATTATGAACTCCCATAGTATATATCAAAAGGGCATATTAACAGTGCTTACTAGAATTTGGAGTGTTACTTTATAAATTGATCTTTTTTACATCTGTCGCATTATACTACTCATTGTTGCTGAGCTACCTTTTAGTTACTTTTAGGGGTAATATATAAATGTTGCTAGTATGCTATTTTTTAAAATGACATGTTTTCATCATTTATGCCAAAATAACAACATTTTGTCAACCAGAAAGTAATAGCTAATATTGTTACTTGTAAAAAAATTACTTGATTAGTCAGAAATAAGTCCTGTCAAGTTCAGTGGGACTTGTTTCTTGTTAACTATAATCACACTGATTTTAACTTATGATGCCTCTATAAGTGAGAGACTTCCAAATCATTTTATTATTTTCTTTAAGATTCAAGGCCATGAATTTGGAGTCCATCTATCTGTAGTGCAGTCGACTCCTTTTCCCACTGCCTTCTACCTTACCAGGCATTATTGTTTATCTGGTAAGTCATGTCTTCTCATGGTATGTCCAGAGTATGATAATCTCAGTTTAGCCATCTTGGCTTCTAAGGAGAGTTCTAGGTTTCTCTAAGATCCATTTATATGTCTTTCTAGTAGTTCACAGTATTGGTAGAAGTCTTCTCCAGCATCACATTTCAAAAGAGTTTATTTTCTTCCCATCAGTTTTCTTCTTTCTCCAGCTTTCATAGTCATACATAGAAATGGGAATTGTGATGATATAGACCATCTTAACTTATGTCTTCCATTATATATCTTTACATTTTTGAATTTTGTCTAGTTCCTCATAGCCGCCCTTCCAAGTTCTAGTATTTTTCTTCTTGGCAGCAGTCAGCATTCCAATTAATGACCTGGCCAGTGTATTGGAATTCGTGAACTATTTCCGTTGTGCAGTGTCTATTTCTTTTTATTTATTTAATGCTCCATTGTAAATCAGCCTTTGCACTAGCTTCTGTAATCATTTTAAGTCTTTGCTATTTTTGTCTAGAAGCATGGTGTCATTTGCATATCTTAAATGGCAGGTATAAATATAGTTAGTCCCCAAGTTAGAAACAAGATAGGTTCTGTAGGTTTGATCTTATAAGCTTTTGACAGCATAGGGAAGGGTTAATACCCATGTGGAGTTTGTTTTTCTGTTCTCTATTCAGAGAATTTCTTTCCCTATGATAATTGGATTTTGGAAAATTTGGCTTGTTGTGGAATAAGGATTGGTGAGAAAACTTCACTGGAGACATCTTTTTCTCATGACTCTTTTAGGAATAAATTTCCCTTTCTAGGAGTAGATTTCTCTCACTTCCTGTTGTCTTGCCTTCGTTCTTAACTATGAGTCTTTGTAAGTCGGATGTTGTAACTCCGGGACTGCATGTAGTTTCTATCTCTGTAGTTTGAAGCATTTCAACTGGCATGGCATCTGTTTCTAATAATTTCTTACTTCCAAGAGCAGTTTGCCCTTCCACCTTCCCTTTCCAAGTTGGCTCAAGTAAGTGCAAACTGCTATATTGACGACACTGTAATGTTGTGTGGCCACACATGTCCCAACTTACACCTGTCAAATGTCAGAGGATATGTTTGAGGCAGACAATGGTAAATCTTCTCTGAATAAATCTTGTTAAGAAAAGCCTGAGATTGGGTCACCAGGAGGGAGAATCAGCAAGAAGGCACATAAGACAACAACAATAGTAACAGCAGGATGTCTTTTGATTCAGGGCAAGGCATGATACTGAAAACAAGTTGTATCATACTTGGTAACAAGGCACGAAGACCAGTTTTGATTTTCTGCTCTAAAGATGCCTTTCTCTGAAGTTCTAAACTATTTTCTAATGTACCATCTGCAGTGTATCCATGCAACAGGCATTTATCTAATATTGCAATACAGAATTAGGAGGAGCTTGTTTTACACTTTTTTTGGAGAAGTACAGCATACTTTCAAGGGTACCACATAAACGATTGATCATAATAATAGTTTTAAAACTGTCATCCATATGGTTTTGATTTTGGCGCTCTGTCTCTAACTAAGGTTTTTACCATGAACCACAAAAGAACTTTGATGGAATATGCTGATTCATCATTAATAAAAAGAAACCATTGCAATTTTGGCATTGGCACCTGCGGAGCTCAGTGGAGATTATGAATATGTTTGTCTCCAAAACATTGCAGGTATTATTATGACAATTTTCATGATGACTATCTAGCAGTTTCCGCAGCAGGGTGGGAAATGTTTTTTCTTCCAGATGTTTGCGATTTCATCTCCTATCAGATGCACCCAGCATTGTCATTAGATAGGGATTATCAGTGTTATGATTATTTCATCCATTTGTATACTGGTTCCTATATCTACTAATATCTCACAGTGGTACACTGTGAATAAAAAAATCAACACATATAACATGCAGATGTTAAAGCCCAAAATATAATATAAACAATGAGCATGAGCATTGTTTCAAACATTTAAAACATTCAAAGCAGAACTGATGAACTGAGTCAATGGGGGAAGAGGCACATCATTGCTATCCATATAGAGCAGTGGTTCCCAACCTTTGGTCCTTTAGTTGTTTTGGACTTCAACTCCTGGAAATTCCAGCCAGCTTACCTGGAGGACCAAAGGTTATGAATCACTGACTTAGAGTACCTTACAGTTGGCAACTCACGCATACTGGGAAGAGGGTTTCAAAAAGCTGAGTAGGTCTCCGTGTAAGCCTGCTTCTGGGAGGCTGCCAAATAGTTAACTGCCATGTGAAGAAAGTCTTAAGAGCATTCTTAGTGTGAAAAACATATTTTTTATCATCCTTAGTTATGTCTCCTTTCTGCCCCGCCTCCTCCAAGCTGGAGTTCAAAACACCTGTAGGGCCAAAGACCTTGCTCTGTTATAGCATGGTTTCTTCCCTCCATTTTCTTAATTCAAACTAGGCTTTTTCTGCCTGTGCAATTATTGCACGCATACTACAACTACTACTACTAAAACATTATTTATATTCCACCCTATTTTCCCCAGAGGGACTTGGGGCATATTCCAAATATAAAAAGCAAATATTCAATACCTGAACATAATAACACTGCACCCATAATGTTGAAAATTGATAAACCAACACATAAAAGCAAATTATAAATTAACAGCAAAAAAATAAATGAAAAATGTAATCTGTTATATCAGACATGAAACAAAACATCAAACATTGAACAGGAGTGTCAATTTTCCAATTTCTTAGGGGCAAATACGACCCATCATTTCTCAAGATGTCTACTGAGCTGGTGGGGAGATCAGGGGACAGATATGGATGGCAGCTATTAATCAGAGGTATAATTGTAGTATTACCATCTGTTCCTCCTCCTCCTCGTAAGCCAGGGAGCAAAGGTACATCTTCAGCTGTTTCTTGAAGGCAGGGAGGGAGGGGGCCATCTTTAATTCCTTAGGAAGGGAGTTCTAGAAGTGGGGGGCAGCCACGGAGAAGGCCCTCTCTCTCATTGTCACCAGCTGCACTTGGGATGGGGATGGGACCAAGAGCAGGGCCTCCTAAGATGACCGCAGTGTCTGAGTTTATCTGTAGTAGGAGATGCGGTTCGTCAAATAGCCTGGCCCAAGCCATTTAGGGCTTTAAAGGTAATAACCAGCATTTTGTATTTAGCTCAGAAGCAGAACAGCAGCCAATAACACTTTACAGAATAATAATAATAATAATAATAATAATAATAATAATAATACACTGGCAGATTATGTGAAAGGCAGTCAAGAACCAATGTTCACGGAAGTCAATAGTAGAAAACTGCTTCAAGTGCAAAAGACAAAGAGGGAATACCGTAAAAATCTGATGCAGAGCAGAAGAGAAAACTGGCAAAAGAAGGCTCTCCGTGGACAGTTCCTGGGAAAAATTGAGAGCAAAATTGACAAAGAGTTAGAAGGAACATTCACGTCGCTTTTTCAGCTGTTTTTGAAATAATACAGTTTCTCTCCATCTCCCATTTTTTCCTTGTGTCCTCAGCATACTACAATTGCTACAAACTGCATTCAAAGCCCAAAAGATGTTCACACTCAATTAAATCAGGGAGAGAAGAAAAGCCACAATCTCTCCCTTCCCTGTTGATGTTATTGTGCACCTTCAAATTGTTTCTGACTAATGACAACCCTAAAGTGAACTTTTCTTAGGGTTTCTTGGCTAGATTTGTTCAGAAGGGGTTTGCATTTGAAGCAAAGACCGTGTGACTTGCCCAACAATGAGTCTCCATAGTAATTGTTACTCTAAATAGCCTTTAGGTTGCTAAGAACAGGGAAGGTATAATTACTACTGCGATTAATATGCTGCTAATATTTATTTTTATTTATTTATTTACAGTATTTCTATGCTGCTTTTCTCACCCCTAGGGGGACTCAAACACATAACTGACAAAACTTCAATGCCATACATTGGACACTGATGCGATGCCAAACCATAACAACCACAATAATAAAACCACAATTTTGCTGCTAATATTGCTGCTTCTGTGAGTCGCCCCAAGTCCCTTCGGGAAGATGTGGTGGGTTATAAATAAAGTTTATCTTATTATTATCCCAATAAGTTGTCTGAATCTTTAAATTTAATGTATATCTTATGATTAATGGTTTTAATTGATTTTAAGTTTATAGTTATAGGTCATATTTTGTTATTATGATTTCTTTCTGTTGGCACTGAATTTTTGTAAACTGCCTTGAGTCCCCCCAGGGATGAGAAAAGTGGTATATAAATGCAGTAAATAAATTTATTTAGTATGGAATTGACAAAATCCTTTGTTGATGCAGAGCAGAGAGAGAACCTATATGACTGTAGACACCATAACTTTAATCCCCCTTCTCCTATTCCCATCTGATTTCTGTAGCATCTTTGCTTGATGAAGGGACGTGGAAATCATGGAAAGTTCTTACAGAATGCTGTGGTTTTGAGTTGCAGGGTGTCTAGTAAATATATTGTTCCAACATGAATTTTGGAATTGGTTATATATCCAACACAGCTAATCCCTTTGTATGATTGTAGGTAGATCAAATCAATAGAAGTCACTGTGTTAGATTGGCTGAACCGATAAAAAAGTAAGATCATATTCATCCAGTATAGAGTTCCACTGTTGAATAGACAAATTTATTATTTTAAGTCATACAAAGGGATTAGCTGTGTTGGATATATAACCAATTCCAAAATTCATGTTGGAACAATATATTTACTAGACACCCTGCAACTCAAAACCACAGCATTCTGTAAGAACTTTCCATGATTTCCACGTCCCTTCATCAGGCAAAGATGCTACAGAAATCAGATGGGAATAGGAGAAGGGGGATTAAAGTTATGGTGTCTACAGCATGTTGTATTTAGTTTTTATGGGAGAATCTTGAGGTTCCGCCATAAAATAACAGAATTTATGAAGGTGCTTGAGACTTTATTTATGGGAAAAGAAAAGAATAGAGGGTTGGATGGGCCTTCAGCCTGATCTGAAACAGTTTGTCTTATGAATCATCACCACCAACATATCAGTGCTCCTAAATGAGAAACAGGCTGCTACCTCCACTATAATGAGATGGTTTGGATGGATGACCTGTAGCTAACAAGCTAGCTAGGTCTGTGGTTTGGTGAGGTTGGTGTCTATTTAAGAATGCATATCAGGAGTATGTCTGGAAAATTTATTGTTGTTTTTCATAGACAGATTTCACATACAAAGGAATGGCAGGAATGGCAGGCAAGCTTCTGAAAAGAAAATGAGTTGCTATGCCCCCTGTTTTTTTGTACTGCTATGACATGAACAGCTCACTAAATAACAAAATGTAATAGCTGCAGTGAAATAAGATTGATTGCCTTTCATATTCGCTATTAGTGACCCTCAAACTATAATATGATTTTTCTGATTTTAAGGTTAAGCTGATTATTTCTAATGCTCATTCCCTCATCCCCCACTTTTCTCTATATCTCTGTCAAAGACAAATAGCTGAATTTAAACTAGCTTTTCTTGCACCATATTGGATGTTTTAAAAGTTGTACAATAATGTATCAACTCATATTGAATTATTTTTGAGTGTTGTTCTTTATTTATTGTTATGATTTTTAATACTGCTAGCCAGCCAGATTGCAGGCAAAACGTCAGGAGAGAATGCCAACATCAATGTTCCCCAAAGAAAACAAACCAAATGTTGAATTGAGTGGGTTTACTTCAGATTTTTTTTAAATGGGAAATGTTTTAGGGCAAACACATTTACACCACTACCTTATTTTTGGGCAAAACTACTGTTTCTAGAAGCTTCCAGGAACAGAAACAGTTATATTTGAAGGAGTTTTTTTAAAAGAAGAGGGACAAGGCAGCAAAAAGGAATCTGGGACCTGAGCTTTGGTCATGTTGCAATAGGTAGTTTAGCATGAATGTTTTCTTGGGCAAAAGCTGACAGTTCAAGTTAGGACTTTCCTGTCTGATTATGTGGTCTTGTTTAGTGCCATCTTCTCATGCCTCTTTGGAAAAGTTATATGGTGTGTGGAATTGTACATTCATTGGGGAGGACAGATTACTTTCATCTGTGAGAAGGTTTTCTGCCAAGCACCCTTTCAAAATGACATTGTGAGAAACTGTAGCTGTGCAGTACCAAAACTGCTCTGCTTTTATTTATATGTGGAAGAGATCTCTATCTCGACTGGAAGAAAATCCACAATTCCAATAGCAGAGGGAGGCCTCATTTTTCTGTTAATGTTCTTGTTCCATCCTGTTCAAGAAACAATAAAAGCAGCAATGAAGTAATTCTTGAATCGAAATCAACACGGTTGCTGCTGCAGTTCTGAATTGTGACAAGTGAAATTTCATTCTTCTCCTATTAAGATACATTTTACAAAACCTTATGTGACTGCCTGTCCTTCCTTCCTCATGAGGTGACGACATTCTGAGAAGCTGTTTCAGTTTTATAAAGTTACAGGTTTTTTCTGTACATTGCACATTGTTTCTTTATGTACCTGCTATTGGCAGAATTGCTTTGCACAATTCTTATTCCCTGAGTTACAAACACCTGACTTACAAATAACTCATGGTCAAGAATGGGATGAGACAACAGGTAGTGAGAGAAATCTACCCCTTGGAAGGAAAATTCACTCCTGGAAGAGTTATTATGGGAAAAGCTGCCTCCACTGAAGCTTTATCACTAATCCTTGTTTCCACAAGACTTTTTTTTTCAAAATCCAATTATCACAGAAACAGAAAGTGAGGTGAAATCTGGACAGGGAAATAGACAACAAAACACAAACCTCCCACTCTGATTTGGTCTCTGAGCTATCAGAAGTAGGAAGTTGAAGCTGGCATGACAGGGGAGAGCCGCAAAGGTGAAAACTACAGTCTTCAGAAAACACAGAGAAGATCTAGGAGGCCAGCAGGGATACATGGGGGTGACTTTTTCATTTTTATTTTCTTTAGTTAATGGAACCATGTCGATTTTATTTATCTGAATTCTTCCATAATCTTTCCCTTCTTCTTTCCCTTCTTCATTCCAACCTTTATTTTGTCTATTTTCCCTTCTTTTTAAAATCCATTATATATTTTTAGATTTTTTTGGAAATTTCCTTTCTATTATAATTGGGAGGCCCTTTTGAAAAAAATATTTTGACACTAGTTTTTGTGCAAACAGTATTTTTCTGTTAATTTAAAAAGGAATTGTGGGGGTTAGGAGGTCCAGAATAGTGCCCAAGGTCTTTGCAAAGTCCACAGCTTTCCTACCCCCCAGTTTAAGCTCATTGAAAATTAATGGAATTCAGATTATTAATCAAAATTTGCCTCGGTCCAAGAACTAGGTTGCTCTGTTGTTTCCTATTGGCTCTGGATCTCCAACTTAAGAGATAATAAATTTGTGTCCTCAGTTTATGCCAATAACCTATGCCTTCCCTTCCATCAGGAACATGAACACGGCCTTTAACAAATGAAAAAATTAGTTGAACAAGAGTTAAGCTCAACTGAAAGAGTGAAAGGGGATTTGGCACAACTTGCTTTGGTCCTTGTTTACTTAGAAGAAAAATGTAGTGGTCTTTTATTGGGCCTCCTGTTGTCTTGATTATTGTAACTCATTTAAACCCTGTCGATTTCTTCTATCAGAGCCAGGGCTGGTTCATGCAGCTGTTTATACCCATTTTGGGGCTTTTGGGAGTATGTGGAACTCCTGCTGCTTTTGCAACTGAGCCAGGATGATCTGAAAGTATGATTGATCTATCACAGCAACTTGGAAAAGCTAGTGAAATTATGAGGACTGTGTATTCCTACCACATGGAGACATGGGTTTCTACAGTTGTCATTCTTCATCATGAGGTTCTAGCTGGTTTGCAGACCTGCTGGCTCCCTTGTAAAGTCTGGGAGACTATAGTGTTGAGATCTTTGGCTGTAACAACCACCCCTTAATAGCAATGAATCTTTGTCACAACATGCAAATTTTCAGGTAAACTCATGTGGTATATGTTTTTATACCCTCCAATTGTCCTATTTGGCAGGGAGAGTTCTAATGAATCTGCTACACCACTTTTCCAGCTGCTTTTAAAACGTCCCAGTTTTCTTCTATGCAGTGTTGAAGGGTATGTTATGAGGCTATCACAGAATCATGAAAGGTGAGCTAAGTTGTATGCCTTAGGTCATGACTCCCTTTATGCATTTTATTCTGCTTCATTCAAGAAGCAGATAATGAAATTTGGTTCTGGCACTTAAACATACCAATGAAATGTGAATTTGCTGCAGGGGAAGAATAGGATCTAATATTATTATTTTCTGAGCTCTCCCCCTTCCTGGGTTGGTTGCTCATGGTCTTTGTAGGGAGGGACTATAGAGTACTGTTTATATCCCACCCCCCACCCCCCTTTACAGACTGTAAGGAAAGTTTCCTAAACTGCCAGGTAATCCAATATAGGGTTGTAGTGTACGTATCAACAGATTCAACACAAAGTCCATGGAACACAAGTAACTGACAAAATCAGTCTCAAGAGACTGAGACTGGGTTTTAGTTCTCTGTCTTTGAATATTTTTATTTTAGCATGTCTCCCGGTGGTCCCAAAAAGCAGTGTTGACTAAGCACTGTTCATTTTGGAAGAACATATGCTGTCACCAGTCTTCCCACAATCCATTCGCAGTCAGGAGGACTGTGCATTTCATGTTCTGGCCACAGATGATTACTTTAGAAGGCTAGTGGCTGCCAATATGCTTCCAGCTTAAATTCAGGCTGCTGGAAAAAGAAATGTAAAGACTAAAATGGCTTGGGATTCTAATACTTGAAAAAGCATTTATCCCTATAAACACTTGTTGAAGGTTTGAAGTCTTCCTCTGTGTCTCAGCAGTCAAGCCATTACTGTGTGGGAGGATATGAGAGAAGACCTTCTCTACAGTGCAGAACTATAACTGGGGAACCATTAGCAGTGCCATTGGGACCAATGTTGCAGTCTTTCTGGTCCCGAAGAGAAACAGGATCCTTAAGACAAAATCTGCACATGTATATGATTTTAAGTGCAAAACTTTTAATTTGTTTTAATTGGTGTTCTCTTAACTTGTTAAAGAAGTTCATGTCATATTTGCATTTGCCATGTTTTTCCAGCATGTTGGGGAGTTGGACTGGATAGCCCATGTGGTGTCTTCTATGACTCTATGATTTCTAATCTTTGGTCAAGCTGATTTTAGGGTGTGTTGCCCTCTTTAGCTCCAGCAAAGGATTGCTACCTTGTCACGGTGCTGGAGCTTGAGTACCTCAATGACGCCATGAGTGACTATTGATTATTATTGACTACTCTAAAGCCTTTGACTGTGTGGATCATAATAAATTGTGACAAGTTCTTGGTGGTATGGGGATCCCAAGTCACCTTGTCTGTCTCCCGAGGAATCTGTATAATGATCAGGTAGCAACAGTAAAAACAGAACATGGAACAACAGACTGGTTCAAGATTGTATGCTCTCACCCAACCTATTCAACTTGTATGCGGAACACATCGTGAGATGTATAGGGCTTGACAAATCCAAGGCTGGAGTTAAAATTGCTGGAAGAAACATTAACAACCTTAGATATGCATATGATACCACTTTGATGGCTGAAAGCGAGGAGGGGCTGAGGAGCCTTCTAACCAAGGTGAAAAAAGAAAATGCAAAAGCTGGTTTGCAGTTAAACATAAAAAAACTAAGATTATAGCAACCAGACGGATTGATAACTGGCAAATAGAGGGAGAAAATGTGGAGGCAGTGATCGACTTTGTATTTCTAGGCGCAAAGATTACTGCAGACGCAGACTGCAGCCAGGAAATTAGAAGACACTTACTTCTTGGGAGGAGAGTAATGACTAATCTTGATAAAATAGTGAAAAGTAGAGGCATCACACTGGCAACGAAGATCTGCATAGTTAAAGCAATGGCATTCCCCATAGTAACCTATGGATGTGAGAACTGGACCATAGGAAAGGCTGAGTGAAGGAAGATAGATGCTTTTGAACTGTGGTGCTGGAGGAAAGTTCGGAGAGTGCCTTGGACTGCCAGAAGATCCAACCAGTCCATACTACAGGAAACAAAGCCCGACTGCTCACTGGGGGGAAGGATATTAGAGGCAAAGATGAAGTACTTTGGCCACATAATGAGAAGACAGGAAAGCTTAGGGAAGACTATGATGCTGGGGAAAATGGAAGGAAAAAGGAAGAGGGGCCAACCACGGGCAAGATGGATGGATGGGATCATTGAAGTGACTGGCTTGACATTGAAGGAGCTGGGGGTGGTGATGGCTGACAGGGAGCTCTGGCATGGGCTGGTCCATGAGGTCAGGAAGAGTTGGAAGCAACTGAACAAATAAACAACAAGCCATCTTTAGATATGAGTGGGCTTTTTCAGAAGGTAGGATTATGTGTAAGATAATGTGTAGCACATACACTCATATCACTCTCAGTTCTCAAACCAAGTTTTTCTGTTCAAAACAGCAATTTTAATAACAACCATGTAAGGTAGGCCAGTGCTATTCTCTGCCTGCCTGCCTGTCTACCCCCCCCCCCTTTCTCGTAGTTCACCCAAATTCACTCTGTCAAGTAGGATTTGATTTGGAATCTTCTGAGTCATCTGATATATTTTTGGATTTTCATAGCTCTTTTATAAAATGTGCATCAAGATGGAAATCCATATATACAGAAAGGCATACAAAAGGAAACATAGAACCATGAACACACATTCTTTTGAATTGTTGGCCACATGCTTTGTGTGCTGAAATATCTCCCCCTCCAGCATCTTCACAGATCATTAATCTTTCCATAAAACCACAAACAATGCACTGTGAAAACCAAAGATTCATTTCCTAGCATTGTTGCTTGGGGGGGGGGGGGGGGGGAAGCATAAGAGCAATTTTTAAATATGATGGCTATTTATACATGCTCTATCCCTCCACCCACCCACAGGCTATTTGTACTCTGCTTTTAAAGAAAAAGAAGTGGGGAAAATGAATTTACTATATATTTTCAGCGGGTACCCTGAGTATTCCCTTTCTCTCTCTACTTCTCTTTTTCCCCCTAACAGCCAAAACTACAGAAACGGGTGGGTGCGAGGGAGATGCAAGCTAGACTTTATGTCTGTACTTGGTGGGATCTATTAAATTACTGCTGGATGTTTTTAATTATGCCACACATAAATGGCTCCACACAGCAGCACTTAAGTCCAAATGCAAGTCACATGGAAGTGTGTGCACTGCTCGGCATTAACTCTGAAAGGCACTGCCTGGCTCTTGCATGTGGTGGCCCCTTTGTGGCCCCTTAGCAGCCTGGGATTTGATCTTTGCTTTTCTTTTTTCAGGCAGGAGGATGGGAACTCATGCAGGCCAAGGGAGAAAGGAAATAGGTAATAAAACAGAGAGCAAAGCGGCTCACTGGAGCCAGAGATACTGGGGTTCTGGTTAATTGCTTTAAAAAAAATTGAAATGGATTCAGGATTTTCCATGGAATCCCACAGGTGCACTTGCCAAGCCTCAAACATTAGATTGAATTACAGTTTCTAATTCCTCCCCCTCCTTTACCCTCAGCGATGTGTCTTGTTTCTTCCATAGATTCTTCCACATCATAGAAGAGGAAGGAGAGAAAAAAAAGGCACTGAGTAAAGCAAGTTAAGAGCTACTTGCTTTACTCTGCCAAATGTTGTTCCATCTCTGATCGTTTATCCTGTGATGGCCATTGGAGCCTCCTTCTCTTGGGTCATACTGTTCATTGGTTGCTTTTCCTATGTCAGCATTCTTGAAATGTTATGCAGATTTTATGACTGGCAGCTAACCTCCACGTGCAGCACTGTCATGGCTTTCCTCTCCGTTGAAATTGTATCTTTTCATCCTATGGGCAAGGAACAGCTTATGTATACATTACAAGTCACCATTTGAAAAGATAAGATTGTCCTGTGCACCACACAAGGGCTCTAGCTGGGACGCATCTTATTTGCAAGTCTCTTATGGCTCCAAATGCTTATCTTTTAAATGTCATGCCCGTGTTTACTAGTAACCAATACCTGTGGAATATACTGCAGTAATCATTTGTAGTCTTTTGCCGTATTTGCTCTGCCTAACATGTTACTAAATCTTTAAACAGGGGGGTATGCCTGCAATCCAACCAACCCTGTTAAGAGAGGCCTATGATGTGAGATTATGGGAGTTGCATTCCACAAACATCCGGAGTGTCATAGCAATCTATCCCTATTATAGCAGTCCATGCAGTACTTGGCACCTACGTATTTATGTATTCGTGTAGGACAAGAGTGGAAACAACCTTCCAGGAAACCCCTAAAGCCTGTAAACCTCTTAGGGTTTTTGAAATAGAAAAATGACATTTTTTGCTCCAAATTCCCCTGCCTTTTCCTCCAAACTACCCAAATGATCACAAAACCATGGAGCTTTGGGGTCTCCTTGTTTCATGTGTTGGAAAGACCTTAAGAATCAGCCATTTTGCAATAGGACTGAAATTGAGATGCCATCACTTCCAGTCATGCCAGAACCAATAAAATGGCTGGTCATAGGCAGGATGGTGTCTCCTACTTTCACATTTGCTCTTCTCTGTTTTAGGACCAAAATATTATCAGCATGTTTTCATGTTTTGGCAAGGAAATTGCATACTTGGATTATGTCAGGCCACAGAGGTGCAGCAGGTACAAGGTGGAATGGTTTTTGTATCCAGTGTTTCCAAAGTTTGGGAGGAGAGAGGAAAATATGTGAGCCAATGAGCAGGAGCACAGCAGAAAGATAAAAAAAAACAGTTTGGTCTCATCATTGGCTATCTAGTCCTAACTTGTCTACCTCTGTCCCTTTCCCAGCAATCTATGGCATCATATTCTTATGCTATTTGCCCAGATTTCTGTCCTATCCTGAGTCTACTAGAACCCTCACAATTTTTGTCCTCTCCATTTGGCTGTTTTATTAATATTGGCACCTTGAGAGGCCTAACCCTTCAAATGAGAAAAAAGAGGCCATTGCTTCTGAGCTCATCATGATTTCTACCCATATCTAGTACAGTGGGCCAGGCTGGTTATAAAAAGTAACCTCATCTACCATTCCCTGCCCAACAAAGAAAAACACAACTGGCAGTATCAATATCTTCACTGAATATAGTTTGAGTTGAAGAAGATCTTGAAAAGACACATGAGTAAATTTTTGAATGAGTAACCTCTGCAGACCTCTTATGCAATAGACAATGGTCTAATATACAGCAGGATAACAGGTGCAATGACTTTTATGACAACAGGTCCATGATAGGAACATCTCCAGCCATGTCACTCTTGCTGGCCACCACTGCGGTCCCTGTGGAGCAATATGGGGTAGATCTTGCAACTGTAAGAGTGTGGTCTTTAGAGAGGTATAAACTGAGAGCAATGACTAATAATCAGCTGCTGGGGCATCTACTCCCTAGACATACACTTGATGCCACCTGGTTGACTTTAGCACTAAAATGTAGGCTCAGCAGTGATTATAATTAAACTTCATCTTTCCTCAATGCAGGTTGTTCTATCGTATTCATCATATCATTTGTGACCGAGTACAATTGCCTTCCAAATATAGAGTCTTGATGGTGGGTCTAAGGTGACTGTAGAGACCTATTCTGGATCCACATGTTCTTTTGCAGTGAAGGTTTGGTTGCCACACCTTTCTCCCTTTCACCCTCCATTTGTGCCTCTTTAAATTTCCCAGTGCTATTGGTAACAGCTGAGCTCCAATTAGAGTGCTCAAGGGCCAGGGCTTCCCAGTTCTCTGTGTCTATGCCACAACTTTAAACATTAGCTTTAAGCCCATGTTTAAACCTCTTTTGCTGTCCACCAACATTCTGTTTTCCATTCTTCAGTAGAGAGTAACATAGCTGCTTTGGAGATGGTGATCAGACATTCAGACAATGTGGCCCGTCCAGTGAAATTGAGGGCAGAGGATCCGCACATCAATACTGGTGGTCTTTGCTACTTCCAGAATGCTGACATTTCATTCAGGCTATGATTCTGCAAGATAAAACTATTCCTGAACATCTGTTCATTAGTGACAGTTGGTTGCTTTTAAGAACAAAGATCTTAATGGGCTGGAATTGATACTTCCTTATTAGATACTTTCCTCTATTGTTGTAGAAGGTGCAGGATGAACATTGGAGCAATACAGCTTGAAGACAACATGTAATCACACGTTTGTTGTTATGTGCCTTCAAGTAGTTTCTGACTAATGGCTACTCTAAGGGTTTTTTGGAAGCTGAGAGTGTGTGACTTACCCAAGGTCATCCAGTGGGGTTTGCATGGCTGAGTGGGAAATTGATCCCAGGTCTCCAGAGCCCAATACCGAAACCACTGCACTATTCTGGATTTCACATGAAGTAAAGGGTTTTTATAGTTGGGTTAAATGTGGGGCAATCAGAGCTGTTATAAAAATATAGCATGTGTTTTCTGTTCTGTTGTGGTAAGAGGTGATAATAAACCTTGCAGTAAATTCTAGCATTAGAACTTTAGATGCAAATTGGGATTTGAAAGGACAGAGGAGGAATTTCTTAAAACAAAAAGATGACAAACATGGATACACACTTATTCAGCTCTTTTATCCGAATCCTTATTGAAGGAATGCTTTCAACTGATCACAACAGAAAAATGGTTTGTCTTGAATGTTGTTCTGAGCGAAACAACTGCAGAAAGCCAGGTTTAATGAACATTGACTTGGTATTATTGTACTAGCAGTAGGATAATGAGATCAATATTAGACTAGGTAAAGTAAAGCTATGGCCTTATGTAGCAGATGATGTGTAGTAAATACCATTTAGAAGGTAAAGATTAAAATTGTGTGTGCCACAGTGCATACCTTGCACTAAGTTAGCTTGCTGTTTTGGAGGACAAAAGATGCTGTTCCATTGACAGTAGAGAAATTCAGTTGCTTCTCTGGATAGACTATAAAGGCAAAATGGACAGGAGATGCCACCTTCTATTTTCCCTGAGGCACCAAATTGTTATGAGCAGATTTATTAGTGGGCTGAAATAGCAAGCTTTCACCAGCATTTTTGCACAGGGGAAACTAAATAAATATGCATATTATGCCACTGTATTAGTTGATGTAGCCTCAATGCCAAGCATTAAAGACATTCCATAGATAATATAGGCACAACATTTGGGGGAAGTGCCTCAGAGAGCTGTTGAACTCCCCCCCCCCCCCAAATCTATAAATCTCTATTAAATCAGTTTGACAGGGTGAGTGTTAAGAGACAGAGCTGCCAGAAATAGCTCTTTTCCTGCAAGATGTAGAAAAGATTACAGCCCAGACTGAACCCCGGCGTGGGGGAGGGAGAATGGAGTCAAGGCAGCGAAGGCGGGAGAGCTGTGAAAGGCATCTCATAAAAGTTCCATTTGTTGGAAGGCTGGAGGAAGTGGAGGCAGCTTTGGCACACGTGTCCCTGGTGCTAAATTAACTGTTAACACAAATAATCAAAGTGCAAGGCCCATCAAGCCGCTGGCGCCAGCAAAATGAGGGAGTGGCCAGGTCAGTGCTCCCTATAGAGCTGGCTTGCTAGCAGGTGGAGACTGAGCAGGGAACCTGACAGGATGGAAGTGCTTACGAGCACACATGGACTAGCTGCTGACAAAGGAAAAGGCCACTCAACTCCCGCTTTCCAGCTATTGTGTGCAGCGAGTGTTTTGGTGTGTATTTTTACTTTTTACCCCCTCCTGTTTTTCTTTGACTGACTTACTGAATCCCTTACACGCCCCCCCCCTCCTGTTTCTTAAGTCAAGAGCTGGAATGCTCAGTCCCCATTTGGCATTGGCACTGGCCAAAGCAGCTGCACAAAACAAAGTGGAGAGTTATCAACAGTTGTAAAAGAGCTAATCATCCCAACAGCTTCCCTTTTGAAAAGAACAGTTTCCAGAAATAGAAGCTAAACCGGGGTGGGTTGCGGAATCCACCCACACTCTCACCTGAACTTTGAAATGTTTTTAAAGTATCTGATTTTTAAAACACTCACAGCTCAACAACATATAGGCACTTGTTCCCTGAATTCTTTCATGTAGTACTCAGATGACTTGGCCTAGGAAGATGCTTCTATTCTTGCACTACAGTAAAGGATTACACCACCAAATGTTTCTGACAAAGGTTGCAAAAAGCAGTGCAATTCTATCTTCATGTTACACTGGTTGGACAATAATAGTACTGACATTAAATGATACTTGTGTTGATCTACTGGTGAACCTATTGCATTCCTGACTGGGTTTCTCATAGGGTGACCACTGGTTGGTCACTTGTGAACAGAATGTTGTACTAGGGCTACTTCGTGCTATACAATTGCAGCACTGTGATTATCCTTTAACAGCCATGGTTCCAGCATATGAAATTCTAAGAGTTGCATAATGAAGAATGGGATTTAGAATTCTTGCCTAGAGTGGCATTGAATAGTGCAATGGTCTAAATCCTTGTGCCAGCAGGACTGAAGACTGACAGGTCAGATGTTCGAATCCAGGGAGAGCACAGATGAGCTCCCTCTGTCAGCTCCAGCTCCTCATACAGGGATATGAGAGAAGCCTCCTACAAGGATGGTAAAACATAAAAAATCCGGTCATCCCCTGGGCAACATCCTTGCAGATGGCTAATTCTCTCACACCAGAAGTGACTTGCAGTTTTTCAAGTCACTCCTGACACAAAGAAAAAACTGTCTACAAACCCCAGGATTCCACAGATTGTTGCCATTGTGGTTAAAGTGTGATGTAGTACTATATTTGCATAGTATGAATGAGCCATTAGATAGACCATTAATATGGCTGTTGTTAGGGTCTTTTTACAACAGTATGGCCATGTTGTTACACTGACATAAGATGGAGTTAAAACAAGGAGTATGTCATTATAATGAAACTCTTTTGGAGAGGAAGAACGAGTGAAGTTTTGGTTAGCATGGGAGCAGGAATCCAATGCTTGCTGAGGGTTCACTCTTGCCTCTCATAACAGCATAAAACTGTACTCAAAAAGCAGGTAGTCACTCAATTGAGAGACCAAGATGGCAACATTCTTATGCTGTTCCCAGCAATATCAGATGAAATGGTTTTGAATACTTCAGTGGCCATTCATAGAACATCAACAGAAGTTTATGTGCAAAATGGTAGGCATGCAATGCAGGGTTGGAACTATAGTGAAAGAAATATATTGTATTTCAGTAACCCAAAGAGAACATCATCAACAATGTGGCAGATGGCTGATGAAGAAGAGTACTGTTCTCTCAGTTAATCTCTAAGGTGCTGCAAGAGCCCTTTGCATACTAACACGCTAGGAGAATCAATTCAGTTCTTGCTTTTAAGCATGGAATAATAAGCAGCCCCAAGTGAGTGGTGAGAGAATTACAGGGACTCAATAAAGGAGTGGAGGTCATAACTTATACATATGTTTGATTCCATTAAAGTGGAGTGGTCATAAGAAATCTGTTAATGGGGCTGTTGGGACTCAGCCTGTGTTTGAACCTGAACCTGTTATTGTGTTTCCTCCTTCTAATGTTTCTGGGTCTGACTTGGATAGTGAACCCGATGTGATCAATGAGGATGAAGTGCAAAATGGAGACACTTTGAACAATAAGGTTACTGCAGACTCTGATCGAGAAGGGTCAGGCGAAAGGCTAAGTTCTCATGAGAAAGTTCCTGTCACAGCAAGGGAAGAAAGTTTACTCCCTTCTCCAGGCTCGAGTTTGCAAGATAGTTTCACACCTGCTGCAGTTAAGGAGGTGATAGATAAGAGCAGTCGCTGTCTGGAAATCAGCCAGAACCATAGAGAGGCCCAGTGTTTACGCAGGTCAGGAAGAATTTGGCAGTTAAGGCCAAAAACTGAGGGGAGAACTGAGGGGAGTAGAGACCAGATTTTAGGACTTAATTTGATCTCTTAGAGAAATGTTTGGACACTGCTTATGTTGCTGCTTTATTTGCCTTTTTGCTTTTGGACTTCTACTTATTTTATATTCATCTATTTTCTTGGCTCCAGTTATTCTTCAAATAAAAAGGACTCTTCCTACATTCAAGGTGTGGTGTAATTAATGATTAGAGGGTCCTGTTCCTGTTCTAGGATGCAACAGAAGCCGTGGTAGCACAGGTGTTAAAGCCACTAGCTGCAGGAAAGGCTGCTGACTGGAGGGTCAACAGTTTGAAGCCACAAGTCGGGGTGAGCTCTCGACTGTCATTCCTAGCTTCTGCTAGTCTAACAGTTTGAAATCATGCAATGTGAGTAGATCAATAGGTGGGAAGGTAAAAGGACACCAAATGCACACATGCTGACAAAAAGATTGGATATATCTATGGACAGCAGGCTTCTTTGACATGAAAAATAGAACAACAGCACATCTCCATGGCTGGAAGTTGAGCATGGCCTCCAGATGCCAGAAATGGAAAAAGGGGAAGCCTTTTACCTTATCTGTGTTATTGTGTGCCATTTTCACGTAAAAAGGCATTGAATGTTTGCCTTATATGTACTGTAATCCACTCTCAGTCTCTCTGGGGAGATAAAGTGGAATATAAATAATGATGATGATGATGATGATGATGATGATGATGATGATGATATATCCTAAGGATAATGGCATGGTAGATGTAACTAGTATAGCACTGCTCCATGGAGGGGCAGAGATTTACCCCTGTTCTCTTGCTTGTCATTCTGGGGGCAGTAGTAGTAGTACTAGAGAGGTAAGGAACCAGGGAGGAGGATGGAGACTGGTTGGTGTCTGAGCAGCTGTCATTTTAAAATTGTCCACTATCTCTTACTGTTAGGTTTTGAGACTTGCCATTGAATTTTGCCACTATAGTAATGGCATCCTCCTAAGCTCAGCATTGGACTGTAATAGGACAGTCTTTGTCATGGCAGTTACCTGAATCAGGATCTCAGCTATATAGGATGGAATGACCCTTACCAGCTGTGTCACTGCTATGTTTTAATTGCGATAAAGGAGAAGCTATAGCTTTTGATTGTTTGAAACAATGTGCTGTGATCTTTTTAGAACCTGGCTGCAACACTGAGAAATGCTAGCTGTTATTCTAGCTTTTGACAGCTCTTGATTAAGTAAAGAGAAAGTAGGAACTTTTGTTTTTGCACAGTCCTCTTGCTTTTTTGGTATTTCCTCCCACCCTCTCTTCATTCTCTGTCACAGGAACCATATTTTATAGATTGTATGCAAGCTGCTCAGGAAACTTTGTTTTGCCTGAGGAGCAGGATCAAAAATCTTTAAATAAATGGCAAATACAGAATCAGATACCCCCTCCCCTCCAGAAATATTTTTAAAACTCACATCTTACATACTGCTTGCAATAAATAATTTTGGATATCACCACACTGTTCTTTCAAAATATCACATTACTGCTGAATGATGACATTTTCCAGAATTGTACATTTCAGTTTTGTGAGAACAGAGTTAGGAGAGTCAGACAGAAAGCTTCTTTATTGGATACTAAGAAAATACTTTGTTTTAGATCCGTTTATCACCAGTAAAAGTGAAATATCAGATAACATTGAGTGGCATGGAGAGCCTGTGTTTTTAAAATTAAGCATGCACAGTAGGATAATGTGCTTTGCATTTGGATGCATCTTAAATCCAGAACTGTGAAGAGTGCTGTTTTGGACTGGTTTGAGAGGTGTCTGAATCAAAGTGGGGCTCATCCTGTGTGGACCACATCCAAATCTGAACAGAGCTAAAGATTTATTAGCACTTTTTAGTCAGGGGAATCCAGCAATGGCACAGACAGCGTGTCTCTGCAACCTGACACATTTCTTCCCAAGCACTCCATATGAAGAAAACACCAGGGGAGAGAACGGGAAGGAAAGCAGAGGGTGGGATTGTCATTTGTGATTGGATTTTCTAGCTTTTAGCCATAATAAATGGTTTTACCAGGGCTCTCAGTGATCTAGGGAAGGGAAATTGAAATCACATATCACAGTACTAATCCGATCTTTTTGTGTTTTTGCCTATATTACTCTCTTTATGGATGCAGTCTTTATGTGTTTTTGCCTGGATTGTTCCCACTCCCGAGTTCAGAAATTCCAGAAACATTTTGGTAGAGTCTGTGGGACCTGAGATGATATAGTGTTTGGAAATAAATCAGTTCAGTCAATACACACTTCACATCCATCATCCACCTGTTTTTGCAACATTGGTACTAAGTGAGCAGAACACAAAAATATATTTCTGTTTTCTGTTTTTTTTACTATTCATTGCCTATCCTCCACAGCTATCCTGAACTCTGGCCTGATACATTTCTGTAACAAATGCCATTTTTGTATACCTTTAGAAACAACAACACATAGTGAAGGATATTGGGAAGAGAATTTGTCCTACACTGGGCTGGTAGCACAGCTAGTTAATCAGCTGTGATAAATCACTGCCAACCAAAAAGTGGCAAGTTGGAAGCCTGAGTTGGGGTTGAGCTCCCATTAATAGCTGTTTAAAAAAGTAGCTCGGCTTACTGTCCACCTAAGCAGTCCAAAAACAACTGTGCTGTGAGTAGAGAAATTGGGGATTGCTTAAGGCACCGAACGATAAGCTAACATCAAACTTAAAAGTAAAGAAGGGATTATGTAAAAAAAAATGACTTTGAAAGTATTTGGAGAAAATTCCTAGAAAATGTATTGGAAAAAGAAGATGGGAATTTACCTCCAAATGAAGAATTGAACTTTTGGTGGGACTTTTGAAGAAAAGATGGTTCTGGCGAAGGGGAGCACAGGCGTGAATGTAAATAAAAGAGAGGGAAAGGTATAGTATATGTTTATATAACTGTATTTTTCTCAAATAAAAATTTATTAATAAAAAACCCAAGTGTTACCTTGTAATAAAGCATGTTGCATATTGAATTCAATACCATTTTGAGTAAAAAGTGTCAGTGTCTGTTCCCTTGTTATGTTTCCATAAGCTGTAATGTTTCCAATGAAAAACTGCTTACATAGTTTATTTGCTTGGATTATACAGTATAATCAATTTACTAGGAGCCCCCAGTGGCCCCCAATGGATTAAACACTTGTGCCAGCAGGACTGCTGACTGAAAGGTCAGTGGTTCGAATCCAGGGAGCGTGGTGAGCTCCCATCTGTCAGCTCCAGCTTCTCATGGGGGGCATGAGAGAAACCTCCCACAGGATTGTAAAATATTTGGGCATCCCCTGGGCAATGACCTTGCAGATGGCCAATTCTCTCACACCAGCAACGACTTGCAGTTTCTCAAGTCACCCCTGACACGAAAAGAAAAACAATTTACTGAAAGCAATCATCAGCTCTACTTTATAAATCCTTGTTCCTTTCGCTGGTCTTTCTAATTTCTATAAGAGAAGTTTTCATTTCTTAACTCAAAAGACACTTTCTAAAACACATCTCTACATAAAAAGATTCTACTATAGTTTATTACATTTTCTTATTTAACTGTAATTATTTAACTGTAATTATGCTTAATAGCTTGAACTCTACATACTAAATGCTCTTCCATTTTGTTTGTGCTGATGATATATAGAAAACCTTCTCAGCATGATTCTCCACAGATAATGCCTACAATTCCTGTCAGTCGTTATCAATGCCTGTGCTGATTATGAGAGACCCAAATTGGAAAGTTTGGTATACAGTTTGTTTTGGTCATTGCTGGTTTTTCACTATTGTCCGGTTTATGAGCCTGTTGGACACTTTATTCCTCTCTCTCCTTAGCAAATGGTTCCTTAGCTATATGTGGGTCATTGTTAATTGCCTACCACTTTTCATTTTAAATAACAGACATCTCTTCTATTAGATTACATATTTTCCCATTTCGTCTCTGGCAATGGCATTGGTCTGGGGTTTTCTAAATTCTTCTTTAAAGCATGATTTGTATAGTTTGGAATTTCTTGACTTCTGTCTTGTGGGGATAACAAGGCGAGTCAGCTGGCTTGTTGCTCTATTTCATGGTCATAGTAATCATCTCAATTTTTCAATTGTGGGTGATTTTTTGAGTTTAGACTGTAGGATCCAAAGATCTGTGGTCATTGATTGAAGTGAACCTACCGTGGTTACATAAAGAGACAAATGGAAGTATTCCCATTGCTGTACAATTGCCAGGGCTCCTGTTTCTGTTAATGAGTACCCCTGTTCTGTGTCTTTTCATGTTCTTCTTGCATATGCTCCAACACAACCCCATTGCATCAAAATAGCTCTATGTCCAACTGGGCTTGAATTATAGCATTACAGCACTGCCAGTTAATTTTTCTTTTTCATCTTGTAAACTTTCCTCAACCATTCTATTACACAACACAAGACAGTTCTTTTCTTCATCAGCTTGTTTGTTTGCTTTTGTTGTCTGTTGCTTGGTTTTGATTTCTTTTGACCTTGTCATTACATACCTTGTAGCTTAGGAAGTACTGTTCAGACATGAATGTAGCTTTATTGTACAAAACAGAACAGCCAATGTGCCTTGTTTGTAACCCCCTGTTCTTTTCTGTTCAAGTGTTCATTCAAGAAAGAAAGGCCAGTCTCCGGCTAGTCTGTGTCAATTTGACATGTTCTCAAAAGGCTCTTCCATCCTTGTTCCATATTAGTCAGTTTTTAAAAAAATCCCCATTAAAGTTGTATTGTGGATTGTATTTCAAAATGAAAATATCTTGAAGTGTACTGTATTAAATTTTAAAAATTGTTAAATATACACTAAAACATATTTTGATTTCATCTTGGAGTTCACACACACATATATGGTAAAATATATGGAAAATTATATTTAAGAGATGACTTTTTCACCCGTCTGTGAAGCTCCCTCCCTAGGGATATTAGGCTGATCCCCTCGCTCCTGACCTTATGTTAAAAAAAAGGAAAAACCTGACTCTTTGAATAAGCTTTTGGAAATCCAGCATAGTAGACATGGAACTATGAAAGAATGAAATATGGAACAGCCTAGATGATGCTACTGGATAATGAGATTAATGGGAAGACATTGGTTATTATATATTAAATGGTTTTGTATGGATTTTATAATGTTGTTTTAATTGTTTTAATTGTATATTATGGACTGCTGTGGCATCGAATTGTTGCCAATTTGTAAGCCACCTTGAGTCGCCCTCAGGCTGAGAAACGCGGGATAGAAATACCGTAAATAATAAATAAATAAATAATTTGTGAGATACAGATGTCTATTTACACCAGAACTCACAAAGGATCAAATGTCTCCATTATCCCTTGTTTTAACTTTCTGGCTGAGAATGTCCTTTTCATGCTATTTGCAATGTACGTAAACTGCCGGGAAAAGTAATTTGGATGTGGGAAAAGGTGATAGAAATAGATCACTGACACGTACCTTTCCCCCCTCTCAATCTTGTTCTACTTCTCCCTTTTTATCATTCTAAGAAATTTCTTAATTTCTTAACTGGAGGCTACATTCAATGATAAACTAGATAACGGGGAACAAAGTCACAAAAAAAAATGATAGCCTTCTGTGCAAGCTTGCTTTCTTAAGAGGCTCATCTTGGCTAACCAAATGTGTCAGGATGTGGCAATTTTCACCTCTCTGCTCAAAATTCTTGTTTTGGAGATCCCAATGGTGTTTTTCATTCCCTAAAGTATTTCCTGATAATTTCTGTCAATTACTATAACTTTTAACTTCAGTTCAATGCCAACCTATTTCCTGTTATTGAATATTTTGGTACATTATGGATTATAAAACCATGTGTGCACTTTTTAGTTAAATTTTTTTTTGGGGGGGGGGGATAGCTGTGCAGGGATATCAGCAGTGGGACTTTATTTTCTTATGTTGTCATAATTTATTGAGGCTTTACTGCTGTAGTACAGCGGTTAAAGCTGCTAGCTGCAGGAAAGGCTGGTGACCGGAGGGCCAACAGTTTGAAGCTATGAGTTGACGTGAGCCCTTTACTATCATTCCTAGCTTCTGCCAACTTAGCAGTTCAAAAGAATGCAATGCGAGTAGATCCATAGGTGCCGCCTCAGTGGGAAGGTCAAAAGGGCAACCGCACAGACATTCCAGTAAAAAGATCAGAGATGTTTATGGACAGCAGGCTCCTTTTGGCATGGAAAGTAGAACAACAGCACCTCTCCAATGGCCGGAAGTTGGGCATGGCCTCCAGATGATGGAAATGGAAGAAGGGGAAACCCTATACCTTATCTGTGTTATTGCATGTTGTGTTCATGTACAAAGGCATTGAATGTTTGCCTTATATGTACTGTAATCTGCTCTAAGTCCCTCCAGGGAGATAAAGCAGAATATAAATAAAGTGTATTATTATTATTATTATTATTATTATTATTATTATTATTATTATTTCTACGTGCTAAAATGACATGCCATCTTTTGTGTACTATTAATCTAGCACTAGAATGCCTGGACATAAAGTGTCTTTGTGCTACTGGTTTTTATATTTTAATTTGTAAACCACAACAACATAAAAACAACATGAATTGGAAGTTCTACCCATAGTCCACTACATTCAGTAAGCACTTTATTCTGAGCTTGTCCTTCATGTCTATATGGTGAAGGGAGGGCTGTGCCTATGAAAGCAGCTTTCCAATTTAAACTAATCCCCATGTGTGATTGTTCCTGGAGAAGAATAGTGGTCAAATTTGGTGCGGACTACAAAGAACAAAAGAGTCCTGAGGAGTAGACCAACCAGCTATGTAGTCCAGTATTCTCTTCCTGCAGCGGCTAACCCCTTTCCATGAGAATTTCACAAGCAGGGAATATAATTTACATATCGACAGAAGCATCCTGCCATTTCAGTGCTACTTGGATGCTATTAAATCGCAAGTTCAAAATGGCCAATATGTTGCAAATGAAAGAAAGGCAGTGTCAAACCCCTGTGACTAAATCTCATCAAGAAAACCTATGATTGGGTTGTCATTAACAAAGTTGACTTGACAACATATAAGAACAAAATAAAGGACAAGCCTTGATGAAAAAGAATGCACATGGCACCTGTAAAGTTAAAGTGTACATGAAAGCCTTCGACAATACATTAAAGTGTACATTTACAAACTTTTGGAATTTATTTTGTATAGTGATCCAGTAGCCAGATGCATTTTCTGCCACTTCAGGTTACAATTTTTATCTCTAGCCATGGACTGGAACTGAAATCCAAACATGACCCCAAACTCTCCAGAGTCAGATTGGGTGTGGCCATCTACAATCCCATTCTGATTTGCCTAGGCACTGATACAGTTCTCATAGATATCTTACTCCACTACTGAACAATCGCAAAGTAATTCTAGGGTTCTGTTAGGCATGGTATACTCAGGGATAGTTTTACTCCTTCCTTCCTCTGTAATAGCACCTGGTATTTGTTGGTGGTTTCACATCCAAGTACCAAATGGAGCCTTTTTTACTTTTTAAACTCAAATGGTATTTAGTACCTTTAGGATATTAAGACTCAAACATAACTGTGTTTCATATTTCTTCTAAATATGCCTCTCTATAGTTTTGTCCTTTATTCTTTAAAATTTCAAAGTGATTTTGTTTTATTCTTCTTTTTCACACTTAACAGAACATTGTAAAGACCCATCAGGCTTGATCCATACCATCAAGAAAGCTTTTTGGAGCATGTGGTATCTGTACTCCACAATTAGAAAATATGTTTCTTATTTGGTTCTCTTCCAGAGAGCAACTGATTATTGTGATTCAAACCAAATCTAAGCAAAGAAAAGGACCCTTCTAACTACAGTTTCAGATACAGTCAAGTTCCAGGTTTCTACAGAGGAGTCAGAAATGCTAGAAAGATATGGGCTCTGTTTAAAAACTGAACGCTGACAAAGCTGTCTTTTTCAATAACCTCATCCTGAAGAATGGCTGTAGTAACTTTTTGAAAAAACCCTGCCTAACTTTTCTTTTCTTTTCTTCTTCTTTTGGTAACATAAAAAAGCAATTGGAGTCTGTATGCCAATGCTCACAAACCCTGCCTAAACAATCAGTGTTTGGCTAGCTTGAAGGCAACTAAAAGAAGGTGCTTCTAATGGGAAGCATTTGGCAGTTTAATAGGAATTCTCCCAGCAGTTTACACCTATAACACATAGACTGTAGACAGCTTTAAAAAATTAAGACAGTTTGAAAACACTGGGCTAAATACAGCTTTCAGGCATGCAGAGGGAACCTTTTGGTCAATTTAGTTGATGTACTTGCTGTGGCCTTTTCACATTTCACAAGACAACTAATCTTGGGTTATACAAAGAGCTCTTACAGATGTTTACTCTGCCTTTCCTGAAATATATCTATTACCACTTATTTTTGAGAAAGAAACATCTACATCCAGATAACCCAACAACTGAATGCCCCCTTTACAGATTTCTTGAATATTTATAATATAGTTAGCTTGGATTTGAGAAATATGAAAGAAATAAGAAAGTTGGACAAGATCTTCTGGATTAGAGTTATGAGTACATTATGGTGGATTTTGACTGACAATTATGAGAAATATCTTCATGGCAAAACTATTTTGACAATGGAATCAATTACTCACAGTGTTAGGATCTGCATGCAACCACTGAAACCCCTAGAAAATCCCAATACAGAAAGCAAGAAGTTGACATGGTTGCAGTATGGCAGCATGGTTAAAAAGACCTCTTACATATTCTCTGTTAACAAATAAGTCTGGAATGACAGTCAATTTGTCACAAACAACAAAATATAAATTGATTCATTGGAAAAATCAACCTACAGTAGAAAAATTCAGACGATTGTTTCTCTGTGTCACTGTTTTAGCCATATATGGTAAGAACCCATTGCACAAGCTTCCAGATACTATTGGGAACATGGACAGGAACATTTGGAATGGACGTAGCAGGCAAAGTATTTGGGGTATTGAGTCAGCAGAATCACCAAAGGTCTGTTATTAATGCAAACCAATAAAACTAGCACTTCTTATGTCTCAACCAGTGATCTCGTCCCAATATTACTAATATTTCCCTTGGAATGATTAATGGCATAATGTCTTAGCTGGTTTGCAAAGCATATCATTTGGTTTCATTGGGAATTATGGTGCTCCCTGAACTAATGACTCACACAATAGCATTAATGTCAGTCATGGGTAACACCACATGTTCTTATGGTAGAGGGTGAGAGTCTGATACTAAAACTGTGGCCAGACATAGGAGGGAAATAAAACTGGAGCACGAAGGATCAAACCATCAGGAATGTGCAGTAAAACCACCTTTGACGTCTGATCAAGAGTTGAGTGAGAAAGGCTTGCAATAAAGAGCACACCCTCTGCCATCTGGGGAGCCATCATCAGAGAATACACAATAATAAATCAGTTCTTCCCACTGCAACTGAAAAATTGTCCTTTGTGAAAAAAGAATGAATTGGATCAATCCACAGCCAAACAATATAAATGCACATGCTAAGAAACAGATTTATCAATGACCATGCAGCTAAAACATTGCTTTTGTCCTAGATTTTTCAGGGTAACTGACATAAATCTGTTCTAGGACAAATAAGGAATCTTTCCAATGCCTCCTGGAAAGAGGAAAAGTGTTTACTAAAATAATAATAATAATGCTGAAATTTAAACCATGTCTTTTAAAAAAGACAGGATTTGAAGATTATACACATTTCCAAGTTGAGGGATGTTTTGCCACTATGTGTATACATTCCTAGTTGGATGCAGGACAACTTCCATTTCAAGACTAGGAAAAAGTTGTATGCTAGCTGTTTTTAGCGGGAACACTTCTTATTTCAATTTGCTGCTTATCTGGGTATCACAAGAAATCTGTTGGCTCAGAAGAGATGGTGGGGGAAGTTCAGCTCAGATAGCAATGCAGCAGCTTTCTATAATTTCCAAGGCTTAATTGATTTGTTGCTGCAAGTTGCAAAGACACCCTATATCAGTGTTTCTTGAACTGGGGGTCAGGACCCCTGGTCGGGTCCTGAGGAGGCATCAGAGGGGTTGCCAAAGACCATCAGAAAACACAGTATTTTCTGTTGGTCATGGGGGCTCTGTGTGGGACGTTTGGCCCAGTTCTATTCTTGATGGAGTTCAGAATGCTCTTTGATTGTAGGTGAACTATAAATTCCAGCAACTACTACTCCCAAATTGCAAGGTTTCCCCAAACTCCACCAGTGTTCACATTTGGGCATATTGAGTATTTGTGTCAAGTTTTGGTCCTGATGCATCATTCTTTGAATCCACAGTGCTCTCGGGATGTAGCTGAACTACAACTTCAAAACTCAAGGTCAATGCTCACCAAACCCTTTCAGTATTTTATGTTTGTCATGGGAGTTCTGTGTGCCAAATTTGGTTCAAGTCCATCGCTGGTGGAGTTCAGATGCTCTTTGACTCCCAAAAACTACAACTCCCAAATGACAAAATCAATCCCCCCAAACCCACCAGTATTCTAATTTGGGCAAATTGGGTATTTGTGCCAAATTTTGTCCAGTGAATGAAAATACATCCTGCATATCCGATACTTACATTACGATTAATAACAGTAGCAAAATTACAGTTATGATGTAGCAATGGAAATTATTTTATGGTTGGGGGTCACCACAACATGAGGAAGTGTATTAAGGGGTTGCGGTATTAGGAACGTTGAGAAACACTGCTCTATATATTGTTCAACAATGACACCTGCAAGAAGAGTTCCATCTCTTTTGATGGAAGAATACTGAGCTCAGTTCAGGCCAGATAATCTATAAATTGTCAAGATATGGATTTAGCACTATGCTAACCTGGCCAGTGGACTTTAGGGTTATAATTTAAACCCCAAATCCCATTTATTCTTAGAAGCTAAGCAAGCCCAGCTGTACTTGTATGGGAGACTGTCAATGAATGACAGGTACTGTAGGCTATATTTCAGAGGAAGGAACTGGCAAAACCATCTTTCACTATTCCTTGCCTAAGAATATCTTACAAAATTCATGGGTTGCTTAAAGTTGATAGTTGGCTTGAAGGCACAAACATACATCATGAAATGACATTTGCTCACTTCTGATCAAGACATCCTGCTCTTTTTCATCTAGCATATTTTCACAGCAATACCAACCTAACATCAGCTGAAAAGCCAAGTGTGCCTTGATGATTCCCAAGAACAAAAATTAAGTCACATGTCCTTTTTTTGGGTCTTATACCATCCTGAATAATCCTGGTGCTTTTGGGAAAATCTCAAAGGTGTTGAAAAAACAAGGTCAAGTTGCATGAAATATATTATTATGATGTTTGAACATTTTGTGCCTGAAGTCTGCAACTTTGACCTTTTCTAAAAATAATCAGAATTTACAAGGGTGAACTATGACACTGTTAAATAGTCTCAGTTAAGCACTTCCACATGTGGTAATACTTAATATATATATTTAAAAATAATAGATGTTTAGATTAAGTGAATGGTTTAGAAAATGTTTACAAAGCACACTAAAAACAAATTGTTGAAGATCGCTATACGGCTGCAATATAGGGAATATAATGATAACCATGTCCAGAATATTGTTCGTATAATATACTGTGATGTATGTTGTGCCATGAATACAGAATGACTTTCTTGGATAATGAAGAATTAATATAGCCGCTGATATGGAAGTCTGCATTTGCAACCTTTGCAGATTTCTAATATTGCAACTAGATTAGTGTTTCAATATATATTGTGCATTGTATTCTACCTCTGTGCATTGCATATTATGCATTATGCAATGAGATGTCAGCTATGCATATCCATAGATTCTCATACATTGCACCATGATGGAATTCAGTATATAGACCACTTAGTGTTTACATGACACAACAGAAGATATTTACATTGAGATGATGTAGCATCTTAGCCTATGATAATTGGGTCTGATTTTCTATATCCCCAAAATTTGTGTATTTTCTTCAGTTCATTGTAGGTATCATATTATGCAATATGCAGTTTTACATATATTATTTAATTAATTTATTGTTTTATGTATTAATTACACTCTTCTGTAGGAGGCCTCATTGGCTCTCTCCCTGACAAGTGAAGACTACATTCAACAGTCTGGGAATATACCCATTATTACCACATAGCCTCCATAAATGATGACATTCCCTAGAGGGTCTCTCCTGAAGACTGTAACCTTGCGCTAAACAGACACTCCCATAGATAGTCAAGGCCCAAATCATTTAGGCATGGGTGACCAGTGGATATGCTACTCCTGAGTATGCAATTCCAGTCTTGATTTTACTGGTCCTCCTCCCACCTGTTATGTGTTGTATGACAGATGCCTCATTTTTATGGGACAGGAACCAGTGCTGAAAAGGTTTCCTCACTGCTGATAGTGGCAGAGGCAAAATCAGGTATGATTTCCCATCTCCCTGGCTGCAGATCCATGAGCAGCTCCTGCATTTAAGGTTAAAGCCAACACCGTGACTCATGTTAGGATAGGTGTTGTGGTTTACATCAACTGAAGTTGCAGGAAACCCTTCTTAGAATAGATATATAAATCTCTCTGTATAGTACCCAGGATGGAGTTGTAGTATAGGAGAGCAAGGTGCTTGTTTATAAAGCTGTTGTCCTCCCAACCCCGCTATACGCCTGCAAAACATGGGCTGCCTACAGATATCAAACTCACCTCCTAGAACAATTCCATCAGTACTGCCTCCGAAAAATCCTGCAAATTTCTTAGGAAGACAAATGTCAGCATGATGGAATAACCAAAGACCACCACCATTGAAGCAATGCTCCTATGCCATCAGCTCCACTGGACTGGCCATGTTGTTCGAATGCCCGATTACCGTCTCCCAAAGCAGTTCTACACCCCCAACTCAAGAATGGGAAATGTAATGTTGGAGGACAGGAAAAGAGATTTAAAGATGGACTTAAAGCCAACCTTAAAAACTGTGGCATAGACACCGAGGACGGGGAAGCTCTCGCCCTTGAGTGCTCTAATTGGAGATCAGCTGTGACCAGCAGTGTTGCAGAATTTGAAGGGGCACGAATGGAGAGTAAAAGGGAGCAATGTGCCAAGAAGAAGGCATATCAAACCAACCTTAACTGGGACCGCCTTCCACCTGGAAATCAATGTTCTCACTGCAGGAGAACACGAGGATGAAGAATAGGGCACTACAGGCACCTATGAGCCCACCATCAAGACACCATACTTGGAGGACCAGCATCCTTGGGCTATGAGGGATTGCCTAAGTAAGTATAGTAGCAAGTTGTTTTATCTAGGAGTAAATTGCATTCACATTGTGGTGAAATCTACAAAGAGTTTGGTCCCACATTCATTGCTCATAGTGGGCAGTGAAATTGAAAATGCAGGTTTCAATTTGTGAAGCCTTCTGGATGTGGAATGTGGCTTGATCATTTTAATATAGATCATATTAGGAGCGGGGGGGGGGGGGGGTCACACAGACCTTGGGTTCCTCTCTGGTCACTTCTTTTCAGCACCTTCCAGAGTGATCTTAAGTTTTCTATCAGTGGTATAAATTGCAATTTAGAATGTCACCACATTCTAATAACTATTAAAGTGAACTGAGTGAAGACATGCTGAATCTGTATTGGCATCTATGGCAAAACATAGAAATTATTCTGGATTATATTACTAGAAGTACCCAAAAATCCAGCCCACTGAAATTTGTAAAAATGTGGTTAGCTTTGCATCTCAAGAGTGTGTCAACTGGGGCCCCTTACAGCTAAACAAAATACCACATTGTCTGCTTTGAACTGGAATATATGGCAGTGTGGACTCAGACAACCCAGTTCAAAGCAGATATTGTGGGATTTTCTGCCTTGATATTCTGGGTTATATGACTTTGTGGAAGCCAGGATTTTGATTCGGGGGGGGGGTGAGTTTTTTTCAGGGGGGGTCTCGGGAGGTGAGTTTCGGGGGGGGGCTGTGTCTGAGTGAAAGAGGGTCTACCCTAGCAAACCTTTTGTATCGTTACCCCAATACCCCTATGCATATGGGATATATTGAGTATGGTGATCAGATCATGATATGAATAAACATAACAGTTTAAATAATGCACCAGTAAGGCCTTTTCGTGAACCACCATGAGAATTTCGGGGGGGGGGGGGCTGAAGCCCCTCAAGCCCCCCCCCCCCGGTTACATGCCTGGCCCTGGCTCTCTGTGTTCTTGGCCTGAAATTTCCCTCTAGGAAAAAACCTGTAGCATCTTTAATTTGAATGTTAGTTTCCAGTTTAGTCCTTCTGCTGTGCTGTCTCTGATGATTGACTCACAGGCAAAGCTCATGTGACCATAGGGGTGAGTACCAACAGTTACTTTAATGTGAAAGTGTCTTTTGGGAAGCCATCCATGCATTCTTTGAAAAGGTTAGCAAAGGTATCTGTATAATAAGTTGAGTTGTTGATTTAGCAAAAGCCAGATTTGACAGTCCCTTGCTACTTTCCAGGATAATTTTAGCAGTTCATTTTGGTAAGCTTTCAGAAATGTGATATTGTTTTGGCAGTAATGTTTTCCACACAAGTTCCCCACAGGAAAGGAATGTGAACCGAACAAGCCATAGAGACACTATGAGCCATATAGATAGATACATTACATATATTACTGACATTCTGAGCTTGTTTTATTTATTTATTTATCGTATCAGGAGTAAACCAAGGATACAGTTGTAATGTATTTTTTTTAAAAAGCACAAAGTCTAAAGACTTGGCATTATATCAAATACCCATTAATATAATATAATGGTCACATGGAGTGCCTCTGGTGTTGCTATAAGAAGGTCCCCCATGTTCCTGTTTGGATATCAGCCAGCATGCTCAGGTTGCATTGTAGTAGGTAGTCTGTGGTTTGTTCTTCTCCACACTCATATATTGTGGACTCCACTTTGTGGCCCCATTTCTTAAGGTTGGCTCTGCTTCTCGTGGTATCGGAGTGCAGTCTGTTCAGTGCCTTCCAAGTCGCCCAGTCTTCTGTGTGCCCAGGAGGGAGTCTCTCATTTGGTATCAGCCATGGATTGAGATTACGGGTTTTAGCCTGCCACTTTTGCACTCTCGCTTGCTGAGGTGTTCTGTAGATCTTAGAAAACTATTTCTTGATTTAAGGTGTTGGCATGCTGGCTGATATCCAAACAGGAACATGTTTAATAAAAGGATATAACAGGTAGAGATATTTCCTGTTTCTTCTTTCATTGAATCTGTAGCTGGAAAAGCTGTAAGTTTTGTGGTTATGCATACTAGTCTTTTGTTAAAGGTGCATAAACTCTTCCTCTGAAGTTACTGATCTTTGTGTGAAAGAGATACTTGTTTTTAAATTTTGGCAGTGTGGGCAACTTTTCCTTGTTTACAATGAGTACAGCAGTAGGCTTTTTGAGTCAGGGAAGAAGGTTGAAAAATCAGAGGAGGTTGAGTTTTGCAATTGTACATATTTGAGTACTGTACACATTGTTCTCTGCTCAGTCTCTTAGGTTCAACCATCAAAAATGATGACAAATCAAACATTGTTTTCTTGAAACCCATGGACCAATTGCTACACCACCCGCCGCCCAGTTTCACTTACCTTCCAGGATGAATGTGGAAATAAAATGAGATAATCCCCATGTGTGATCCTTTGGAGATGAGATAGAAACTAGATGGATATGGAACCATTGTGTTACCAAAAAATATTTTGAGCCATTTCTTCTGGAAGCATCAATCAATCTTGTGTCATGTGTTTAGTGATACTTTGGGCTGTGAGACTGAGAAAGAAAGGGAGGGAGAGGGGGAAAAAACCAAGAAAAAATCTCTTAGGAATGAATTTGGTGGCTCCTCATCTCAGGCCATGATGCTGAGAAAGCACAAATCAGCCGCAGGGGTGAACTCATGCAAATGCAATGCCCCTCAAGGCCACAGGAATTGTGGAAAGATTTGTGTAAATATCTCATGCATTCTTGTGCTCTAAGGTTTATGGAAATACAAAACCACAGTTAAAAAGCCAATGCCACATCCCCTCCCCCTCACCTCTTTTCGAAATAAACCCCCCCAGCTAAAATAAGTTCACGGAAGATTTGATGAGCAGTCAAGAAACTCAATTGTTTCTATTTCATTACCAAGGGGATAAAGGGGGGAAAATAGAGTCAGTTATAGCTGTAAAATGAGGCAGAACAGGATGTGAGAGAAAAGAGGAGGCTGTTTTGCCTATGTCATCTGAACTTAACTTTTCAGCATGGATGGAAAAATACAGGCCACACACAGTCAAAGGTTGTTTGAATTTGGCTCACACCTATTCGTTATTCTGCTCTTATTGAGTTTAGATCTGAGCCACCCAAGATATTTTGCTGCCTGAAGTAGGATTGTAAATGGCATCTACCCTCACTCACCATACTTGGAAGTGTAAACTTTTAGGTGAACAATTACAGCAGTTTGATACCACTGAAAATTACCAAACTTTCATCCACGGGATCCCTGGATTTGTAGTCTTCTGTTGTTATTGTGTATCTTCAAGCTGTATCTATTTGTGGTGATGCAAACCTATCACAGCATTTCCCAGATAAGATTTGCTCAGAACAGGTTTGCTTTGCCTTCCTCTGAAGCTGTAAGAGTTAGGCTTGCTCAAAAGGTCTCCCTAGACCCGAGTTTTATCCCAATGCTCAAACCATGACACCAAGCTAGCTGTGATACAGTCTATTATCCTCACCTGCAGTGAATTTGCACTACCCTATAAAACTATGCATCCAAGGTTTTCACTGAATGGTTTTAAAATGATATCAAAACATCACAGTTTGCTGTGTGAATATAAAATTATTTTTGTAATCGAAAGCATCACACAGTGTTTTTTCTGCTTTCTAATATGGGGCTGCAATGGCGCAGAGGGTTAAATCGCTGAGCTGCAGAGCTTGCCGACCGGTGGTTCAAATCTGTGAACGGGGTGAGCTGTCGGTGTTAGCCGCAGCTTCTGCCAACCTAGCAGTTCAAAAACAGGCAAATGTGAGTAGATCATTAGGTACAGCTTTGGTGGGAAGGCAACAGCGTTCTAAGCAGTCATGCTGGCCACATGACCTAGGAGGTGTCTACAGAGAACGCTGGCTCTTTGGCTTAGAAATGGAGATAAGTACCATCCCGCAGAGTCAGGCACAACTAGACTTAACATCAAGGGGAAACCTTTACCTTTAATAGTAAAAATACAACTACAAAACATTACACAACTGCTTTTTCATGACATTTCAAATCAACTGCCTAGAGTTGCCAATCCATCCTGCTGAATTGTAAAGTTGGCCCTGTAAATGGTGGACTATAATACTATTTTCTTCTTGAGGTGTATTTGGTTGAACAATGACTATTCCTGAGATGGAATTATGAGAACCAATAGGATCCTTCCCAATACACTCTGCATCTCTATGTGTGAAGTTTCAAATATGTGTAGACAAAGGGGTGAACATCTTTCTTCTCTCCAAATCATGACTAAGGATAGAAAAGAAATTTACTGGGTTCAAATTTCTTTAGGGAATATTCATTTTATACTTCCTTCAATTAGCAATTGAATAAAGCATGTCTTGTTCCAGAAAACTATACATTTGTAAGGTTTCTCATGTTTTTAGAAGAAGAAAATGCATGGTTAACTTTTAAAATGTTTACAAGAATATAAATGCATACATTTGAAAAATGCACACAGAAACACTTTTTGTCAAACACACACAACATGAATATATATATTTTAAAATGGATGCAAAAAGTCTTATAACTCAGTGTAGCTTGACATGGCAATGATGATATGGCTGCCTGATTTTTAGATCTTTAATCAGATGTACCCTCAGGAATTTTCATTTGATTTCTGTTCTTCATACAGCAACCAAGTTCAGGTGAGATGTGTTTAGGTGAAAGACCCTTTGCAAATATTTACTTTTCACACACACACACACACACACACACACACACACTCACACACATATTCAAAAGCAGGTCTAGGCCTTTGAATCTCCTGGTGGAGAGCAAAAGCAGGGTATAAATAAACATAATAATCATAAACATAATGAACATAATAAACATAATAATAATAGCAGCAGAATTGTCGAGAAGCAACTGGAAAAGCTTACACAATATGAGGACTTAAAGATAGAATTGCAAACACTGGTACAAGCCAGTAAATGTGGTCTCAATGGTGATCGTCACACTGGGTGCAATGCTTAAAGTCCTTAGCCTGCACTTAAAAACAATCAGTGCTGACCAAATTACCATCTGTCAGCTGCAAAAAACACTATACTCGGATCTGCATGCATTATTCGCCAGATACATCACGCAATCCTAGACACTTGGGAAGTGTCTGACGTGTGATCAAATACAAAAGCCAGCATAGTGACCTTGTTTACTGTGTACTAATCTTGTCTATCAAATAATAATAATAATAATAATAATAATAATAATAATACCTTGGGCTGCACTTAAACACAATAGGCGCTGACAAAATTACCATCTGCCAGCTGCAGAAGGCCACCTTACTGGGATCTGCATGCATTATTCGCCGATACATCACACAGTCCTAGACACTTGGGAAGTGTCCGACGTGTGATCCAATTCAACAGCCAGCAGGGTGTCTGCTGTGGACTCATCTTGTTGTGTTTCAAATAATAATAATAATAATAATAATAATAATAATTCAATGACTGAGTCTCTCTACCTGTAGTCTTCTTTTCCTACCATTTTCTAACTTACCAAGCCTATTGTCTTCTCTAGTAAGATGTATTTGCACATGATATGGCCAAAGAATGACAATCTCAGTTTAGTCATCTTGGCTTCTAAGAAGAATTCAGGCTTGATCTGCTCTAGGACCCATTTATTTGTTTATTTAGCAGTTCACAGTTTCTGTAGAACTCTTCTTCAGAATCACATTTCAATGAATGGATTTTCTGTCTCCTTTCTATCACTTCCACAGTCATACATAGTAAGAGAATACTTTTCTGTGGACCATCCTGGTATTGTACAACAAGCCTATTTCATACCCTAATAACAAGCCTATTTCATACCCTCCAGCCATCCTAATTTCTAGGGATAGTCCAATGTAATGCTTTGTTACCTTACATTTTCATCTGCTTTATAATATCTTGATCTCCTCTTCCCACATCCCTACTCTGCCCCCCCCCCCCTTATGCTGCAGACTGAATAGTACAAAAGTAGTTTGCATGCAGCTTAGCTGGGAGGAGAGGACAAAATCTTTCTCTTCCAAGTAGGCTCAGGCAAAACTAAAGCCTGGCCCACTTCCAGGCTCTGTATTGTCATTAATCACGCTTGCTATCTTAAACATGTTCTGCTGTTACATAGGCCTCTTCTATACAGCCATATAATCCAGATTACCAAAGCAGATAATCCATGTTATTTGTTTTGAACTGGATTATAGGAGTCCACACGGCTATATAATCTACTTCAAATTAGATGTGGATTTTACATGGCAGTGTTGAAGCAGCCTTAGTCACACGTGCCTCAATTTGTTGAAAGTGTTGTGGGGCATGCTATTTTTTCACTGTCTTCCTTGTGCTCATCAATTTTTATGAAGGAAGCAGAGCTGCTGACCCTACTGGCTTTGTGCTTATTTTATCTCTGGAAACAAAACATATTTCGCTGTGTCTTATTCTATTTCCTACATGATAGAATCCTTTGTTTTCATCCGCAACCTCTGTAGCCTCCAAGATTTTTTTACTCCTGGTGACTTTTTGAGACACAGGGTTCAATAGTCTGCCACCAAGCCCTGTTCCAAGGTCGAGGATTCCCTCCTTTTCCTTCCCAGCATTGTCCTGCATCCTGGAGGGCCCTTCTTCATGCTGTGAGGCGGCTGCCGTGACAATAAAGACTGGCACCAGGCGCACTCTTGCTGCCACAGTATCAGTGGCGGAGCGCATGCCAAACTCTGGTGACAATAGCATGACATCAGATCCTTTATTAGCAAAGGAAAGGTCTCAAAGGGAGGAGGCATTTACAAGCATGCAATGCCACCTTGGTTCTGATAGCATATTGTTCTTTTCAGCCTGCAGTGGAAAATCCCTCCTTGTTTTAAACTGGCTTGGGTGTTTATTTGTGTGTTTTCATACAAAACAATGACCAGGATTTTGCACTGATTAAATCTTCAGTTTTTTCCCAATGGAGTGGGGAAAAAAAGAAGATCATGAAAAAAGCCTAGTACTTAATGTTTGCTTCACCGAGAACTTTACTTACAGAAGTATATTTCAGGCAATGCAAAAATTGTTCTTGGATGGGAGATACAGGCATGTTCCAAGAAACTACTGTTTGCGTCTGTGGTCTAGGAGAGGCAGAGAACTTTTTGCAACACTTGTCTTCCTGTTCCCCAGCTCAAAACCTAGAGAAGGAGTCTTAGAATAGATCTTATTTCAGTTGTTGCAAGTTTAAAAGATGTATTGTTTACGGATAGACTGTGAGTGTCATGGCATATATCAAACAATACAGCTGCCAAAGGCTTTTTCACAATATGTAGTTATTGTAGTATGATTCCACTAGAATGGCTCTTTGTTCTGTTTCTGTTATTTCAAGTTTAAGGAGGGGTATTTAGAATTCCCAGCCTGAGGCTTCTAGTGCCTTACCAAACTACAGATCCAAGAAATCCATAGTACAGCCATGGCAGTAAAGTGAAATTATATAATTTATTATTATTATTTATTTCGTACATTTCTACCCCACCCTTAAGGGGACTCAGGGCGGTCTCACATAAGCATCAAATGATGCTAACAACATATGTGTTACCATCCTGCTGGGAGGCTTCTCTCATGTCCCCGCATGCTAGAGCAGACGGGAGCTCACCCCATAAAATTAAAATTAAAACAGTATAATAATTTTAAAACATTATAATTGTGTGATTTCACTTTACTGCCATGGCTGCATCCTATGGATTTCTTGGATTTGTAGTTTGGTAATTGTGCAGTGTGCTGGCTGAACTGCTGACCTGAAGGTCGGGTTGCTAACCAATCTTGCGGTTTGAATCTGTAAGATGGGGTGAGCTCCCATCTGTCAGCTCTAGTATGAGGGAACATGAGAGAAGCCTCCCAGCAGGATGGTAACACATTCGAGCATCCCCTGGACAATTTCACTGTAGACAGCTAATTCTCTCACACCAGAAGAGACTTGCAGTATGTTCTCAAGTTGCTTCTGACACTATATAGATATATAGATACAGATATATAGATATATAAATTGTGTAGTGTGAAAGAGCTGTTATGATATAAAATATATTCCTGCAGACATTTGAATGCAACTGCAGTCAACTATGTGTCCCTTTGTCTGTGTTCATTGCTGTAGTACTGCTTTATGGTTTCATCCAAATTCTGTTTATCATGCTTGTTACTCATATGCTAAGTGATCTAATATGTAGTATATTTGTCAAGTAAATAATGCCGGCTTTAGATTAATTCCTTTCAGAATAAGACATCTACAGATTTATCTAGGTCAAATCAATGGGTTGGTTGACAGGTGTACAGAAGGTCTAGACCCCAAAACTGTCACTGTCATTTGATTTTAGGCAGATCAGTAAAAGCCTTAAATTTCTCTTACACCAAATAAACATAGATGACAGTATTGGATGAATTAAAGTCTAAAAGTGAGATAATTCCTGGATAATAATTCTTCTCACACTTGTAGTCTGCCTCAAACACTAACAGGAGGAAAACTCCCAGCTGATTTTCCTCTCTTGCCTGGGACAGGGGTCGAAGCCTAGTTTGACCATGGGGTTTTAAATCTTTCATTGAACTTTAGGAATGACTCTTATTAATGTCCCTTTGTGAAACCATGGTGAAAGAGCCTGTTTTGGTAATATTGGGCAGTGCAAAAATCGTAAAAGAACAACAGTGCAAGCATTGGTATTCAAAACAGAGTGAGATCTGTTAATATGCAATTTAAAGGAAGGAAAAGGATGCAAGAGTGAAACAGCAAATACAGTAAACCTCAGGCAAAGAAGGTCTCAGACATAGTGCTGAATGGGGCCCTTCCATACTGCCCTATATCCCAGAATATCAAGGCAGAAAATCCTACATTATCTGAGTGTGGACTCAGATAACAACATATTGTGGGATTTTTTTTGCCTTTATATCCTGAGATACAGGGTTGTGTGGAGGGGCCCTAAGAAGCTTAGGAGGGCACTAGATAATTCAATGATCATCCAGGAAGTAAACCTATGATATGATACCAAAAGGGTTTGGAACAGTACTTGTATGAAAGATTGATAGCTGAAGGGGAAGGTGAGAGAAGAAAGAAGAATACAGGCATCCACCGATTTACAAACATCCGACTTAAAATAGTTAAGAACAGGGATGAGAGAAGTGAGAGAAGTCTACCCCTCAAAAAGGAAATTTACGTCTGGAAGAGTTATCATGGAAAAAAGGTGTCTCCACTGAGACTTTCTCACAAATCCTTATTTCTATAACAAACCCAAATTTTCAAAATCCAGTTATCACAGGGACAGAAAGTGAGATGAAATCTTCTGAACAGGGGCACAGACAGCAACACAAACAACACAGGGGCATTAACCCTTCTCTATGCTATTCAAAGCTCTCTCTTTCTCTCTCTCTCTAAAAGGTAAAGGCAAAGGCTTCCCCTTGACATTAAGTCTAGTCATGTCCGACTCTGGGGGGTGGTGCTCATCTCCATTTCTAAGCCAAATGAGCCGCCGTTGTCTGTAGACACCTCCAAGGTTATGTGGCCAACATGATTCCATGGAGCACCATTACTTTCCCACTGAAGTGATACTTATTGATCTACTTACATTTGCATGTTTTCGAACTGCTAGGTTGGCAGAAGCTGGGCCTAACAGCAGGAGCTCATCCTGCTCCCCAGTTTTGTACCACCAACCTCTGTGTATGTGTTATATATATATATGTGTGAGTGTGTGTGTAGCTGGAGTTACACTTAAAATATGTACCTATTCTGATTTACAAACAAATTCAACTTAAGAACATACCCACAGAACCTATCTTGTTTGTAACTTAGGGACTGCCTATACAAAAAAATCATCAGAGTGCAGATATAGTTATCTCATATCTGAAATGCTTGGGACTAGAAACGTTTCATACTTTGAATTTTTTGGATTTTGGAATATTTGCATGAGATATAGAACTCACGTCTAAATATGAAATTCATTTTTATTTCTTATACATATAGCTTAAAGGTAATTCTATTTAAAATAAATAATTTTGTGCATAAAATATGTTTGTGTACATTGAACTATAAGAACACAAAAATGTTCTCAGCCACCCATATGGGCAACTTTGGATTCTGGGATTCTGGAAACCCATTGGAGAAACTTGAGCCAGTTACACTTTTTCAGCTTTAGAGGAAGACACCTCATGATAGGTTTGCATTAAGCTCATCATAAATTGGAAGTGACTTGAGGGCAAACAACAACAAAATCTATCTGCTATAGATAATAAAGGAAGGTAGTTCCCAAGCTTCTTTTCCTTTATATCCATGCTTTCCTTTATCTAAACCCCCTTCTATACATCTGTATAAAATCCAGATTATCTGCTTTTAACTGGATAACCTGGAAGTGTAGACTCAGATAATCCAGTTCAAGCAGATTATGTGGATTATCTGCCTTGATATTCTGAATTATATGGCAGTGTAGAAAGGCCCTAAGCAAAAGAAATTGGCTAGAGTCAAAGTACAAGCAGTGCCTTTGAAATGACAGTGTATTTATCTTTGATAGTAATTTTAATAAACCATGCCCTCATCCCATCATTAAAAATATCATGTGGTACAGAATAGACACATATACAGTTGTCACACAGAACTGCACTCATTTTGCAGGGTGTAGTTGGGGTCCTAAAGCACCAGATTCCATATGATCTTGGAAGCTAAACAGGATCAGAGCTGGTTAGTACCTGTGTGGGAGACTGCCAATGAATATAGGCTTTGTAGGCTAGATTTGAGAGGAAGGAACTGGCAAACTCAATACTGGGTATTCCTTGCCTAAGAAAATTCGATGCAGTTCATGAGATTGCTATAAGTTGTCATGAGACTTGGAGGCAAAAACACACATACACTTGATTATTCCTAGAAAGGAGTGAGGTGGGGTCCAGAAAAGATCCTGGCTATTCTCAGCTGGTGATTTATCCGTCTGCTTTTATCCTCCGCAGCTGTGGCTGTGTATGTGTATTTGTAAGCAACAGCTAGTCCCCATTTCTCATGATCTATATGTTTACAGTTGTGATGTCTTGATTTATAGTGTATGATCTATAGGTCCCCACAGAGCTTTCTCTAAGCCTTGGTGTGTGTGTGTGTGAGCCTGTGAAGCAACACCGTGCTTTCTCCACAGGGGCCTTTCCCAGTGTGAAGAGTAAACATAAAGTGTTGAGGAAATAAACAGCACACACTTTTCCCACCCAAGCTTCTTCATTTACAGATGTGGATCCCACGGAATATAATGCTTCTGGGGGTATTAATATAAACTAAACACTGTTGGAATATTCAGTGTAGTTCCCTAAGTAGGATGGAGGCTTAAGTCAGCATAAATTATCTCCCTTGATAAATTTAGCTTCATTATCCTTTGTGCCATAGCTCTAAAAAGAGGGAAGAATGTAAATATATCAGAAATAACTGTTATTATTTTATTTTAATAAGGCAATATATTCTAGTGTTTTGGACAGCATGTAGATAGTCTAGCTCACATACCAAGCCTAAATATCCTGAAAGCACTAGCACACTCACCAACATTTCACAGATGAGAATCGGGACATGTATGGCCAAGCAATATCAAAGTGTGGTCCAGGTGGCAAAAGTTATTAATGAGAAAGAAAATATATACCAACTGAGTCTGCAATAGTTTTCTTTTGCCTGGATACAAGAAATAGTGAGATGCTGTCCCTCTTCTTTCCCCTCTGTTGAGTTAATTGAGTGCAAATTACTTTTACACTTTGAATTCAGTTTACAGCAAGTGAACTAAGCTGAAGACAAAGGGAGAAAAGTGGGAAAAGAAGAGAGAAAACTGAAAAAAGTAGGACAACAAAGGATCAATCAGGGCTGTCCTGACAAATTAGAACACCTAGCCTGTAAGCACCAGATCCTGTCTGATTTTACAACTCAAGCAAGATCCAATTAGTACTTGGAAAGGGGACCAGGAAAAACAAAATGCTACAGGCTATATTCAAGAGAAGGCAATGGTATATCTCAAAATAAACCTTGCCAAGAAAACCCCATGATAGATTTGCCATTAGTTGGAAGCAACAACAACAAAGCTGTCACCAGTGAATGCACTTGCATGTTTCATTCTTCTGCTTTCTCTATAATTCATTCTACAAACAAATACCTATGTGACATAATCTACATAATACACCTGACAGTAGAAGTGAAATGAAGTCAAGTTGAAGTAGTGACATACTGGTATATGATCACATAAAGACATGAGTAATTGCAATAGTATGCATTTATGAGATACTAAATATAGAACTTCCATTTTGGGTGGCAGGTGTATATTTATTCTAGTACCTAATTTGGACCTGGTATATCATATTAAGGACCTCATCACACTGAGCCAGTCAGCAGGGGGAAATTATGAGGCAGCACCACTGTGTTCTGTTACCATTGGGAGTTGTTATGCGTCATGGTATTCTTTCCTATGGTGTTTCTCCACTGTCCCTCACTTTCTCTTTGCTTCCTCTGGCTTTCTTGCATGAGGAGTCGGCACACTGCCACCACGGGGCCCCACCCTGTTCCTTGGAATTCAGGCCTAGAAGTCCCTGCTTTCAGCCTGATCTTCAAATTCTTATTGGTATGCATTCTTTTCCCTTCAATTTTCTTTCTGGGGCTCATTCTTCCTCTGGATGCTATTTCTGTCTGGCTCTCTCAGCTTCCAAGAAAGCACAGATCTCAATTGTGGGGCAAGTCTGAAGACCTATTGTCTAGATGTTTTGAAGAACATACATGGAACAATGAAGACCATGTTCCTAGCAGGTTCAAACAGCACTTTGGGACATGGTGTCATCTGGGACCTCTTCTGTTGCAACTCATGTTCTACTAATATTTTAGGGAATGTTGGATCTCTTGCCCAGCTCGCTTTTCTCATTTTTAAGATGCCTTTGTAATTTTTTATAGAGTTTCGACATCTAAAGTTTTGGGGAAATCAGAATGTCATAAGGATTTGATAGGGATTTGAAGTAACACTATGCAGAAGTTTCTTTTTCTTATTTCCTGTTTTGAAAAAGGAACGTCTCTAGTGTTGAAAGCAATAGACTTCCCATCCAGCAGCCATCTGTGCGGCACTTGGGAACAGTGGTGATTGCCTGAATCATCATGTTTGGCAGTTATTTACCTACCACTTTGTTCTCCTTGGGGAGCTTTCTAGGAGATTGGGGAGGGGGGAAATAGGGAAGAGGGGAGGCAAGATGACAGAAGGGTAGATAGAATGAGGGCAGATAAACTGCTTTTTAGCGCCATGATTTATGTTTGGCCCAGAGCAGCTCAGCTTTATTTTCTTTCTGTTGGAATTTATCTTGGACATGTTGTTTCAATATCAGACAATCAGCTGGGCTCTGTTTGGAATGTCCCCAGAGAGGAGAAGCAGCCTCCCAGTAGGGTAATATGTTCAACAGAATGCTAAAATGCATTTTTGAACATCTGTGTTCTATTTGTGCCTCAAGAGTACTTCCCATCGACTTTAGGGGAATCAAACAATGTTTTGAAAGATGCTCACCAATTCTCCACGCTTCACTGTAATTTGCAAAAGAGCTTGCTGTGTTAAGCTGGTTTGCTTAGCATGAATGATCTCTGCAGACCAAACATTATGGAGCTGTGGCCCTTCAAAATGCAAGGAATCTTTTTACTGACCTGCTATTTGTAAAATGTCTTAATAACACCTATGATACATGTTGCAGATAGATTTCTAGATATCACTAAAGATAACTAAATCCCAGTAGAATTAGCAGATGTATTCAGGATGTTCTGGAAGCTGATGAGGTATCAGGTTTTCTTAAGGGAATAGTCTATCTAGATGATAGGTTGGGACTCTGTGATGAGAACATCCCTTGAGGCTGTATTCTCAAAAGTCAGTTATTGGGAACAAGCATAGTTTGGATCAGAGGAAAAGAGGACACTTCCAAAATGACAGAAGATGGTCTTTGTTAACTTAAAACCTCGATGAATTCCAGCTTTTGAATACTTTTGGCTCTTCAGTTAGCTCTCTGTATCAACCATCCAGGGCTTTAAAAGATTTCTCTCAAAATTTCCATAAGGCAAATCTTGATTTGCTATCTATATAAATAAAAATGTAATGTTCGTTTGTGGGATTAACATAACTCAAAAACCAATGGATGAATTGACACCAAATTTGGACACAATACACCTATCAGGCCACCGAGTGACCATCACTCATGACAACACTGAAAAACACAGCAGAAGAGACTTTAAAAGCCTAAAAACAAAAAATACATTACAATGCATGGGCAAAACCACATATATACACAAATACACATATATACACATATACACAAATATACACACACATATACACATAGATAACCACACACACAACACATATACACAGACTGGGCTACAGCAACACATGGCAGGGGATGGCTAGTTTTATATAAGGGACTCCATTTTATTATGCCGTTATATATAACGAGATTTGAGCATTTTGGTTTCCAAGGGGTTCCTGGAATCAAACCCCAGCAGAAATCAAGGGTTCACTGTATAACATAACAAATAGGACATCTCACAATTACACAATTACACAGACTATCAATAATGGCCAAGCATTACTAAATGTGTAATTATGTAATTTTGTGTAATTATGATTTTTGAGAACCAGCCTGATACTGCAGTTTGAATACTGGACTAGGATTCTGGAAACCAGAGTTTGAATCCCCACTTTGACCATGGAAACCAGATGGGTGACTTTGCTCAACTCACATTCTCTCAGCCTTAGAGGAACGCAAGGGAAACCTTCTCTGAACAAATCTTGCCAAGAAATCCTATGTGATATGCTCCCTCTAGAATTGCCCTAATTTGGAAATTAAGACACACAACAATAACAATAAAATATTTGCTCTGTTTTTGTTCTGTAGCCTCTGAAGAGGACCTTGCATGTCAAAAAGACAAAAACATCAGGCTATTTAGCTAAGTTCTTTGGATTTTTTTTTGTCGTGTCAGGAGCGACTTGAGAAACTGCAAGTCACTTCTGGTGTGAGAGAATTGGCCGTCTGCAAGGATGTTGCCCAGGGGACACCTGGAAGATTTGATGTTTTATCATCCTTGTGGAAGGCTTCTCTCATGTCCCCACATGAGGAGCTGGAGTTGATAGCTCCAGCTCCTTAAAGAGTCTCCCTCTTTCTCCTGTGGCTTTCATTAAATGCTTTCCAATTTTTGTGCTTTATGATTTGAATCATGACCATTGTGCAGGGAAAGAAGGATCAAACTCTCATCCTTGCAGCAATTTCACAATGCAAATTGTTGCTATTAATGACCAAGAAGTAAGATTGCAAGCACCATTCTTCGGTTTCATGCAGGAAGACAAAAGCTCAGTTCCTTTGTGAAGAAGAAAAATACTCCTATATTGGGGCTTTAGTCATGGAACATTAATGTAGCAGCTAGTTTGGAAAGAAAGAAAATGCTAGATTTACTTGAATCTAATTCTCACCTTTTTTGGCTAAACTCCTTCCAAAATTAGAGTGTGCATTAGATTCACATTATAGAGTAATCTTAGTGCTGAGCCAAAGTAAAAGGGGAAGCTACTTCAGGAGCATCTGGAGCTCCTATTTGAGAGACCTCACCTCTAATTTAATTGCCATGGTTCAATGCTATGCAATACTGGGATCTGTAGTTTGGTGATGCATCAGCATTCTTTGGCAGGCCTCATGATCTCAAACTACAACCTCCATGACCCCATAGCATTGAGCCAAGGCATTTAAAGTGGATTCATTTTACAGCATAGATGCACCTCAAGGTTTTCTTTTCTGTTGATGAAAGCTTTCATGTTCTAACACTTTTGTTTGTAAAGGAGGAATTATAAGCAGGCAGCAACTGTAATGTGCACCTTTTTTGGCCTAACTGCAAAGAGTGCACTTTTTGCTGTTGTGCATTACATTCTCCAACAATGGTCTCAAGGTTTTGAAAACGGAGGTGTGCATTAGATTTGATGGTGCATTAGACTTGAGTAAATGCAGGTACTCTAGAATATCTTGCACTGCCTTTGTCATTATTGTTACTCTCAAACTGTGACTTTTTGTGACATCCATATACTTGAAGATTCAAGTGAGATATGGAACTGTGGGTTAAAACATTTTTGAAACAGCAAATTCTTTGATAGGACCACCTCCTCCATTGATACAATACATATAGCATATGCAGAGAGTTTGTTTTCTTCTTCTTTCCAAGTTAACACCTTCCAAAGAAAAGATAGCAGCCACTTTTACTTCCCTGGGGAGTTTGTGTTACAAAACCCATATCCCATTGCACATGCTATTATTTTTATAATAGCAGGAAAGCCTCATCAGACAGGACATTGCTCTGCAGGAGTTTTCCTTTCTACCTTCTGTCTCTACTTCCTAACACATCTTGGTGCTTACATTCTGGAGAGACTCTTTCATTAGCAAACAATGATGGAGATGTTGCAGGAGGAGAAACAGGAAAAAGAAGCAAACTCTGAAAGCAATAGTTGGAAAATCCAGATGTGGGGTTCAAGTTGTTTTTAAATCTGCCATCTAGTTGTTCATCAACAGATCATGCTAATGAATAAATGAATGTCTTTGGCTCCAATTAACTGTAAGTATATTTAATTGCTTTCAGTGTAGGTTAACCAATATGAAGTAATACACAAATATAAAGGTAAAGGTTTCCCTGACATTAAGTCTAGTTGTGTCCGACTCTCCATTTCTAAGCCGAATAGTCAGTGTTGTCCGTAGATGACTCCAAGGTCATTTGGCCAGCATGACTGCATAGAGCACCATTACCTTCCTGTTGGAGCGGTACCTATTGATCTACTCACACTTGCATGTTTTCGAACTGCTAGGTTAGCAGAAGCTGGAGCTAACTCCACTCCCCAGGGGAGCTCACTCCACTCCCCAGATTTGAACCACCAATTTTTTGGACAGCAAGTTCAGCTGACAGTGGTTTAGCTTGCTGTCCCACTGGGGGCTCCTGCACAAATATATTCAAATAATACTACAGAGAAAGAACAATAATAAACATAACAGTATGTGAAATATGGATCGATGGGGCAAGAAACAAGAGAGAACTCAGGGCTCTTCTACACTTAGCTAAAACCCAGGAGGAAGTGGGTTAAAATAACCCACTTCCTCCTGGGTTGCGTCCTCACCCCCTCCCACACCCCTAGGCTTTCCTTTGTGGGACGACATTAATCCCACTGCCTCTCATCCCCCCCCCCCCCCACATAAGCTTACCCAAGTGGCCTTCTAGTAGTGCAACAATGCTGCTCTTAGTCCTATCTACTGTAGACCTATTGAATCAATGGGAACTTGGTAGTTAATAGTGAAGTTCCATTGATTCACTAGTCTTCTCCCATTGGGACTAGCAAGTAGATTTAGGATTGTTATCATCTTACAAAGCACCTGAAGTTTTCTAAGCATTGTATGCATAGCTGAAGACAAAGGTTACCCCTGTCTATAGGCTCACAATCTTAAGAACGAAAGGAAAAAGAAAAAAGTGGGAAGAGGAATAGAACCCCCACAAAAGCAGGCAACTATCAATATTACAACCCTGGACTAATTTAGTTGGGCTTAAAAGAAAATATTTTAAAAACTCATATCCCTGAATAAACTGGGTCCTTGACTTGTGAAATGTTATTCTCATACTGATGCTGAAGAAGTTCCCATCGTTCTGCGATGACTTGTTATCTGTCTTCACAGGATATACTCCCACACTTCTTTTTCCAGGGTCCCTGCATCCTGTGGATCTTCCCACAGCTGCCAGCATCGACAGCTTGTGTCTGGAATAGGCTTCATGCGAGTTTGGAGATGCTTATATTCTCTCACTAAGTGGAGTGAGCCAACACAAAAATGTGACAGATGTTCAGCATCAGGAGGCAAACAAACTGCTCTTTGCACCAGGCAGCACATTCTTCTTTTCCTTCTTTAATGCCTTTAATTTCCTCTCTGCTGAATGTGAAATTATTTTCTTCTGCCGCTGCTGTTTAGAAGTTTGAGAATTTTACAAGGACATTTGCATTCACAGAAGTGCCTTTCTATGCATATATATACTAAATTCACTAAGATGCTAATTTTGTGAATCAATTTCCCAGAGCTTTCCACCTTTTGTTGTAGATGGAGTCCAGATCAAACCAAATAAGAAAAATAGAGCAGGTTGAATGGCTTCTTCAGAAAATGCTCATTTAGTCAGCACATTGTTCAATTTAGTTTTTTATTCTAGATTATGTAAGACTGTCATAAATGGGTTTCTTCATTGGAGAGAACATATACATTGCAGTGCATCTTCCATTTCCTGTGATAGATTTATCTTAAGTTTGGAACAAGAAGCTAATATTAATTATTTGGTTACAGTGGTGTAGGATAGGCTTGCTTATTTTTATTCATTTGTTAAAGGTATATATTAAGAAAAAGCAAATAGGAGTGGAGTAGGAGAATAAGTCTAGCAAATGATGGCTCTTCTTCCATTCCTTGGAAACCTCAGCAGCCACAGCTGGAATGGGGGAAGGCCTTCCCATCAGCCACTGAGTTAATGCTTTGCCTGATTTCTCTTCTCTAGAGGCTAAAGCAGTGGCAATTGAAATGGAGAAAGGGCTTCACACCAGCCGCTGAGCTAAGAAGGAGCTGTGCCTGGCTGCTCTTCTCTCCTCCAGAGGAAACAGCAGTGGCAAATGAAGGAAGGACCTCACACCAGCCACTGAGCTAAGGCATGACAGAGCTGTGATGGCTGCTCTTCTCTCTTCCAGAGGCCACAACAATGGCAATTGGAGGAAGGGCCTCCCACCAGCCACTGAGCTAAGGCAAGACAGAGCTGTGCTGGTTGCTCTCCTCTTCTCCAGGGACCACAGCAGAGGCAGTTGGAATGGAGGGAGCTGCATCATGAGCTATAGCATGATGCAGCTGTACCTGGCTGCTCTTCTCTCCTCCAGAGGACACATCAGTAGAAAATGGAGGAAGGCCCTCCCACCAGCTGCTGAGCTAAGGAAGGGCCGAGCTGTGCCTGGCTGCTCTTCTCTTTGCCCTCCAGAGGCCACAGCAGTGGCAGATGGAATGAGGAGAGGGCCTTTTAGCAAAAACTGACCACCATCCTACCAGATTCTCCTCATGATTTATTTTGTGTCTCCTGACAACTGAGTAGGGGAGCAGAAAGATAGGATAAGTGTCTTTCCTTAGACCAGCATTTTCTCCCTTTCAACTCTAAAATGTAAGGAAAATATTAATGTTTTCCTTGTTTAAAGTATCTGAGAGTTCCAAGCTCCAACCTTCACTCTAGGCATGAAAACTGGATGTTAACACCTTGAACTCTAATATGCATATTTGTTTAATTTCTGTTCAATCCCCGTCAGTAATGTCTTCAATATCTAGTGTTGGTTTCTATTTTTCTTTTGTACCTTTTAGTCATGTACAGGATGAATCAACATTTTTAACATGATAGTTTGCTCTGAAATTGTCATTGTAATATTTTTCTCGCAAGACATCAGTTGACTAAACAAGACCAAAAATTGTTGGAGAGCTGAACAACACTAGAAGAGACAATTAGCAAACTGGTGATTCACAGCAAGGTTATTAACCAATTAATTTAATCAATGGAAATAGCTCACAAATCAATTTTACTCAGACTAGTTGACTCCACAGACATGGTACAGAAGCAGGGACAAGCTAGAACTAGAATAAAACCAATGAAGGAGGTGGAAACAGATATAGTGGTTTTTCCATTACTTCAAATGAATTCCAAATGAAGACAAGAAACATCCATGTGAATCAACTTCTTTGCTTCACTGAGTGAACTGAATATGGTAGAAGACATACATTGTGAGTAGTATCATTGGGAGATGTTTCTGGTAGAGTGTGCTCACTAGATCCTCTTCTTCAAAAAGTAAGAATGGAAATGCAGAGTGACTGAGTCGCAAGATATCTCAAGGAGCATAGCTTCTGAGATGCTAGTGTTCTAGTACGCAAGGTGAACTTTTATTTGCTTACCTGCTTTTAGCCAAAGCAAATAACCAGTATTTTTAGGCAAAAAATCATAAAGTAGCATATAGAACAGAATAAGATGTGTTGGTTCAGTGGGCTCTGGAAAACCAAATTCAATGCTTTTGTGTATGCTGAATTTCTCTTGCATTGTATCCATTTGTAGTCAGATTGTATACAACTAATAAATACTGTCTCATGTTGTTGTAGTTCAAATTGGTCAAATGCAAAACATCAAAAACATTCATAGTATCAGACTCTCAAAAGTGAAAACGAAGAAACAAGAATAATTGGCATCTGCTTTTGCTACCTTCTTAATGCTTGATGGCAATCCACCAATGTCAGAGACAGCAGTTACCTGTCCTTGGCCAAAAACTTTAATTCCTGTTTGTTCAGTTAGTTTATGAGAATACCACATGGAATGATGTCAAAAAGAATTTGGCGATTCACATTTAGAAGGAAAGCGGCAAACGGGCAGGCTGCTGTCTAAGCAAGGGATCATTTCATATTATAGGTGGAATGTGTATCTGAAGCCAAAACCAGGGAATTATACTATACACCTAATCATTCTAACAGAGGAGTACACAAAGCGTGCCAGAGAGTGTACTAGGTAAGAAGTGTCACCAGGTCAAGCAATACTCCAGAGTTCAAGCTCAGAGTTATTATGAAGTTGACTGCAATTTTTCATACAAAATATCAATATTTTTGTGTATGAGAAAAATGTTATTTTCCATATATAGTAGAGTCTTGCTTATCAACATAAACGGGCTGACAGAATGTTGGATAAGTGATAACATTGGATAATAAGGAGGGATTGAGGAAAAAACCTATTAAATGTCAAAATGTGTTATGATTTTTAAAATTAAGCACTAAAACATCATGTTTTACAACAAATTGACAGGAAAAGCAGTTCAATACATGGTAACATTATGTAGTATTTATTGTATTTCCAAATTTAGCTCCAAAACATTGCAATGTATTGAAACAGCTGTGGATCTGGGTGGGAGGCAGACTGCATTGGATAATACAGAACGTTGGATGAGCGAAGACTGGATAAGCGAGACTCTATTATACATGCATATACTAATTTATCAAGCATGTATTCATAAGTATACCAAGGATTAGCGAAAATAGGATATGTGTTTTTTGTACAAATTTCATTTTGTGTTCACAGAATGAGGTACACCCAATGGCTGTTGCCAAAGCCTTTCTTTAATAGAAAGATATCGCTCACCCTCTGTGAAAAAAAGTGAGCTTTGTTTTGATGAACTCTCTCTTTATACCAGAATGTGATCATTAATTAAACATGGACAGCAAGGGGTCCCTTCAGGTGGCATTTCAGTGAATGCCTTTTAGAAAGATAATTAACCAAACTCACATAAAAAGGGCACTCTTTTCTCACACGCTGAGCCGGGTTGGTAGATGAGTACTCTAATGTCCTGGAAAGAAGGTATGTAAACAAAAAAGGTGGCAGGATTGGGTTTGCGGTGAACTAGGTTTGTCAGCAACACAAACAGCATGAAGAAAACTTCTAAACATAACCTCCAACTGATCAGTGGAGCCGACCCACCACAGCCTTCAGTCTTGCAGAGAAAATAACTAACATTTCAGGAAGACGCTAGTGTGTCTGTCACTGCAGGGAGCCTAAGATGTTATTGTCACTGTATAATTGTCTGACTCTGCTGTTGCTACCAGGTGCAATTCTCTGGTGAACAAGGGCTGTACTTACATTCTTTCTTTATAGTTTACATATTGGAAACAGTTTGCTTCATCTTTAATGCTGTCTTCATTTGCAAGAGTGATAATTAAATCCATTTGAACATTTCCCATATCTGTAATTTCAGTACAAAACAAAATAGGCAAGAATCAATATTTCATCTAAAAATGGTTGTGGAATAATATGCAATTGAAATATGATGTTTCACCTGAACTTCACTCTAGTAACTGGTTGCCAACTGCTCAAGACTTTCATCATTATGTGAAGCACTTACGCATGAACCGAAAAATTTGATCAGTCCTTCTGCAGTGGACTGAACCACATCTTAGGCGAAGGAGTAACAGAGATGCTTAAAATGGGTCATAAAACATATATTTATGGCTAAATATGTGGCCTGTTTTTAGAGACATGATGTCTCTACAACACTGATCCAAATTGCATTCTTAAGTATTGAACTACTTAAGAGACTTCCTAAATAATGGATTAAATATCCAATGGTAGGTACTCACACTGGGAAATTCTATTTATTTAGAGCTTTGCTATAACTCTCTCCTTTCTGTGAATAATTTCAGTACTTACAAAAATTAAATGAATATAAAGAGAAATAATCCATATAAGGAATTGAGATGCCGACAGACTGCCAAGTGCTACTGTCTGATAAATTTTCATTGACTTATATATAGGATGGGCCAAAAGTTATGAAGAGATTTTGATATTTAATAGCTCCTTTATTGATTGATTTTGATTTACAACACCATGGCATCATATCTCTCTCTATAAAGCCAAAGTATATATGTTTGTTTGTTTGTTTGTATGTACCACATAGGCGCCTACTTGGCTTGATGAATCTGGACTAAGCTTAGCACTCCTATTTTTCATTATACAACTTAAAACAATTGGAGAGTTTCAACTAAAAAAATGACTCCATTTTGGAGTGAGGGCCCCCACAACTAAATAATATGTGTGTAGTCCTCAGATGCAATCTCAAGAGGGCAGTGTATAAATACAAAGGATTATCTACTGGTCTATCAATATGTATGTATATGCAGTGCTCGGATGAAACCATGAGAGGGCAGTATAAAGACAGAAAGATTAGCTACTGTCAGACAAAATGGCAAAACCATGCCATGAGACCTACCATGAGACAAAAAAAAAACAAAAAACACAGCCCTAAAGGCCACCGTTGGGAGATCCACCCCGTAAAGAAGTAAGCAGTTTAATGAAGATTCATACAGTGTGTGGGCCTTTCCTTTGAAGACCATGACCAGCACTTCTTCAGCAGTCAAGGAAGCAATCAATATATTAAAATATATTTAAAAGGGGAGGTGATGAAAAAAGTCCACTGAGGCTGAAGAGAGTATGACTCAAGGTATCACTTCTTCAAAAGCTATAATTTAAGAATGTATTTATTACTTAAGCTAGCATAATTCATATAGGAAATAAATTTTACATTATGTGTGAAAAACCAAATCCTGTAAATGTTGACCAATAATATAGCATCATATATAGTATATATAGGACCACTTTGTGACTTTTGACCTACTCTATAAAAATATTGGGTGCATTTGCATAGCATAAAAGGCCAGGAATCCCCAGAACCTCTGGGTTGTTCTGAATGAGCATCATGCTGGCTCACACTGCTCAGTCGCAGGATCTCATCACATTGATGAGTCAGGATGGAATCCCACTGGAAGTAACCCTGTGTCATGTGATGGCCTCTGTCCGGCTATGTGTAGAAAATGTCCTATGGCAGAACCCAGACCTCATGTGATGAGGTCGACTGCAGCTAAACCATCTATGAAACCTCACATCCTGTCTTGTTTTTCATGTTGCCTGGCAAACAACTTTCTCTTTCTGGGTTGTTCCCTCCTAACAAACCAGAGAAAGAAGCCAAGAGGAAGCACAAGGATTCCTTTTCAGAGAAGGGCAGCTCTCTCCTGACAAACAACATGATAAATCATCCTTGATTTGCTTAACTGCTCCCATTTCAAAAACCGAGCACCATGCAGCTTTTTTATGATAAGCAAGGCATCCAGCACTGTGTCAAGAGGAAGGTGCATCAAGTCAACCCTGACTAGGACTGCCTTCCACTTGGAAGAACATGCAAGTCAAGAATAGGTCTCTACACTCACCTATGGATCCACTGCCAAGACCCTACACTTGGAAGGCAATTATACTCAGACATGAAGAATCACCGATGAGTGATGAAATTGAACCTGAGGATGGACTGATAGTAAGGCAATGGCTGAAGCTAAGCCAACTATGGTTGACATAGTGATCAGGTAGTGAATAGCTGTGGATGACTACTTTAGAGGAGAAATAGTTCTATCTGTTTATCTCAGGGTGGACAACTCCCGAGGCTGTTTTGGCTGCCCTCCATCCCTCTCAACTTCCTGTATTGCTCTTGTCATTACCTAAAATGGTGAATTGCCTTTTCTGAACATTTTTAGGAGTTGAAATTCATGCTTTAAATAAGTTTCAAGTCTCCATACAAATTTGATATTAAAAATTCAGTTATGTGCTTTCAAACTGACTGCCATTTATGGTAATCCTAATCTAGGTCTTTCTTGTCAAGATTAACCAGAGGAGATTTACAATTCCCTTCTTCTTTTGCTGGGAGACTGTGACTCACTTAAAGTCAACCAGTGGGTTTCCATTCCCAGAATCCTAGTCTCACATTCAACCCACTATACAATGCTGACATTAAAAAACACTGTTTTTGAAAAACAGACAAAGACTTCCAGAAGTTTTGTTATTTGTGCATTTTTAAAATCTCCATGTGGTTCCCAAAGGGCTTCAGGGGAACAAAATGTGTACCGCACACTCAGCAGTAGTCCTGTCTGTTATACCCCCCACTATAAAACTAATTGCCAATGTATTCTGAATAGAGTTTTTAAAATTAAGATTTTGGGAGCAGTTTAAACTACCTTTATCAGTAAAATGGCAATATTTACAAATAAAACATTACAATCCAATTTGGTCCTGCAATTTTAAATGCATCCAAGGTTCTCTTAATACTGGATACATCAACTGTGGCCAAACAAATATCCAAACTAACAGTAAATATTGTATGTTAATTATAATATGGCAGAACCCAGACCTCATGGAATGGAGAATTTGAATATCCAGCTGTGACTAAACAGTGGCCATCACTTTCAGCATAGCTATGGCTATAGATCGCCAACTACATCTTATGTAACAGAAATGGCTTTTTGGTATATTTTGATCACCACATCATATTTCTTGGACATTAATAGCTTGCCTGTAGAAGTAGATTTTTGTGCTCTTTTAATATTGAAAATATAATTTTTTCTCCACCTGTGACCTAATAGATAGAAAAGCTATTAAAACTTGCAACTTTTGAAAGAATGAAGTACAGTCGACCCTGTGTATCCACAGATTTGTTGTCCATAGGTTCAACCATCTATAGCTTAAATATAATTGTGAATTCCCATCCACCCCTCCTTCAAACAAACCTTGATTTTGCCATTTTAGATAAAGGACACAATTCTATAGTGCAATTGTATATAATTAGACTTGAGCACCTGTAGATTTTGGTATCTACATGGGATCCTGGAACCAAACCCCAGTGGATACTAAGGAAGGACAAAAAAAATTAAAATGGACTTATATTTGAACATTTGATTGGAAACCAATGACTAATGTGGTTATTTTTCTTCCTTTAGTTTTTTTTAAAAGTTCCTGTTTTTGTTATATTGGAACATTATTGTATGTAATTTAGATCTCTCTTGAATAAATGTTATAGGAAAACTATTAAAGGTGCAGGAATCCTGTCCAATACTGAACCTGGCAAACTTAGCATCAGGATGTGGAAAACAATACTACTTTTCCTTACCAAGTTATTGTAAAAAAACAAGAGACAAAAAGGATGATGGGGAGAAATCCTAGAAAAAATGTGCATTGTGTTACTTTTACTGTAAAAACCTCTAGAGTTTTCTATAGGATTTAAAAGAAGAAGAAATAATTGTAGAAAAAAGGTGCAAAGGGGAAAAATGAGACTTTTTTAGTTGGGATGACTGTACTCGATGGAAAGATCTGTTTTTGATTAACATGCCAAAAAGTACTTAGGCTGACAGAAAGAAATGCTATATGTTTTTAAAGGCAAACCACTTAGAAAGATGTCCTAGAATTGATCCTGGGAATAATTTAGAAGTTAGTGTTTCTGTTCCATTCAAAATATGTTTGCATCTGCATAGAGAACTTCCGTCTTGCTACTCTGTCCTTCACTTTGTATAATTATTAATAATGGTACCAGTGCCAATTGAATTGTTTCATTTTATAAGCTTTTGGTACAATAAGGTTGTGTTGGCCTAGGCCAAGAGTGGGTGTTGTGTGGCCCTCCAGATTTTGCTGAACTAGAGCTCCCATCATTATTCAGCATTGGCTATGCCATCTAGGACAAATTTGGTTTTTGTAATCCAATATCATAGGCAGAGCAATTTCAGATAGACGCTTTTGAATTGTGGTGTTGGAGGAAAATTCTGAGAGTGTCTTGGACCACAAGAAGATCAAAACAGTCTATACTCCAAGAAATAATGCCCAACTGCTCACTGGAGGGAAGGATATTAGATGCAAAGATGAAGTACTTTGGCCTCATAATGAGAAGACAGGAAACCTTGGAGAAGAGGATGATGCTGGGGAAAATGGAAGGAAAAAGGAAGAGAGACTGACCAAGGGCAAGATGGATGGATGGTATCCTTGAAGTGACTGGCTTGACCTGGAAGGAGCTGGGAGTGACAATGGCCAACAGGGAGCTCTGGTGTAGAATAGTCCACACCACAGAGTTGGAAGCGCCTGAATGAATAAACATCAACAAGATGGACCAGAAGTAGTCTATCCTAGTTGAGACCTTTTTGTAATGAAAGTGGTACAAAATACAAAGGTTGATTTTGGAAGGCACCATTTGTTCTTCACCTGAATGAAGTATGAGAGACAGTTGAACAAAGAGCTTGTGTTTTGGCCCAGGGGCAGAAATGTAAATTATGTCCTGGGATCCAGCTGTAGAAACATATTCTTTTTTGTCCTTGATGGCAAATTTCTCAATCTACTCTAGAGGCATCGCCCCAACCCCCGAAAAAATTGGGCTTCCAGACATTGTTGTATGTTTGTAATCTCCATTGGTACCTCATCACCCAGAGCAGCTGAACTAGTTTAAAATCTCCACAGCAATGAGAAATTCACCCAAGACAATAAATCACAGACATCGTGAACTCCTGGCCAGTGTGAAGTAATTCAGAAATATATATCTCAGCAGATTGCTGCAATCTGTGGCATTCCCATCAGGTGATTAATACTCAGTTGGAACACACAATTCTATGAAAGAATGAAAGAAAGAACGACAGACAGACAGGGAGGGAGGAAGGGAGGGTTTGGTATGGTAGATTTTGTAAAATCTTCATATTTAGATAGTTGAATAAGATGTAAGGATTTCTAAATAGTCTTCTGCAGTTTTTCATTCAGTGAACCATCATGGAATAATTTGTGTGTAGGACTATGATTCTGGAGACCAAGGTTTGAATCCCCTTTTGACCATTGGATCATCATGGACAAGTCACACTCCCTCAACCTTAGGAAACCCTGTTACGGGATCAATTTAGGGTTACTGTAAAATGGAAATGACTTGAAGACATTCAACAAGAACAACAAATCAAAATAATTTAACACGCCCTTTATCATCCCATTCAAGCCTGCCTTAAAATCTACTACAATCTATACAAATTCACACATTGTATGAAAAAGTTTGTTTCAATAGGATATCTTAAAGTCTCTGGAGGAAATTAATAGATGTAGCAGCCACTTCTTTTTGATCACACTAGTATTAGTCAAAGGCACTGAGGACTTTTATTCCCCCAATTCCCACTTTTCTTCTATCATGGAAATCAAACCTATACTTTACAATCCTATGTATGGTTATCTGGGAGTAAGTCCCATTTGGTTCTTATTTCTGGGAGTATCGGTACTTGCCTCTGGTAGACATGGATGGAAAGGGGAATGTAGATTCTCATCTTAGCACTGACCAAACCCAGACTTCTTTAACTCCAATGTGCCTCCTATGTTGTGTTCTTTAAGGTCCCTTCTACACTGCCACATAATCCAGAATATCAATGCAGATAATCCACGTTGTCTGCTTTGAACTAGATTATTTGAGTCTACACTGTCATATAATCCCAAAGCAGATAATCTGGAATTCATGCAGCTATGTAGAAGGAGGTCTAAGATTGTGCTGTGGAAGACAAGCTAATAAAAATCAAAATGCCAGAGAAACTGGGAAGATCCTTCTCTGTGGAATTCTGGGTTTTATGAGCTTTCTGTCAGAATCATGCTCACAATCTGAGACCAGCAGATCCTATTCCTGGGCTTTCTATGAGGGGGTAAGGAAGAGTATCGAAAAATTCCATGTTACCATTACAATTTTAATAGTTACTCATATGCCTTTGAAGTTGCATCCGACAAAGTAGAGTCACTGGTGAGAGCATCTGCTGTGATTTCTTACAGTTTAATATTCCATAAGACTCTCAGTGCAATTGTTAAAGATGCTGAATGGGATTCTTTTAAAAGTGGGTAGTCTAGGACTGGTAGAATCTCCTAAACCTGAAAAAGAAATATTACCATGAATTATTGTTTCTCCGTTTGAAAACTCTTGTCAGGCATGCAGCAACCTGCAGTGTCAGTAAACTGGAAGATGAATTACTTTTATCTTGAATTTTTCTTAATATTCTTGCTGAGATTTTCAAACTTAGGTGTCAACCCAGTTTTTAGGTCCCATGAACATAACTGCTTTGACTCAAGTAATTTGGGTTAAATTGTTCCATTTTAGCTGGGACAAGCCAATAAATTCCAGATCTTTGTACCCTTATTATACATGTGATATATTTCAATCCTCTTCTGTGGACTGATAAGTGCATAATTGAAGTAACAGACATTCTTAGACATAATACTTGAAGGACTAGAATATCAGTAAGAGGGCAAACATATCCTAACAGTACCAGACCATTTCTGATCTTGGAAGCTAAATGGGGTCAACGCTGGTTAACCAATGAATACCAGGTTCTGTAGGTTATATCTCAGAGGGAGGAATGGGTAAAACTACCTCTGAGTTTTCTTCACCAAACAAAATCTTATGAAATTCATGGAATCATGATAATTCATCACTATAATTCAACATTACACACAGATTTGCCCTGCTGCCCCATGATTTGCCCCACTGTCCTATGGATCCTCTTCACAGTCCCCCACAAGAACCTCTATGTGATGAAATCCTATAATTCAATGGAATGTAGTATGAGTACACATGCTTCAAATTGGGTTGCCATTCCCCTGTTGCCACTGGTATCCTAATATAAGCAATGCTTCTTCCATCAGGATCTGACTTAGGATGGCCTTTAACATATTTTTCTTCATTGTGTAAAACAACACCTGTCCAAGGAATGCAGTGTTCCTACTAGAGAAGTGCCTCAGCCTGTTCTTCTATCTGTTCAGCTGTATTTGTGAACAAACTGAAAGTGTCTGTAAAAATGCTTTGGCTCCCTGCGCTAGTCATTTTGCAATTAGACGATACAAACATGAATCATTAAAAACAAAACAAAGGATGCACACACACACACATACACAACCTTGGGACATATTCGATGGTATTCCCATGTTGATTATGTGGGAAAATGCTGAACATATTGGAAGCATTATTTTTTGGGCTGGGACTCTCAAACTACCCTTTGCCATGCTGTTGCTTCCTATGAGATATTGCTGTAAGGGTGGGGAAACTTGAAAAACACATTGCCAATTTTAAATTGGCAAGTGACCCATGCCAAAAACCATACAGAAACATTGTTTTCTCAGAAGCATTGAGACAAACAACTAAATCATCTGTATTGTCAAAGGCTTTCATGGCTGGAATTACTGGGTTGTTGTAGGTTTTTCGGGTTGTATGGCCATCTTCTAGAAGCATTCTCTCCTGACGTTTCACCTGCATCTGTGGCAAGCATCCTCAGAGGTTATGAGGTTTGTTGGAAACTGGAAAATGGGTTTATATATCTGTGGAAGGTCCAGGGTGGGAGAAGGTCCCTAAATCATCTCCTCCTTTCTCTGGAGGAAGATCAGAATTAACTAGCAACCTGAGTGGAGGTGCAAGAGGATAGGAAGGAAAAGAGCTAAATCATTGAAATATGAGCTTTCTAAAGCTGCTCAAAGCCAAAATGAATAGACATATATCATCATCACAACAGCATCACAACATCATCACAACATCATTTATTTTCATCGTATCATCAATGCACTTGTTGATTGACAAGTACATTTAGAACTGGCAAATCATATTTTCTAAAGAAATTTACCATATTGTGAAATGTGCTGGAACTGATCAAATGAAAAATAAATAAATAAATAAATAATTCATTCAATAACACTGTTTTGGAAGACAGAGATTAATATTGTTAATATTGACTATTTTTCACCATTGTTTTGAAATAGGTCAATGGATCCCAGCCCTTCCATTAAAATACATTTCCCATCTGAAGGGAGCACCTGACATTGTTTTCCTTTTTGATATTGTGAAATGAAGTTCAAGGAATTGTTCTGAATGTATTTTTTCCCATGGGGCTCTGCCCTTTTGTGTTAGGGGTGATTAATTAAATCATGAGGTTTGGCATTATTATGCAACATCCAAATGATGTGCACATACATATCACTTATGAAAAGGTCACCTTATGTTTAGTACATCAATGGGCCTTTTTTCCCTTGGGAATATGATGGTGTCACCGCATTTGCCCTTAGGGGTGGTGACACTTTTTCAATGTGAGACCTTTCTCTGAGCATTTAACAAGCCTCACTGAAGGCAGCATTATTCATTGCAAAATCAGGGTTAAGATTTGCAAATATCATATACACATAGCTTAAGAAGAATCCCGTTTTTTCTTCACACAAACTACATAACAAAATATAACTTTTTTCATATTGTGAACACATTTTTCACCAAGGTTATCACCATCAACACCATCATCCCAAATTAATTTTGTGCTAAGGCCAGAATCGAGTGGTGTTATTCTCTGGTTGCAAGCAGTACTTCATTAGTAAACAGACATAGATCATTCACAAATACAGGACACATTTCTTCTTGCACCACTGAAAAACACACAGCACAATTGGGAATAGGCAGACACCGGGGTGCTCTTTTACACTACACAATGAGAGAACTTAGATTCCACTTTCATAGGAATAGTTGTAATCTACAGAATCCTAGATATATATTTTGGGGAGGACTACAGATCACTAGCAGAGAATTATAAATACTTTATGATGTCTGTATTAGCAGAAGATACATTCTTGAACTCACAATGAAAACAAGAAACCATGCATAATAGCAAATTGTATTAAAATGAATGATGCCTGTTGGAAGTTACCATAGATTCTTACTGGAGGACACTGCCTACTGATATCAGTGCCACCAACCACTAGTTTTCTTTGGTTTGGTCTTGTACTTCCACCAGGACAGATGGATATATAAGGTTAGTAGGCACTTTACTTTAATGGATTTTCCATGCCTTAGATTACAGATGAGGAACAGCTAAGAAACAAGGGCCACTATCCCCATGATGATCACTCCTAACACAACCAAAAGTGATCTAACATCACATCTTGTTTGGGTTTTATCCCTGCCACAATTTTTCTTCATTTTCTGCAGTTTTGATGCAGTAGTGGAAGACAAGGGTGGAGACATACCTGGGCATGGCAACTGGCTAACAATGTTAGTGTTTTTTCTTTGGCAAATGTGCAGTCCACAAACCATGCTTTCCCATTCTTACCCTAAATGCCAATGGTAGATCTGGTGCTTTACCACACCAGGTCTACGGCAGGTCTACCGCATGAGCCGCAGTGGCACAATGGGTTAAACCCTTGTGCCAGCTGAACTTCTGAACTGAAGGCCAGTGGTTTGAATCTGTGACATGGGGTGAACTCCTATCTGTCAGCTACAGCTTCTTATACGGGGACATGAGAGAAGTCTCCCACAGGATGGTAACACATCCGCGCGTCCCCTGGGCAACATCTCTGCAGTCGCCCAATTCTTTCACACCAGAAGTGACTTGCAGTTTCTCAAGTCACTCCTGACATGATCAAAAAAGAAAAATGACACTAGAGCTGAAAAAGTAGGCAAAAATTATGTATCCCATCTAAAATCCTTCTGCCTCCTGCAGGATTCTGGGGCTTGTAGTTTAGCGAGACCCAGGACCTTTCTGACTGAGCATTTTAGAGCCCCTTCCCCAAACTACAAGCCTCAGAATTGTGCAGAAGGGAGCCACAGGATTTTAGGTGGGATGCATACGTTTTTGCATACACTTTCGGCTATAGATTGGTATAAGACTTAGTTTAAAGGTGTTAGGACAAGACGGGCAAATCCAACTGGATAAGATAATTATTTTTTCTCTTCCCCATTTTACCTGTAATGAGCTTCTAGAACAAGAGAGTGATAGAAACTGAAATATATAAATCAGTATATAATTAGACATGAAACTGTATTTCTTAGAATAAAACAACATTGATATTGGCTTATTCTGTCTCCTTTGGCAACTCCTCATTGTGCGTAGCACCTTTGGGTTTTTATAACCCATTCACTAATTCCAATTTCCAGTAACATTGTTTAGAAACAAGTGGCCAATACTATGGGGTATAAAAACAGTTACTCTTTGAGACTTTATCAGGTTCTTTCAACATATGCCGCCAAAAGGACAACAAAGATCTCTGTAGTTAGAACCCAGAAGGCATGCGAAAGCAGTTAGGATTATAAGATTGAAAAGAAATTAGGCTTTTGTTGGCAAAGGATATCTTAAAGTTGAGAAAGGAGCCCAAATGTCCGGGTGTAACCAGAGCAATTCAAATGGACTTTGAGACGAATTGGACTGTATGTGTATATCAGAGAGCGAGAGAGAGAGAATTGACGTAAACTTCCTGTGAGAACTCTGTGTTCAGTGGCCAGGCTTTGCTGAGTAACAGAGAAAGGAGTCAAAGCTGTGATTATTTGCACTGACCAGAGCTTGTCTGGCTGGGGCTGTGCTGTCTCCGCACAGTTGGACTAGATCATGCTTGACACAGTTAGAGGGGGAGAGAGCAACTTGTGGCTCCAGCATGTCGGGCCCACTAGGCAGGTTGATGAATGTTCGGAGCTTTAAGAGCTTGCCACCCAAGCCAGACCAGCACATCCACAATGAGTTACAGTTTCCCGATCTCCCTCCCAGCACCTCCTCCGCCTCCTTCCTCCCTCCACCACGACTGCACTCCACATAAACAGTGCTACTCTATCTTCAAAGCCCAGTCATCATGTCACTGTGTCAGTTCAGAGCAGTCTGGGATCACCCTCCTGGAAAAGCATGTCTGCTGTTGGCCCAGCCTCTCCAAATAAACAGGATTAGACAGGCCATTTCTTTCTGGGTCTGTCCTCATTTACAGATGCATCTTCTTTCCTTATGTTTTCCCCACCTACCCCTTTACAACAAGGGGACAGGATAGTGCAGGTTTGACATGAAATATTTCACTGGAGATTGTGACACATTTCCCATTTACGCCTCTTCCCAGAGGTTGAAGTTGTACCTCCTCCTGAGAATTTTTTTTTTTTTTTTTTTGCAGTGGAGACGTCTGTATTATGGGAAGGAAGCCTGGAGGAATTGCTCAAGGCTGTCGTCTCTAAGGGGAAAATGTGCTTTGCTTCAGTGCTGTTCCCACCAGTATTTTCCCCGCTCTGTGCATCTGTTTTCATTTTCTTCACAATGGTAATTTCAAGAGATTTTCTCTCCTTTCCACATCTTCCGTAACATCTCCCCACCCGCTCTGATCCATCCAGAAACGATGAAGTTCATCTGTGCTTGAAACAGGGCAAGAAACAATAAATGTTTATGGGAACCCAGGGAAGGCTGTTCTGCAAACCACCACAAATTCTGCAACTCTCCCCTGCAAATCATTAGCATTTAAAAATGACATTAAAATATTTTCTATTATGTGAAAACACACTGCATCACATGCACATAAATGGATGAACTCAGGATGTGGCTTTTTAATGGTGTGAAAAAACATCTACATTTTAAACCCATACAAGATTTTTATTCATAGTGGCCTGTCTAGTCTGACAATTCCTAGCTTGGTTAAAAATAGATCTTGCCCACAGATAGATTCTTCTGGATTCTTTTTCATTGGTGGATTACTTTCATTATGTTCTTCTTTCTATAAATTAGTGAAAGAAGTCACATATTTCCTGAAATAAACTCTTGATACTGATCAGAGTTTGGGGAAAATTAGTTATTCATAATTAATTCCTTCTCCAATAGTGAAAGTGCAGAATGTTTCAAAAAGATGGACCCAATTTAAAATCGCTATATCTCTGCAACTATGAACCTCCCATGAATGAAACCCTTACCACTTAAAAGGGTGGGACATAGAGTTTCAAACGATTACTGCTAGATGCCTCTCTCAGAATGCCAGAATGTCAGCTATTGTCAAAATGGCTTTTATTAGGTTAGCTAAAACAGACTAGTATATAGGTTCTTGTGGATTTTTTCGGGCTATAGAGCCATGTTCTAGAGGCATTTCTCCTGATGTTTTGCCTGCATCTATGGCAAGCATCCTCAGAGGTTGTGAGGTCTGTTGGAAGTAGGAAAAATGGGTTTATATATCTGTGGAATGGCTGGGGCAAAGAGCTCTTCCCTGCTGGAGCTAGGTGTGAATGTTTCAACTGACCACCTTCATTAGCATTTGAAGGCCTGCCTGAGCCTGGGAAAATCTGTTGCTGGGAGGTGTTAATCTGTGCCTGGTTTTTTCCTCTCTGTTGTTTAGCTGTTATAATTTTAGAGTTTTTTAATACTGGTAGTCAGATTTTGTTCATTTTCATGGTCTCTTCCTTTCTGTTGAAATTGTCCACATGCTTGTGGATTTCAATGGCTTCTCTGTGTAGTCTGACATGGTGGTTGTTGGTGTGGTCCAGCATTTCTGTGTTCTCAAATAATATGCTGTGTCCAGGCTGGTTCATCAGGTGCTCTGCTATGGCTGACTTCTCTGGTTGAAGTAGTCTGCAGTGCCTTTCATGTTCCTTGATGCGTGTCTGGGCGCTGCGTTTGGTGGTCCCTATGTAGACTTGTCCACAGCTGCATGGTATACGGTAGACTCCTGCGGAGGTGAGAGGATCCCTCTTGTCCTTTGCTGAACGTAGCATTTGTTGGATTTTCTTGGTGGGTTTGTAGATTGTTTGTATGTTGTGTTTCCTCATCAGCTTCCCTATGCCATCACCCAAGTCAAAAAAGAAGCACCATTAAAGCCTTGGCAGACCGTGCAAAAAGAATCTGCGAACCCCACCTCCTCCAAGATGAACTGAACCACCTCAACTGGGCTCTCCAGGCCAATGGATACTCCACCTCAGACATCAGAAGAGCTGCAAGACCAAGAACAAGCCACGAGAGTAAAGATGAAGATCCACCCAGAGGAAAAGTGTTCCTGCCATACATCAAGGGAACCACTGATCGCATAGGGAAGCTGATGAGGAAACACAACATACAAACAATCTACAAACCCACCAAGGAAATCCAACAAATGCTACGTTCAGCAAAGGACAAGAGGGATCCTCTCACCTCTGCAGGAGTCTACCGTATACCATGCAGCTGTGGACAAGTCTACATAGGGACCACCAAACGCAGCGCCCAGACACGCATCAAGGAACATGAAAGGCACTGCAGACTACTTCAACCAGAGAAGTCAGCCATAGCAGAGCACCTGATGAACCAACCTAGACACAGCATATTATTTGAGAACACAGAAATGCTGGACCACACCAACAACCACCATGTCAGACTACACAGAGAAGCCATTGAAATCCACAAGCATGTGGACAATTTCAACAGAAAGGAAGAGACCATGAAAATGAACAAAATCTGGCTACCAGTATTAAAAAACTCTAAAATTATAACAGCTAAACAACAGAGAGGAAAAAACCAGGCACAGATTAACACCTCCCAGCAACAGATTTTCCCAGGCTCAGGCAGGCCTTCAAATGCTAATGAAGGTGATCAGCTAAACATTCACACCTAACTGCAGCAGGGAAGAGCTCCTTGCCCCACCCCAGCCATTCCACAGATATATAAACCCATTTTTCCTACTTCCAACAGACCTCACAACCTCTGAGGATGCTTGCCATAGATGCAGGCAAAACGTCAGGAGAAATGCCTCTAGAACATGGCTCTATAGCCCGAAAAAATCCACAAGAACCTAGTGATTCCAGCCATGGAAGCCTTCGACAATAGACTAGTATATAGTTGAATCTTCCAACAACATCAGCAGAGTGGGTAGTAAAACATCTCATTAAACTCTTTTAACATTTTCTGTAATTGTAGTATTTTGCCATCATGAAATGTACTGCTTTGGAACTTCATCCATCATTTTGAAACATCCTGTATAATCACTTTGTTACTGTTATTTAATGAGAACTAGCTTTACTCCTTTACTAGTATAACTATAACTTACTTTTTATTTATTTGTATATGTGTGTGGCATCCTTAAATGGAAGCAAAATCTTATATGGTTCAGTTTTTGGCTCATGTTCTTCTCTTTCTTCTCTTGTTGGTGTTAAGGCTATGAAGCAGATGGAAGGACAATTTTTAAATTGTCATTGCACTGTCTTTTTTGTATAATTGCACTTAACTGTTTTTGCTTTTGTATTGTATTGATGGCATCGAATTGTGCCGATATGTAGACTGCCCTGAGTCGCCTGCGGGCTGATATGGGCGGGATATAAGTGATGTAAATAAATAAAAATAAGGAGCATGTGTCTCATGCCATATGATGCAGGCCTACAGCATTCAGAATTTTCTTTAAAAAAAAGAAATACCCCAAATGGACAATTCTAGTTGCATTTGTGTAATGGGTAAACAGAAAGTCATTTTTTAAAAATTAATCAGCCAAATGATGGATTAGAAGGAATTGTGGACAATTACTTCTAAAAATTAGCTTTATATATTCTGATATAGAATGTGCATCCCATTCTAGAACACAAAACTAGAAACAGAATACCAGTCAGAGAATGAAAACTGATCCTTCATATTATGGATATTTTCATCCTATTGAATTGTAGAATCAAAATGGAAGTCAAATATCTTTTCAATACACATTATATATTTGTATATCCACCATTATATATTTGTATATAATCAGTGTATATAGGAGACACCTATCCTGTATAACAGGTGATTATACTGGATGTTTCAAAACCATGGTGCAAAGCCCATGCAGTATTAAGACTTAGGTCATAGTGTTGTACTAGGAATTCATTTCTCCAGTAGTAAAGGTATTCAGTTCTGAGCAAGACGTGCCAAGAAAACCCCATGATTTTTTTTGTCATGTCAGGAGTGACTTGAGAAACTGCAAGTCGCTTCTGGTGTGAGAGAATTGGCCATCTGCAAGGACGTTGCCCAGGGGACACCCGGATGATTTGATGTTTTATCATCCTTGTGGGAGGCTTCTCTCATGTCCCCGCATGAGGAGCTGGAGTTGATAGAGGGAGCTCATCCACCTCTCCCCGGATTCGAACCTGCAACCTGTCGGCCTTCAGTCCTGCCGGCACAGGGGTTTAACCCACTGTGCCACCGGGGGCTCCAACCCCATGATGACATGACCTTAGGGTTGTCACAAGAAAGAAATGTCTTGAAGGCATACAAACAACAACAACAACAACACATATATACACAAATCAGTTGTTGCATTGGGCTCTTTCCTTCAACAATCACTGTGTGGTCAACTTTAGATCCACTTCTGGAGTCTCTGGGAGCTCTCCCAGGTACTGCAACACCCAAATCTAAATAGCTTGCTTACAGGTAGAAGTTTTCCAGTTCTTCTAACTGTTCTTGTATTTGCAGTTGACTGCTTCCTCTTTGGATACCTTCATCTGAAATATTACACAGTGCTATAGCAGTTCTAGACCCGGTGGCACCAGAGTACAGTGAACTTTTAGTATACTGTGTAAATTGATCCATCACAAGGTCCTACTTCACTCTCGTGGGGAAGCAATCTTAAGTTTTTTAAAGGTTATGCCAGTAGAGCATATTCACTGGGAGGTTCTATCAAACTGATAAGTTTTGGAGGTGGACTGTGTGTCTGTCTGTTATTTGGGGACCTGACTATTGCTATTGGTGATGTATCCATCCCTATTCACTACACTTCCAGAAGGAGGCTGAAAAGAAATGTGATCATTCCAGTTTCTGGCTTCTGATGAAATGCTTAATCTCTCTGTTTTGAGAGTAACAATTCTGATATTTCTATTCATTTATCTATTGTAGTATTCTTACACATATACAAATCCCTCCCGTCTGCAAATGTTCAGTGACCAGCTGGGTTTGGATGTTGTCTCATGCTGAAACTCATTTCCAAGCAGTTCTATTTTATAATTAACCCTGTTGTCCATTCATTATCCCTGTTGGAGTCCTTTTGGTTTTTCTTACAGCTAATGAATGAAACCAGTTGCTCTGTTTAGAAATGATCATAAAACTAAAATCTCTGATTAAGCTGTTTTCTCTTAGTCTTAAATGGATCCAAGTACATAAAATATGGAAGTTTTATTTTTACTGGGCTAAGAAAATGCAGTGAAAACTAAAACCAATGATATACTTTTGTGTTACTTATGGATCCAGATGGATTCCTGACATCTCTTGGGGATCTTCCTGTCATGGAGGTGGACAATCCTGCCAAAGCCCTGGTTGATCTCTATAACATCGACATGGCCAGGGCTGTAGACACAATCAACCCCGAACATCCCCTCTCATCACGTAGAATCAGCTCTGCTCCTTGGTTCTCTGGGGAGCTGATGTTGATGAAGCAGATGAGACGGAGACTAGAGTGCCTCTGGTGGAAAACTTAGAGTGAACCTGATAGAACATGGGCTAGAGCCTCTCTTAAGGCCTACCTTGTGACGTTGAGTCACAGGTTAGGCCTTAGGCTTTCTCAACTGCTTGCATCACATCTGCAAGAATTAGACCTGTGGAGTTGTTCAGGGTGGTTGGGGAGCTCCTACACCCTCCTGAGGGAGGTGGGTGGGTCCCTGACCACCTGACTACCTGATGGCATCAAAATGAGAACAACATTAATGTCAGATAGACTGCTAAAAGGTAAGTATGTTACAACCAGGGAGCCAAAGCAAATAAGGACCTTGCTCATCCCTTTCCAAACAGAGGAACACAATGAAGACTTTCCTTGGCACATCTTAATGATTGGGTTGAGTATATAAGAGAGGTGTTTCCTCAAAACTCCAAGTTCTTTGTTCAGAACAACGTTTCTCCTCCTCCTCCTCCTCCTCTTCCTCCTCACCTGTCCTCCTTTTCTTCTTCTTCTTCATATTATATCCTGCCTTTCTTTCAATAAGGGGATACGATGTGGCAAATAACTTACTAAAACAACTCAGCCTGGAAGGGTGTTGGCAACCACTGCACTGCATTTTCTTTAAAACTCACACAGTATCATTACTGTATATATTCCGGATAGCAATGAAGTCACAATATTTTGTACTAGTTGCAGCTGTCCTCTAGGGCAGGGATAGACAAAGTGTTTCAGCTGTGAAGCCCTTTTTCAAGCAAAAGTTTCTCATGGACTCCCAAGAAATGTGTGTGTATAAATATATATATATATAGTATATATAAGGCTTGGGCAAACTGGGACCTGTCCAGTCCATTTGACTCTGAGATAAGAAAAATTGAGTTTGGTGTTATTGGCATGCTGGCATCACCCAGATTCTAATGAACCCAGTGGCTTCATGAAGACGTTGAGCACTATAGAGGGTAGAATGGAGCCCTTTAGAACCCCAATGCTTAACAGATATGTGGATGCACAATAAACCCTCTGATCCTACTCTGTAGCTGGCCTTTCAGGTAGGAGCATATATACTATTACATTGAGCATCCCACTTCTACCTCACAGCTGGCATGAAATACCCAGTATTAGTATGACTGATACAGCAGTGCTTTGAAAACACCTGCTGACACTCTTGTGCTTGACAGGCAAAGACAAGTTGAATTCCATCATGTCCGTGTTTGTTTCCCAATAGGTAATAACTGGCACTGTTTCTTGGCATGTCTTGCAAGCTCAATTGTTCTTCTGGCTGAGCCTTACAGTAAACTAATTCCAAACAAGTTTCTTCTACATCCTGCAAAAAAAATGCCAACAGTTATGGGATGTTTGTTCTGTAAGCTCATCCGACTGCACAAAATGAGTCATTATATTTAGACTCTGTGGCATTATGCTGTCTGAAGCATAACAGGTGTATTTTCAGGGAGTTACCAACACCTGGAATGAATGCCTTGAGGAATTACGGCTAGCTTAAACAACTTGTTTGTCAAAGGTAGTGTTAGGACAAAGATAGGAGGTGGGGACTTCCGAAGATGTCTAAAAGTCTATAAACTCAACTGTATCTGAGGATAATATACAAAACTTCAGCTATAAGGTATGATTCAAACTAAGAAGGACCCAACTGAAGTCACGTGGGTTTCCTTATAAAATTATTTCATTTATTGTATATTTATATAAATCATTTCTTAGTTGCTGCTCAAAACTGCAGTCTTCCCATGGCAAATTATAATATTGCACGTATACTTCAAAATGCATCTAAGATTTTGGTGTGCTCTGTATTTTTGAAAACAGCTAAGCTTTAAATGGTTAGCACTAGATGAGCCATACATTGTTACTGGTATGTGCCTTCAAATGAACAGCACTTTACTGTGGTTCTTTCATAAGGTTTTCCTAGCAAAATTTATTAGGGGAGGTTGTTGTTGTCTTTCTCTGAGAGTGAAAGAATGTGACTTTTCCAAGGTCATACATTGAGTTTCCTTGGACTCATACCTTATTATCCAGGATTCCTGGTCCAAAACTAGCAAAATCACATTGGTGCTTATACGGATAGTTAGAAGTGATTTTCAGGTGAGTATACATCTTGATCTCTGGAACTACATAAGTGAATAGGGATTTACTTCTTTGTATGTAGTTCCAATCTGTTTTTATGTAAATTAAAAAGAACTTTGAAAAGACCAAATCTGTAAAAGATGGCTAAAAGATGGCTAACCATGCTGGGCCAGATGGGATGGAGGCCTCAATGTGTAGGGATGCTTGAACATCCAAAAAGGGTTCATATCTATTAAAAAAGGGTTTGTATCTATTAAAACTGGACCCCAGTGGCCAGGTCCGTAGCCAGGATTTTGATTCAGGGGGAGCTGAGTTTGATTCAAGGGGGGGGGGGGTTGAGTCTGAGTGAAAGAGGGTCTAGCCTAGCAAACCTTTTGTATCGTTACCCCAATACACCCATGCTTATGGGATATATTGAGCATGGTGATCAGATCATGATATGAATAAACATAACAGTTTAAATAATGTACCAGTAACACCTTCTCGCAGAACACCATGAGAATTTCGGGGGGGGGGGGCTGAAGCCCCTCAAGCCCCCCCCCCCCGGCTACATGCCTGCCAGTGGCACAGTGGGTTAAAGCGCTGAGCTGCTGAACTTGCTGATTGAAAGGTTGCAAGTTCAAATCCGGGGAGCGGCATGAGCTCCCACTGTTAGCCCCAGCTTCTGCCAATCAAGCAGTTCAAAAACATGCAAATGTGAGCAGATCAATAGGTACCACTCCGGTGGGAAGGTAACAGCACTCCATGCAGTCATGGTGGCCACATGACCTTGGAGTTGTCTATGGACAACGCCGGCTCTTTGGCTTAGAAATGGAGATGAGCACCAACCCCCAGAATTGGACACGTCAGGTGATAACCTTTACCTATCTATTAAAACTATGGCTCTTTCTGGTAAATAATGCTGTGGTTGTGAATTATATATTCTGGATTTGCTTAAATCTGTGTGACATGCATGCATTTTTGACAGTCTTGACTATGAAATGATATGCCATCCATGAGGTTACTGAACAGCAAACACCCCAGAACTCTTTCCCCCTTCAAATCAATGCATTTAAAACCAGGATACTAGTTATTTAAAAGACAAAGTCACACCTAACTGTGACTTTTTCCTCCTAGTTCTTATTTGAGCACTATATTTGTATAACTAGTTCTTATGTTCTTAAGCAACATTTTTACAGCTACAGCAGAATCACAGGAAACACTCAGAAATGTGTGAAGGAGAAATGTGAAATGATGTGCATTTCCTATCAGGTGTAACTACCCAGTTCTCAGCTACTTTAAAAGACATTTCACCAACTATTGAAGAGCTTTCTTTAGACGCTTCAGTTCTTCTCAGCTGTTCATCGAGAAAGTTCTCATCATTTTGAAAAAGTAGCATGATGCAAAATATAATCAGATCTGACATAGTTAAGGTCAAGTAAGGGCAGCAATAGTTATTCTATTCTTTGTTATGTGGTTGGTTTCAGTGTCTTGTGGCTCTTTATGGCAATTTGGCTATTCCTGAACGAAGATTTTATATGGTTCTTCCCTCTCCTAAGGATGAAATAACTATTTGAAAATATTCAAGAAATATTCAGAAAATGAGTTTCTGGCATTCTGGAAATCCATAACGAGAAGAATCCTAGGTGAGCAATAATTCACGTAGTTTGGGGCATATTCTGCATGGAGCCCTGGTGGTGCAGCAGGTGAAATCACTGAGCTGCTCAACTTGCCAACCGAAAGGTCAGTGGTTTGAATCTGGGGAGCAGGGTGAGTTTCTGCTGTTAACCCAGCTTCTGTCAACCTAGCAGTTCGAAAACATGCAAATGTGAGTAGATCAATAGGTACTACTCCAGTGGGAAGGTAACAGCACTCCATGTAGTCATGTCCTTGGATATGTCTATGGACAACACTGGCTCTTCGGCTTAGAAATGAAGATGAGCACCAGCCCAGTCAGACATAACTAGACTTAATGTCAAGGGGAAACCTTTACCTGCATGGAAAAACACATTTTTGCACAAAAAGCCCTTTTCTATGTTTCTTACTATGCTGGAAATGAACGTTTCTGGTCAAAAAACCCCATGTTTATTTGTGTGTGTGTGTGTGTGCATAGAATGAGTCCATATTCTCTATGTCCCACCAACTTGTTCAATCTGAGAGTCCATTCAGATGTCAGCTTCCTTGTGATTTGTTCTGTAAATCTTTCACTGGTGCTTTTATTATTGTATGTAAGAAGAATATTTTATGTAAAAATGAGATGGTTGTCAGTCATGTGGTATGTGACAATATTTTGTGACTTTCCACAGGAATTGAAACAACGTTGGTTAAAAAACATCCATTGGCCCACTTCCTGCTGTCTTTCCATCAGTAAGAACAGACCTTTTAATTGAGACCGGCTTTTAGCAATTAACTTGTTTAGGCAGAAAGACCTTTCAATGGGTGTGTTGTGTCTGTGTTTTATTATGCTTTAAATGTGATTCTAAAACTGTTTTGTGTTTTTCAAAACAATTTGTGGCTTAAGTATTTTAAAATACTTTTAATTAATGAGTTCATTTGTATTGGTTCTAGTAAGTTTTAAATGGTTGTAAGGTAATCTTGCATCAGGAGAAAGATGGGATATACATTTAATACATAAAGAAATACTGTCAAAATTAAAAGGGAAATGAGTAAAGCATCCTAAGGGCCTTTCCAAAAATGTGTGATCATATGGGCACACAAGACAGTCAATTGCATTGTATTACTGAAGGAACACCCCTATTACAAGTACAGTGCCTGCTAATATATAAATTGATCTCATGTATACATCAAAATCAGGTTTGAGGACAAAAATATGGTTTTTGATATGACCTGTGGATAACTTGAGGGTCATTCCATGAAGAGAGGAAAACCCTAGTGTCATCAGAGTGCGTCGGCTGCCCCTGGCCAGTGCCATTTCTCCACCATGCATTTAGAAAGGCCAGAAGTGGTGCCATGGTAGAGAGAGTAGAAGGGCTCCATGCGCCTGAGATGGCTTATGTTCTCACCATTCTCCTTTTTGCTCAGAAAAGAGATGGTTCATTATTTTGATAAGACTTAAGGTACAGTTTTACCATTGACCTGAGAATCAGTTAACCCAGGGTTTTTTTAGTTGACTTTTGGACTAACACTTTTAAGACTTTTTCTTGAATATATAGGGTACTTCTTAACTACAGCCATAACTGTGATACTGCTAAAGTGAAAGTTTTAAAATGTGCATGTGTGTGCCACTGAGTGAAGAGAACTGCCTGAAATAAGGGCATGTTGGCAAAGAGAATTATTATTGCTGTATTTTGCCAAGCTTAAACTAAGGAAAGGAATGGATTGAAAGTTTAGATCAGCCTTGCAGCAGAATTGAGACAGTAGGAAGGGGCTAGTGACTTAAAGATATGAACATGAGATGAGGGAGTTATCAGCCAGTAGAGAGAAGGCAGAGATCAGCATATCAAGTCATTCATATAACTATAGAGTATCCAGTATTCAGAACTCCTATAGCAGTGACAGCTGAGACAAAAGTGACATTTGCACAGGAAAAGCAATCAAAACACTAGCTGGGCAAAGAGCGTGAGGATTTACAAAAGAGCTGTCTGTTCTCTACCCAATTGTTTGGAAAGAGCAAGATCTGCTGACTCTGTCAAAAGATTAAATTATCTTACCACCTACTTGAAATGTTGGCATTGTGAGCAAATATTGAAGATGTAATATCACAGACTTTGATGCTCTGTTACCACTGGAAATGTTTAAGACTTGGGGTACAACTCTTAACTCCTTTAAAACTTTGTTGGTGTTTAATTGTCCATTATATTTTTTCCTTAAGATCATCAAGATCTATTGTTATGTCCTTGCAGAGTAGAAAATACAAAGTCTATTCACATTAAAACAACCACCACCACCATTAATATATTAAATATCTATTTTGGCATTGAAGAGGGGGTTGGGGGTGGGAGTGGATGGGGAGGAACACCCTTCTTCCAATTCTTAGTATACAGTAATCGAAAGCCTGTGTCAGTGGCATAGAGGATATTTGCTGCTTTTAAAAACTCCAACCGTATCTCCTAAATTCTTGGGTTACTTGCTAGTGTGAGGTAATTTCTTCTGGTATAAATCACTGTGAGAAAAGCCAAATGAAGACAGCAGAGCATGGGAACATTAGAACTGAACATTGGATTGGAAAACAAAACACATAATATCTTTTTTAGCTTGCAGTTGAATTGGTGCTCTTAATCAGAATGAGCCCAGGGGAACTGTGAGAATCCCTCTAAGAAGGCTGCCAGAAAGTTGGAAGTATTTGGAAGTATTTATTAGTTAGAGGGAAGAGCAGATGACCTAAAGCAAAGATCATCTTTGTAAGCTAGAACCCAAATAATATAAAACAATGGGGTGAGAGTGGGGACCCCATGGATTTCATATGGTTTGCTTAGCGCTTGTCTACACTGGACCAAAAAAGTCAGACTCTTGATTTAACACCTAAGCGCTGAATTCAGGGCTGCTTTGATGATAGATTTATATTGGGCTAAAATGCCTGGTGTAGATGTGCCTTCAGGCAAAGAATACTTGGGGGTGGTTTTGTCTGTTCCATCTTCTGAAATGTATTTCTAGGACCTGGTAAGTTCTTACCATAGTGATAGAGCATTCGATACTCCTCAGTTTTCTCTGACTAGGACATGTGCCTTTTTGAGCCATGTCCAGTAGTACTGTATACTATATTTGCTCTGCGTTGACTCTGATGTATGGCCTTAATTCATTATGATCTTTTCCATCATTCTGTTCTATCAAATTGATCAGAATTAGTAACATATTCAGCTGTTTCCAAGGCTGGTTATCATATGTACCTTACCCATACTGTTCCAGATAGAGGATTTTTAAAGGCTCCATCCATTTTTTAGTTTTAATGTCAGAAACAAAACAGAGAATGTTGTGGGATATGAGGGACTAGGAACTGTTCTGGAATTTCCTGTTCACATTTGAGGATTCCTATGAGCAATCTCTGCTTGCTGACACACCAGGCAAATGAGAGAACAGACAACAGAACTAAAGGAAATTTTTATTAACTAGTTACCTATTATTGTATGCCATTTCTTGTAGCATTTTTGTATGCCATTTCTTGTAGCATTTCTTGTAGATAGCAAATAACCATTTGGGGGAGCTATCTGAGACAGGAGCGGCTGAGACAGTCAGTAACCCCTGACTCAAGCCCTTAGCCTCGCCTGGGCAAAAAACCAAAGCTCCTAAGAGCAATCCGATTAACATGGTTGCTCAAAGGTCCGGCTTGTATACTGGAAGGCTAATCGAAGGGTGCAATCTTCCAAAGTCGCTTTGACTTACAACTAGGGCAAAAAAAACCCAAACCAGCCCTAAGGACAGGAGATTAATCACCACCCCTCAGACTATTTGATCTGCAAGGGAGATTCAAAATGCCCATTCAACACCCAAAGCACCAGTGGGTGAAATACTGGATTATAGTTCCCCCTAATACCTGCCACAAATAGGGGACCACTGTTGACTGTGTTCCTATTCCCCAACAGAACTGAATACGATAGTTTTTAGGGCATGTTAACAGCCTGAAAACCAGGCATGTTGGACTACAATGGCAACAACAATGTATCTTCCCACGATAGACTTTACTGAGGCTACAAGGTTGAGGTCAAGTGACAAGCCAGGTCCAATGGACTGCCTTCTCCTTCCTCCGAAAAGAAGAATTTCAACGAGGAAGATGACAGTGCATGGCTGACTTAAATACTCTCATCCCATAGGTACAGTAGAATGCTTTCTGGCCAGTGTGCATAGGATTTTTGAACAAATTCCTTTGCACACTGCACATCTCTTATTTGTAGTGCAAAACACATGCAAGGTCAATAAAATATTTTAAATGAAGAACAATTTTAACCAGCATAAACTTACCAGTATTTCAATGGGAAGTGTGCGCCTGACCACAGATATATAAACCCAATTTTCCTAGTTTCCAACAGACCTCACAACCTCTGAGGATGCTGGTCATAGATGCAGGCAAAACATCAGGAGAGAATGCTTCTGGAACATGGCCATATAGCCCCAAAAAACCTACAACAAACCTAAACTCAGTTTGTTTCTTTAGCCCTTTAATCAGAATTACTAGCTGATGTGTGCGCACACTCTCTATCTATGCACACGTGGATAGCTGCCAATATGATATACTGTTTTGAATATTGAACTATGAAATTCCCGCTTCAGCACCAACTGTATAATTTTGAGCAAGTTGTATTCTCTCACCATCAGAGAAATGCAAAAGCAATGGAAAAGCAATAGCACGAAATTCTGAACATTTTTTTTTTGCCAAGAAAACCTCATGATAGACTTTTTTGGGGTTGCCATAAGTTGGAACACTTTGAAGGCACACAACAATGTACATGGAGATAAGTAAGCTTAAAAACAAAACAATGAAAGCATGTTTTTCACGTCATTTTATTGCTGCCCCAAGCATTTCTGGAAATAACATGATAGTTTTTGGCAACCTGTGAAAAACAACACACAACCTCTGTCTCTTTCTTTAAATGCAGAGTTTTATGTTAAAACCACAGGAAGACCGTGTTTCATAGTAGACATGGTTTATGTCCCCATAAGTTATAGTTGCTTGTTGCATGAATTGCTTCTCTCTCTCCCTGGTCACCATCTTTACAAAAATAACAGAACTGTTATTACACTTGGGCCAACTAAGGGCAGTGCGGAAATGCTGCTCCAAACGGAAGTGTTTCCAGCTCTACATCTCTTTCAAGAATTCTTTTCCCATGCAGTTTATGGAAATGTTTCAGGAAACCACATTCCCTTTTTTGTGCTTATCCAGCAATCTGATATTTTCCTGCTCTGTGAAACAGTCAGATCTTCTCATCACAAAGAATGAGTTGAAATAAAAATCTCAAATGAATAGATAAAAAAGGTTGTTTGGGTTTTAAAACATTTATTTCTAGCATTATTTAACACAAAAAATTCCAATGAATGTTTGCTTTTCCATGGTTGGGAGATAAGTATTCATTGCTTCTTCTTCTTTTGTAAAACTTGGTATTTCTACCACTGCTTTGAAGTAACTGTGGCTACATCCTGGGTCAGGCTGACCCTCAATCTTAATTGTAAAATTGTAGACGATTTTGCTTTTTACACTTTTTACACTATACAGAAGTCTTGTATTTCATTTATACCCTGCCTTTCTCACCCTGTAGGGGACTCAAGGAGGCTTACAACTCCAACAAGATTCAATGCTGCTTAAAAACATAGCAATAAAACCTATCCCATCAACTAAAAACAGTTTAAATAATTGGAGAAATATGACATAAAACACATAGAACAATAAACAGATTAAAAACATAAGGTGCATGATTTAATTCATTCATGATCCTTGCTCATAATTCTTATTCAGACTATGTCAAAATGCATGATAACTTAATCTTCAAATGCTTGTGTACAGAGTCAGATCTTTAATTTTTTTCTAAAAACCAGAAGAGATGGGTGCCTAATGTCACTGAGGAGGGAGTTCCACAACTGGGGGACTACCACTGAGAAGGCCCTGTCTCTCATCCCCATCAATTGCACTTGTGAAGTGAGTGGGATCAAGAGAGGGGCATCCTTGGCCGATCTCAAAGCTCTTGTTGGCTCATAGGAGGAGATGCAGTCAGACAGGTAAGTTGAACCAGAACTGTTTAGGGCTGGACTAGATGGTCCATTTGGTCTCTTATACAAACTAGTTTTTGGCATGCAGACCTGGTTTAGGCAGGGGGATAAATGTAAATCATAGTTTGATGATTTGGATGAAATGGCAAACAAGAGTCCTGTAGCCATCTTTGAATTTTGTATATTTTTTTTGGTTGGTCAAATCTTGATGAAGTCAAGATGTTTTGGAGTAGAGACAGTGAAAAAAGGAAGCAGAATCACTGTGGAAGTGGAAAGGACACTGTCTTCAGAAAGATAGAAAAGGGCAATTGTGGATTTTCCTTAGTTAAATCTATAGTTAAATGCCAGTGAGCAAGAAGTGACTATGAAAGGACAGGCTGAGAAATGTTGACTTTCTCATTTACTGGCTTAGAATTTCAAGAGATATTGTCATCCTTATGAAAGTGTTTTGTTGCAGCTTTTGTAACTGTACCAACAGGTCAATTTCTGCAGAATGCACCACTTTCTTCCCATTAAATGAGAAAACAGGGTATCTCTGCCAAGTATGTTAATTTGTTCAAAGTTCAGTTATTGAGCAACACACCAGATGACAAAGTGATGTTGCTTCACAGCTCTGTGCCATAAGGACAGTGAAGACTATCAAGATGAATTTCCAGCCATTGCTCTTGGGATAACTGAGCTGTTTTTTTGTTTTGTTCTAACATTTTGTTTATTTTGTATATGGAAGGTAAGAATGCTTAATTAAATCTGCATGCCATAGTTCTCTCAAACCTAATAATGCCAATGTTTATGGTCCATAAAATGCCACCAATAATAATTGCTCTGGTTGAAAGAGAAATAAAAGTATTAGGGATCTGTGAGCAAAATAATATCAGTGTTTCTTGCAGTTCTTTGGTGAGACATCTTTTTTGAACAGAAAAGCATGCTGAATTTAACTTCTGCCTTTGATGAGCTACTCAAGGGAATGGAGGCTCAGAAAAAGACAAATATGTAACCATTCATCAAATCTATGTAAACATGTGGCCTTCAAGAAATGGAAATGCTCACCACATCAGGAGGTTTAGCGAGCAAAACCATCTGCTGGAGCATCCAACCATAAGATCTCCATATTTCTTCACTGACAGAATATTAAAATGATTTTTAAATACTGTATATACTCTAGTGTAAGCCGACCTGAATATAAGCTGAGGTACCTAATTTTACCACAAAAAACTGGGAAAATATATTGATTCGATTATAAGCCGAAGGTGGGAAATGCAGCAGCTATTGGTAAATTTCAAAATAAATATAGATACCAATAAAATAATATGAATAGAGGCATCAGTAGGTTAAATGTTTTTGAATATTTACATAAAACTATATTTTAAGATAAGACTGTCCAACTCTGATAAAAACATTATTCTTCAATATAAATGTTCTTACATATCCTTCCAATAATAATAAAGAGAGTAAAATAATAAATGCAATAATAATAGAGTAAAATAATGGAAATGTAATAATAACAGTAATAATAGAGTAAAATAATAATTATAATAATGAATAAAATAATAAATGTAACGATAATACTATGTATAAATGTAAAGATAATACTAATACAACCTGAGAAACTGCATACTAATAATACTAATAATAAATAGAGTAAAATAATAAAAGTAATAAAACAATAACAAATAGAGTAAACCAATAAATGTAATAAAAATAATAATAGAGTACAATAATGTAAATGTAATAATAATAAGAATAAATATAGGAAAATAATAAATGTAATAAAATAATACTAATAACAAAGTAAAATAATAAATAATATTGACTCGAGCATAAGTTAAGGGGAGCTTTTTCAGTCTAAAAAGAGGGCTGAAAAACTAGGCTTATACTCGAGTATATACAGTAATATTACAACAGGGCCATGATAGGTTTTTTGGGTGACTTATAATGCAAAAAGCAGGGGTTTCAAAGCACTGGTATAACTTATGCTGATATAAGTCCTCCTAAGCCCTGTTCAAACATGGTGCCACAACTGTAAACATCAACTTATGTAGGAAGTACAAAACCAAACAAAGATGAGAATTGTGAAGAGATGAATTTGCTCTAAGAGTTTAAAGTTATTCGTACTATTAGTATTTTGATGAACACAGTTGTAGAATTGTTTGACAGACATTCATATAATTAAATGTTCCTGTTTGTATGTTTTACTTTCAGTAAATAGTTGCCAAAACTTCAGTAAATAGTGTCTGAGTGACAAGAAGCAGAAGTAACAGAGTAGTACAAAATGAATAAGGCATTATCTTTCCTTCTAATCTGAAAACATAATTTGTTATAAAATTACAACTGTCATCTGCATGTATTCACTAGGCATATGTTGAGTTCAAGTGGATGTATAAATGAATACACAGATTTTTTTTCTCAGCCTAGATGGTTACATGCCTGCTTTGCAGTAGCATAATATCAATTAACAGTTAATCCAGTTCAAATAGCAACTTAGTTTAGCAATCCACCAGTCATCTGCAATTACCTTTGAAGTGTAAAGGGAGAAAAACACTTTGCAAACAACAGGTGAAAGATGGGATTTAGTGTAAAGCCAGGCCTTTTCTTTCAGTCCATAGTGTAATCATCCCAATAGGATTAAGCTATTCAATATGAAACTATAAATGCATTTATAAGATATCCAGATTGGCTTCAAGGCACTGTACCCACAGAGTCTGGGATTTTTCTTATAAATGCGTTTTATGAAACCCCACTCCTGATTAAACTGATTACGCAGCACTTCCCTTTAATACATGTGAACAAAGAGATATGCAAACCCTACTGTCAGATGTTCCTTATTAAACAGAACCATGTGTCTTAAAATCCCTGGATTAATTCACAAAAGGTGCAGGTCTCTGGCTCCCTTAAGAATTCCTATCTGAAAAGTCACTGAAGGTTTTGTGCAGACTGAAAGAAGATACTAGACGAGAAGCAGGAAACCTGGGGCACGATTCACGGGAAACCTCACCAACATTAGCCTTAATGAAAGGAATGTCACGCTTTTGTAAAATGAACTGCCTTTTGCTTTAGCATCTAGCAAACTGGGGGCACTAAATGCATACTTAGTGCAAGATGAACACAGATTTCTAGTCCACTGTATCAATGATTTTTGTAATTTGAGATTTGTAAATAGAAAATTCTAACAATGGAACTTTTTTTTTTAAAAAAAACTATCATTAATGGCTTAGTAAGTTGAAACACACAGGCTCAGTCTCAGACATTGCTACTTATCTCAGACAAATAAGTAAAGAACAGCCCACTTCCTACAAGCTGACTTGGAGCTAGTGAACAAGACCTCTTGAACAAGACCTCTTGAGTGCACTAACTCTGAGAAGAATCATTCCTTCCTCATCAGAGATGCTCCTTTTTCCTACTCTCAATTAATCTACATGGCCAACATTCCCCATACTTCTCTAGTACCTGCCCCCCCTGCCCCCACCCTCGATCTCTGCACCTTGAGCTCAGCATGCATAAGATTTTTATAATGTTCCCTTTCATTATTGATCTTTCCTTCTACCTAACTCCCACATCAGCATTTTCTTGTTACATCAGTCTTCTACCGCTTCCATTTGGGTTCCTGTTGGCCAGCCTACTGCCAACGCCCACTTTCTCCCACTAACTGTGTTGTTTTACTGGCTCCTTTTCCTTTGGTTCCCCCCCCCCCCTTTTTAGTTCCCAGACTTTTTTGCCAACTCTGTTACCATTGTTTATTATTTATAATCTGTGACACATAATGTAGTTTAATTGCTAAAGCGAGCAGCTCTGTATTTGATTAGTGCTTGCATTGTAGACTGAATGGAAATGCCATGCATGTTGCCTGGAGTTCCACCATGAGAGAAAAGTAGTGTGTGTGTGTGTGTGTGTGTCTGTGTGTATATGCGTGTGTGTATATATTTATTTATTATTTATTAACTGCATTTCTATACCGCTTTTCTCACCCCTGGGGGATTCAAAGCGGTTTACAACATAATAAATGGCAAATTCAAATGCCTCACACATATATAAAATTATCACATATCTAAATCAATAACATATAACTGTAGATTAAAACCATTAAAACTACAAAAACATCAAACATTGGCATAAGCATGAAACATATTATCGCTGCAATTAACAACATAGACCCTTTCTCTTCCCCTCCCACTCCCCATCTGTCTCCCCATAGCATTTCAGCTATTCTTTTTATACCCTCCCTGCTCCCCTCCCCATCCCACAAGACAATGTTTTTAGGTACAGATTGAATACAGAATGGGAAGGGTAGATACATATTGGGCCTTTTTAGGGGATGGTAAATGTGATATGAGGTTCTTGATCGGGGTGGGGGGAGAGTCTTATCTGATGATGGCAGTATCAGTTTGGTAAAAGTCCAGAGGAACATAGATTTTATAGCAGTCAACCCTCTTTTTCCTAGCCTTTCCAGGCTTTTATTTCTCTGTTAAAACCTTTCTTCTGCTTCCACTACAGCTTTATTGTTTACAAGGAATTTCCCAGTGGTGATCTCAAGGTAGAGGTGAACACTGTGTGATCTCATAGCACTTCAATTAATAGGGCAGCATGTAGGCAACACCTACATTTTACTATTATTCAAATGTATGGGAACAACTTCTCCATACAAAGATGTTGCAAGTGTCACAGTTCAATGATAGGACATAGGCCTTTCATGCAAAGTACTCCAGATGTTCTCTACTGGCATCTTCATTTAAAAGGATATTTGTGAGCAGGGCCAAACAATATGCATGTCAAAATAGATATTACAGTGATATGTAGTCCATTGGATCATTATAGATTAAAACTGTGTCTGTGTTCCAGTCCTTAGATGTAGATGGAATAAATCTGCTTCATATGTACAGCTTCCCACATACATGTTTTTTCCCCATTTATATTATTACTACAAATGCTGAAGATGTGGACTTTTATAGTCTTCTTGGCTATAATTCTTGATTGTGTAATCTTCTTGGTCCCTCATTCTCTTTCCATGGAAGTATTACTACATATGTTTATGTTTCAAACGTGAGAAGCGATGTAATTCAGAGAAATACACTGAATAGATACTCTTAAGATAAATAGAAAACTCTTTAAATGTTGTTGGATAAAAGAACAACACATATGCTGAAAGGAGGACTAGAGAACTTTATAGTGCCTCTCTGTTATTTCTCTATTAAAATTATGTCTTTTAAATATAAGACGATGACACTGTGGTAAAATATTGCTGTGTGATCAAAACTATGGCATCCAAACCACTATGAGGCAACCTTGGTTTAATCAGTATTGCTGAATTCTTCCACTTACAAATGAAATAAAAAATGAGACATTTATAAGAAATGGGTAAATCTTGAACTGTGGTATCTAACTCTTGATATGTTAACTTGGGTATGTTTTGTCCTGAACCATTTTATTCATTCTGGTTCAGACAGTGTCAGACAGTGTATAGATTGAATACTGCAGTATGTACAAAACTAATATTGTGCACAAAAGCTTTCTCCCAAATAGTTTTACAGTATAGCTCATACTAATGCATTGCTCCTAAGGAAATCTTTTTTCTACCCTATCACCGAGCAGGGCAGTATAGGTGCAGGATATTTTGATAGGATTGGACTGGGATGAAAACTTTTCTATTGAATCCTGCTTCACCATAGTACAAAAGGGGTAATTGTTGTGATACATACTAGTGCAGAATCAGGCAACTGTGAGATTTAAGTTAACTCTTAAGCATATTTATTTACAACAAACTATTAAGGGTAAAGATAAAGTTTCCCCCTGATATTAAGTCTTGTTGTGTCCGACTCTGGGGGGTGGTGCTCATCTCCATTTCTAAGCCAGTGTTGTCATAGGCACCTCCAAGGTCATGTGGCCAGCATGACTGCATGGAGCACCATTACCTTCCCAGAGAAGTGGTACCTACTGATCTACTCACATTTGCATGTTTTCAAATTGTTAGGTTGGTAGAAGATGAGCCTAAGAGCGGGAGCTCACCCTGCTCCCCGGATTTGAACCACCAACCTTTTGGTCATCAAGTGCAGCAGCTCAGCGCTTTAACAGCTGCATCACCAGAGGATGCACAACAAACTATTACTATCTTCATATTGGACAGGGTGTTTCAAAATGATGGACCTAATTTGAAATTGCTATATCTCTGCAACCATGAACTGCCCATGAATGAACTCCTTATCACTTGCATTGGTGGAACATAGAGTTTCAAATGATTACTGATGGATGCTTCACCCAGCACACAAAGAGCCTCTAGTCATT